>NC_092003.1:11784779-12084779 GCF_044704955.1 Pristiophorus japonicus | reverse complement strand
ACAAGTCGGAGCATTCAGCGGTCACCCTGGGCAACACCCACCTCGGGTGCCGATCTGTGAATGGTCAGATAAAGACATCTGTGGAGCTCGGCTCGTTATTCCACATACGCTGCTACCCAGGGGAGACGCAGCTCGCTGGCAGCAAAGCCAGACCTTTTAGGTGTGGATTTATTTCCCGACCTTCACGCAACGCAAGTGTCAGGGATTCATTAAAAAAAACCCAGCCGGTCAAACTCAGTTTCTGCTAATCTTGTGCCAGCCAGTCTCGATCGGATCCCTCACACTCGAGGGAGCGAGAGAGAGAGCGAGCGATGGGCCTCGCCTCCCCATCGTTTCGGAACATCACCTGACCAAGAGTTCCGCACACAAGGAGACGACTTAAACCCTGACCACAGACCTCTGAAGCAGTTCGACTGGAAATGCAGCGGGAAGCACCATTGTCAGGACTCACGCCGCAATATCAGTTCCTCTCTTTATAAGAACACGAGCATTAGGAGCAGGAGTCGGCCATTCGGCCCCTCGAGCCTGCTCCGCCATTCAACGAGATCACGGCTGGTCTTCGACCTCAACTCTACTTTCCCGCCCGATCCCTCGATTCCCCCTCGACTCCAAAAATCTAGCGATCCCAGCCTTCAACGACTGAGCCTCCGCAGCCCTCTGGGGCAGAGAGTTCCAAAGATTCACCACCCTCCGAGTGAAGAAATTCCTCCTCATCTCAGTCCTCAATGGCCGACCCCTTATCCTGAGACTGTGCTGACCCCGAGCTTTATGGAATTGGACAGAAACTCGAGCAACAGCACCTCACCTCTCGATTACAGCCTTCCGGACACATCATTGAGTTCAACAATTTCAGATCATAGCCCTCTGCGCCCATTCTACTCGTCCCTTTACCACCCCAATTCATCCCTTTTCAAAAGACTTGCATTTTTATGTCGTCTTTCATGATCATCGGACGTCTCAAAGCGCTTCAGAGCCAATTAAGTCATTTGTCGGCTGTAGTCCCTGTTGTAATGTGGGAAACGGCAATTTGTGCACAGCAAGCTCCCACAAACAGCGATGTGATAATGACCCAGATCATCTGTTTTAGTGATGCTGATTGAGGGATAAATATTGGCCCCAGGACACCGGGGAGAACTCCCCCTGCTCTTCTTCGAAATAGTGCCCTGGGATCTTTGAGAGGGCAAATGGGGCCTCAGTTTAATGTCTCATCCAAAAGACGGCACTTCTGACAGTGTGGTGCTCCCTCAGTACTGCCGCTCCGACAGTGCGGGGCTCCCTCAGTACTGCCCCTCTGACAGTGCGGCGCTCCCTCAGTACTGCCGCTCCGACAGTGCGGGGCTCCCTCAGTACTGCCCCTCCGACAGTGTGGCGCTCCCTCAGTACTGCCGCTCCGACAGTGCGGCGCTCCCTCAGTACTGCCCCTCCGACAGTGAGGCGCTCCCTCAGCACTGCCTCTCCGACAATGCGGCGCTCCCTCAGTACTGCACCTCCGACAGTGCGGCGCTCCCTCAGTACTGCACCTCTGTCAGTGCGGCGCTCCCTCAGTACTGCCACTCCGACAGTGAGGCGCTCCCTCAGTACTGCCCCTCCGACAGTGCGGCGCTCCCTCAGTACTGCCGCTCCGATAGTGCGGCGCTCCCTCAGTACTGCCCCTCCGACAGTGAGGCACTCCCTCAGTACTGCCTCTCTGACAATGTGGCGCTCCCTCAGTACTGCCCCTCCGACAGTGAGGCACTCCCTCAGTACTGCCACTCCGACAGTGAGGCGCTCCCTCAGTACTGCCCCTCCGACAGTGCGGCGCTCCCTCAGTACTGCACCTCCGACAGTGCGGCGCTCCCTCAGTACTGCCCTTCCAATAGTGAAGCACTCCCTCAATACTGTCCCTCCGACAGTGCGGCGTTCCCTCAGTATTGCCCCTCCGACAGTGCGGCGCTCCCTCAGTACTGCACCTCTGACAGTGCGGCGCTCCCTCAGTATTGCCCCACCGACAGTGCGGCGCTCCTTCAGTACTGCCCCTCCAACAGTGCGGCGCTCCCTCAGCACTGCACTGGGAGTGTCAGCCTAGATTTATGTGCACAAATTCCTCGAGTGGGACTTGAATCCACGACCTTCTGACTCAGAGGTGAGTGTGCTGCCCACTGAGCCATGGCTGAGTCATTTGTAGCAAAGATTTACCAGAAATGCGAGGGAATACCGATCAGGAAAGGGTGAACAGGCTGGGTCTCTTTTCTCTTGAGACGAGAATGCTGAGGGGTGACCTAATAGAGGTCTTTAAAACGATGAAAGGTTTTGATAGAGTGGATACAGAGAGAATGTTTCCACTTGTGGGGAAGAGCATAACTGGAGGCCATCGATATAAGATAGTCACCCAGAAATCCAATGGGGAATTCAGGAGAAACTTCTTTACCCAGAGAGGGGTGAGAATGTGGAACTCGCTGCCACAGGGAGGGGTTGAGGCGAATAGTATTGATGTATTTAAGGGGAGGCTGGACAAACACATGAGGGAGAAGGGAATAGAGGGTTATGCTGATAGAGTTAGATGAGGAAAGACGGAAGGAGGCTCGAGTGGAGCAGAAACGCCGGCACGGACTGGTTTGGCCCAATGGCCTGTTTCTGGGCCCTATATCCGATGTAATTTAATCTCTCCTGCCTTCCACCCTATCACCGACCTTCCCTTTTGTTCTGTCCTCCCTCCCCACCTTCCCCTGTGATACGTCCTTACTACACAGTATAAATGCACACGAGGCCCATGCTTGAGAGAAGGTCAGTCTGTGACCTGTCCTTTATTCCTTAGCACTCAAGTGATGAAGGTGGGTGGAGCTTCCCCTTTTATACCTGAAGGTCCAGGTTAGGAGTGTCTCCCACCTAGTGGTCAGTGTTCTCACGGTGTACAACTAGGTCAGTTTATACATGGGTTACAATGCTGGTTGAATACATGACACCCTGCCTCTGCGCTTGCTCAAAACCTCGAACGTTTTCCAGTTCTGTCGAAGGGTCATCGACCTTTTGTGCTAGTTTCTGAGTTTTGGGGACTTTTGGCACTCAAACATGTGCCACATGAGGATTACAGACATTTTCCCAATATCCGCAACTTTCTGCACCTTTAGAATCCAGCCACTTCCACTGCAGGATAACCACAGCAATACTAGTTGAATCAATTGGGATATTCTGAGGTCATGAAAGGTTCTATATAAATGCAAGTCTTGCTTGCTTTAATTTGTGCTGACAATGGCCAACCTCAGTGTTATTTTCCTGCATTTCGCCGCCAGTTCTAAGCTTGTGTCTTTTGTTTGATTCATTGTGCACAGCAGGGGTCCCGGCTGAATTTGATACCATTGATCTGCAACGTGATACTCTGTAGAACTCAAGTGGTTGTTAAAGAATTAATAATTCAAGAAACAACAGGGAGCCCTGGGCAACATTTCGAGAACTGCTTTGGTAACTTTAACAAACATCGGAAAACTAAACTTTGTTTAGATAGGACGACCGTGCGTTTATATACCTCCTCTCACAATCTCAAATTGTCGCAAAAGCACATCACAGCCACTTTTGAAGGGTAGTCACAGTTGTAATCCAGGAAACGCGGCCGCTGATTTGCACATCGCAAGATCCCACAAACAACAATGTGGTAATGACCAGATAAACTTGATTCGTTGGCACGCTACCCACCACCTACAACACTCACTCCCTCCACCACCGGCGCCCCCTGGCTGCAGTGTGCACCGTCTACAAGATGCACTGCAGCAACTCGCCAAGGCTTCTTCGGCAGCACCTCCCAAACCCGCGACCTCCCTAACAGCACTGTGTGGGAGCACCTTCACCACACGGACTACAACGGTTCAAGAAGGCGACTCACCACCACCTTCTCAAGGGGCAATTAGGGACGGGCAATAAATGCTGGGCCTTGCCAGTGACACCCACATCCCATGCCTCAATTCTTAAAAATCTGTTTTTCAGTGATCTAGATTGACCAGGAGCCCAGAAAACCTCCCCTACTCTTCTTCCGAATGTGATGTGGGAGCTTTTACATCCAGCTCAGGGGGCATACAGGGTCTTGGTTTAATGTCTCATCCGAAAGGCATCACCTCCGACAGTGCAGCACTCCCTCAGTACGGCCCTTCCGACAGTGTGGCGCTCCTTCAGTACTGCCCCTCCGACAGTGCGGCACTCCCTCAGCACTGCCCCTCCGACAGTGTGGCCCTCCCTCAGCACTGCCCCTCCGAGAGTGTGGCGCTCCCTCAGCACTGCCCCTCCGACAGTGCGGCACTCCCTCAGTACTGCCCCTCCGACAGTGCGGCGCTCCCTCAGCACTGCCCCTCCGACAGTGCGGCGCTCCCTCAGTACTGCCCCTCCGACAGTGTGGCCCTCCCTCAGTACTGCCCCTCCGACAGTGCGGCGCTCCCTCAGTACTGCCCCTCCGACAGTACGGCGCTCCCTCAGTACTGCCCCTCCGACAGTGCGGCGCTCCCTCAGTACTGCCCCTCCGACAGTACGGCGCTCCCTCAGTACTGCCCCTCCGACAGTGCGGCGCTCCCTCAGTACTGCCCCTCCGACACAGTGCGGCGCTCCCTCAGCACTGCCCTGGGAGCGTCAGTCTAGATTTTTGTGCTCTAGTCCCTGGAGTTGGCCATGAATCCACAACGTTCTAACTGAGAGGTGAGAGTGCTACACACTGGGCCACAGCTGACACTGCTGTGCAACTCTGTGCAGATTCAGGCTCCATACTGTTCGAATGATGTTCAGGTAATGCTGAGGGCACGTACACTGGGCTGCTTTCCTGGTGTGTGCAAATACAAATATGAAGATGGACTTGCAATATTGGAACTGCCTTCATTGGAAGAGAGGAGATTACAGGCTGAATTGATGGAAATGTTTTCATGTATGAAGGGATGGGACAGATCGTTTCCAGTGATTGAGTGGTCTAGAACCAAGGGACATAGATATAGGATTACATTACATCGGATATAGGGCCCAGAATCAGGCCATTGAGCCCAACCAGTGCGTGCCGGCGTTTATGCTCCACTCGAGCCTCCTCCCGTCTTTCCTCACCTAACTCGATCAGCATAACCCTCTATTCCCTTCTCCTTCATATGTTTGTCTCGCCTCCTCTTAAATGCATCGATACTATTCACTGAGGGAGTGCCGCGCTGTCGGAGGGGCAGTACTGAGGGAGCGCCGCACTGTCGGAGGGGCAGTACTGAGGGAGCGCCGCACTGTCGGAGGGGCAGTAATGAGGGAGCGCCGCACTGTCGGAGGGGCAGTACTGAGGGAGCGCCGCACTGTCAGAGGTGCCGTCTTTTGGATGAGACGTTAATCATCATCATAGGCGGTCCCTCGAAGCGAGGATGACTTGCTTCCACGCCAAAAAGGGATGAGTTCCCAGGCGTTTCAATGAAGGACCTAATATTCCGGATCCCAAACTACATCCTGAAGGGTGGAAGATGCCTGTGGGTGAATTGTTTTAACGTGGGGTGACCGTTGCACACCAGCCACCACACGGGGCTTGACAGAGCGAGGTCTTGGTCCAGTGGCAAGGGTTAACCAGGACGACTGGAGACCAGCTCTGCTGCACGGGCCCAGTGCGTGCACATATCGCACACAGTGTGGGCTGGGCCCGTGCTGCCCCTGGGCCCCGGTCACTTCTCTCTACGGACTCTCGCCGCTCCTTCACCCCGACCCTCGCCCCTCCTGCTGTGCCTGCCCGCCCTGCAATCAGTGACCTGGCTTCGCAACCGTCGCCCTCCTGCAGCAGCCCGCGCTGCTCCCTCCAATGGCCCCGGCCTGTCGATGGTCTTGCAGGCCACGACCGCACCGACTTCCGGGCCGGGCCGCTGCACAAACACACACAAACACGCAGAAACACACACACACACGCAGAAACACACACACACACGCAGAAACACACACACACACGCAGAAACACACAAAAACACGCAGAAACACACACACACACAGAAACACACAAAAACACGCAGAAACACACAGAAACACACACACACACACACTGTGTGTGTGTTTCTGTGTGTGTGTATGTTTCTGTGTGTGTGTTTCTGTGTGTGTGTTTCTGTGTGTGTGTGTTTCTGTGTGTGTGTGTTTCTGTGTGTGTGTGTTTCTGTGTGTGTGTGTTTCTGTATGTGTATGTTTCTGTGTGTATGTTTCTGTGTGTGTGTTTCTGTGTGTGTATGTTTCTGTGTGTGTGTTTCTGTGTGTGTGTGTTTCTGTGTGTGTGTGTTTCTGTGTGTGTATGTTTCTGTGTGTGTGTGTTTCTGTGTGTGTATGTTTCTGTGTGTGTGTTTCTGTGTGTGTATGTTTCTGTGTGTGTGTGTGTTTCTGTGTGTGTCTTTCTGTGTGTGTATGTTTCTGTGTGTGTGTGTGTTTCTGTGTGTGTGTTTCTGTGTGTGTATGTTTCTGTGTGTGTGTGTGTTTCTGTGTGTGTGTTTCTGTGTGTGTGTGTTTCTGTGTGTGTGTGTGTATGAGATATTAAACCGAGGCTCTGTCTGCACTTTCAGGCAAATTTAAAAGATCCCATGGGCACTATTTTGAAGAGCAGGGGGAGTTCTCCCCGATGTCCTGGGGCCAATATTTATCCCTCAATCAGCAGCACAAGCACAGATGATCTGGATCATTATCACATCGCTGTGTGTGGGAGCTTGCTGTGCGCAAATTGGCTGCCGCGTTTCCCACATGACAACAGTGACTACACTTCCAAAAGTACTGCAAAGCGCCTTGAGACGTCCGGTGGTTGTGAAAGGCGTTATATAAATGCAAGTGTTTTTGTGTTACATGCCAGTGGCAGGTGATGTGGGTTTGTGCCAGTTCACGAGACACCAACATCATTCATTCACAGCTCAGTGCCCAGGCAACAGACGATGCCAGGCTGGCTCGCTCTCAATCCAACAGGCGATGTCAGGTAAGCGCTGACATGCTGGTCTCATTACCTCCAGCGTTCCCCGACACCCCAAGCGCCCGCTCGACACCAAGAGCCATCCGCTCCCCCGTTCCCCCCACCCCTGCCCCCGCGTTAACAACGACCAACTTCTGATCCATCTCTGAACCAGACCGGTTGTGGCTATTCCTCAGCCCACGAGGTCTGCAGGGGAGCGAGGAGTGTGCGGCCTCCGATTCAACGTGAGCTGTGTTGCGTTTTTCAAAATTCGTTCCCGGGATGTGGGCATCGCTGGCAAGGCCCAGCGTTTATCGCCCGTCCCTAATCGCCCCTTGAGAAGGTGGTGGTGAGCCGCCTTCTTGAACCGCTGCAGTCCGTGTGGTGAAGGTGCTCCCACAGTGGCAGCGAGTTCCACATTCTCGCCACTCTCTGGGTAAAGAAGTTTCTCCTGTTGGATTCATTGGTGGGAAGAACGAAAGAAATAAGACTGACTTGCATTTATATAGCGCCTTTCATGACCTCCGGGCGTCTCAAAGCGCTTTACAGCCAATGAAGTACTTTTGGAGTGTAGTCCCTGTTGTCATGTGGGAAACGCGGCAGCCAATTTGCGCACAGCAAGCTCCCACACACAGCGATGTGATAATGACCCAGATCATCTGTTTTAGTGATGTTCGTTGAGGGATAAATATTGGCCCCAGGACACTGGGGAGAACTCCCCCTGCTCTTCTTCCCATAGTGGCCGTGGGATCTTTTACATCCACTTGAGAGGGCAGACGAGGCCTCGGTTTAACGTCTCATCTGAAAGTCGGCCCCTCCGTCAGTGCGGCGCTCCCTCAGTACTGCCCCTCCGACAGTGCGGAGCTCCCTCAGTACTGCCCCACCGACAGTGCGGCGCTCCCTCAGTACTGCCCCTCCGACAGTGCGGCGCTCCCTCAGTACTGCCCCTCCGACAGTGCGGCGCTCCCTCAGTACTGCCCCACCGACAGTGCGGCGCTCCCTCAGTACTGCCCCTCCGACAGTGCGGAGCTCCCTCAGTACTGCCCCACCGACAGTGCGGCGCTCCCGCAGTACTGCCCCTCCGACAGTGCGGCGCTCCCTCAGTGCTGTCGCTGGATAGCTGAGTTTCCTCTCCCTGGTCCGGGTGTGGTTGGGCAGAAGGGTGGATAACCCACTGTCCCCATTGACCGAAGGCAATGGACTCAGGCACAGGGGGTCGAACCCCCTTGTCCGCACAGCTTATCGCCACCAGAGGGCGGGTCGCTCCTCATTAAGGCCGCAGGTAGAGTCGGGTTATTGCGCGCCCGATCTGTCTCTCATTACTTAAGGCACCCCTTTAGTTGAAGCTCTTAAGAAATGCCTCAAATTTTAAAACTGGCATTCTCGTTTTCAAATCCCTCCTCGTCCCCACCCCCCGAGATCTCTGTAATCCTCCTCCAGTCCCACAACCCCCCGAGATCTCTGTAATCCTCCTCCAGTCCCACAACCCCCCGAGATCTCTGTAATCCTCCTCCAGTCCCACAACCCCCCGAGATCTCTGTAATCCTCCTCCAGTCCCACAACCCCCCGAGATCTCTGTAATCCTCCTCCAGTCCCACAACCCCCCGAGATCTCTGTAATCCTCCTCCAGTCCCACAACCCCCCGAGATCTCTGTAATCCTCCTCCAGTCCCACAACCCCCCGAGATCTCTGTAATCCTCCTCCAGTCCCACAACCCCCCGAGATCTCTGTAATCCTCCTCCAGTCCCACAACCCCCCGAGATCTCTGTAATCCTCCTCCAGTCCCACAACCCCCCGAGATCTCTGCACTCCTCCAGTCCCACAACCCCCCGAGATCTCTGTAATCCTCCTCCAGTCCCACAACCCCCCGAGATCTCTGCACTCCTCCAATTCTGGCCTCTTGCCCATTCCCCGATTTCCATCGCTCCACCATCGGTGGCCATGCCTTTAGCTTCCTGGGCCCCAAGCTCTGGAACTCCCTCCCTAAACGTCTCCGCCTCTCTCTCCTCCTTCAAGTCGCTCCAGAAAACCCACCTCTTTGATCGAGCTTTGATCTACGCTGACACTCCCAGTGCAGTACTGAGGGAGCGTCGCACTGTCGGAGGGGCAGTACTGAGGGAGCGCCGCACTGTCGGAGGGGCAGTACTGAGGGAGCGCCGCACTGTCGGAGGGACAGTACTGAGGGAGAGCCGCACTGTCGGAGGGGCAGTACTGAGGGAGGGCCGCACTGTCGGAGGGGCAGTACTGAGAGAGCGCCGCACTGACGGAGGGGCAGTACTGAGAGAGCGCCGCACTGTCGGAGGGGCAGTACTGAGAGAGCGCCGCACTGTCGGAGGGGCAGTACTGAGAGCGCAGCACTGTCAGAGGGGCAGTACTGAGAGAGCGCCGCACTGTCGGAGGGGCAGTACTGAGGGAGCACCGCACTGTCGGAGGGGCAGCGCTGAGGGAGTGCCGCGCTGTCGGAGGGACAGTACTGAGGAGTGCCGCACTGTCGGAGGGGCAGTACTGAGGGAGCGCCGCACTGTCGGAGGGGCAGCGCTGAGGGAGCGCCGCACTGTCGGAGGTGTCGTCTTTCGGATGAGACCTTAAACCGAGGCCCCATCTGCCTTCTCAGGTGGACGTAAAAGGACGTAAAAGATATTTTGAAGAAGAGCAGGGGGAGTTTTACCCGGTGTCCTGGGGCCAATATCTATCCTTCAATCCACATCACTAAAAAACAGATGATCTGGGTCATTATCACATTGCTGTTTGTGGGAGCTTGCTGTGCGCAAATTGGCTGCCACGTTTCCCACATTACAACAGTGACCACACTCCAAAAGTACTTCATTGGCTGTAAACCGTTTGAGACATCCGGTGGTTGTGAAAGGTGCTATATAAATGCAAGTCTTTCTATTCTTTCTTTAAAAGCTCCCTCTTTTATCCTGCTTTTGATCACCTGGCCTAATATCTCCTCCTGCGTCTCGCTGTCATATTCAGTCTGCTCACGCGGGCGTGAAGCGCTTCTGGGGGCGTATTACTGCGTAGAATGCGCTACTAAATGCAACTTTTGTCGGCCGGGCAGAAGTGTCTCACCAGGCAGTGTCAAATTCTCCTCACAGTGAACAACACAGCACCAGCTCGCACTGACGGGGGTGGGATTTGACAAGAGAACTCCTTACCCATTCTCCGCACACTATCACCACACACACACACACACACACACACACACACAGCACACAGCCTTGTCTTAACCAGAGCTGGGAAAAGCTCATTATCCCGATCAGCGCTCACTCTCCCCTCCCGCTATCGAGCGGCGGGCGCACGTGCGTGCTGCCGCGGTCCCTCGCCAACGGCGACTCGCGTGTGTTCCTCGTCAGAGCGACACAGCGAGGCAATTGCTGACAGGACACAGGGGCCCTGGAGGGGGCGGGGGGAGGAGAGATCAACCCTCCTCCTCTGTATCCAGCCTCCCAACCTTCCCGCCCCTTCGATCATTCAGTCCCCAAGCTCATCACAGGCGGTCCCTCGAAGTGAGGATGACTTGCTTCCACGCCGGAAAAAGGGATGAGTTCACGGGCGTTTCAATGAAGGACCTAATATTCCGGATCCCGAACTACATCCTGAAGGGTGGAAGATGCCTGTGGGTGGATTTTTTTAACATGGGGTGGCCGTTGCACACCAGCCACCACACGGGGCTTGACAGAGCGAGGTCTTGGTCCAGGGGCAAGGGTTAACCAGGACGACTGGAGACCAGCTCTGCTGCACAGACCTAGTGCCCACACATATCGCACAGTGTGGGCTGGGCCCGTGCTGCCCCTGGGCCCTCGGCTCTTCTGGGCCCCCGAACTCTCGCCTCTCCTGGGCCCCGATCACGTCCCTCTACAATCTCTCGCCCCTCCTTCGCCCCGACCCTCCTACAAATCACCTGGGAGGACAGACGCACCAACGTTAGCGTCCTCGACCAGGCCAACATCCCCAGCATCGAAGCACTGACCACACTCGACCAGCTCCGCTGGGCGGGGCCACATTGTCCGCATGCCCCAGACACGAGACTCCCAAAGCAAGCGCTCTACTCGGAACTCCTTCACGGTAAATGAGCCAAAGATGAGCAGAGGAAACGTTACAAGGGACACCCTCAGAGCCTCCCTGATAAAGTGCAACATCCCCACCGACACCTGGGAGTCCCTGGCCAAAGACCAGTCCGCCCTAAGTGGAGGAAGTGCATCCGGGAGGGTGCTGAGCACCTCGAGTCTCATCGCCGAGAGCGTGCAGAGACCAAGCACAGGCAGCGGAAGGAGCGTGCGGCAAACCTGTCCCACCCTCCCCTTCCCTCAACCACTGTCTGTCCCACCTGTGACAGAGACTGTAATTCCTGTATTGGACTGTTCAGCCACCTAAGGACTCATGTTAAGAGTGGAAGCAAGTCTTCCTCAATTCCGAGGGACTGCCTATGGTGATGACGATGAAGATTACTCCCTTATTGCTCAAAAATCTGTCTATCTCCGCCTTAAATATATTCAATGTCCCAGCCTCCACAGCTCTCTGGGGCAGAGAATTCCACAGATTTACAACCCTCTGAGAGAAGAAATTTCTCCTCATCTCAGTTCTAAATGGGCGGCCCCTTATTCTAAGACTATGCCCCCTAGTTCTGGTCTCCACTATTAGTGGAAACATCCTCTCTGCATCCACCTTGTCGAGTCCTCTCATTATCTTATGTTTTGATAAGATCACCTCTCATTCTTCTGAACTCCAAGGAGCACATAGAAAAATAGAAAATAGGAGCAGGAGTCGGCCATTCGGCCCTTCGAGCCTGCACCGCCATTCAGTATGATCATGGCTGATCCTCTATCTCAACACCATACTCCCGCTTTTTCCCCATACCCCTTGATGCCTTTTGTGTCCAGAAATCTATCTATCTCCTTCTTAAATATATTCAGTGACTTGGCCTCCACAGCCTTCTGTGGTAGAGAATTCCACAGGTTCACCACCCTCTGAGTGAAAACATTTCTCCTCATCTCGGTCCTAAATTTCCCACCCCGTATCCTGAGACTGTGTGACTCCTTGTTCTAGACTTCCCAGCCCTGGGGGAAACATCCTCCCCACATACAGTCTGTCCAAACCAGTCAGAATCTTACACGTTTCAATGAGATCCCCTCTCATTCTTCTAAACTCGAGTGAATACAGGCCTCGTCGACCCAATGAAGTGCTGCATTTTGTTCGAAAGAATGAGGGGAGTCGATATAAACTGAAGGGTACAATCCTAAAGGGGGTACATGAACAGAGAGACCTGGGCGTACATGTGCACAAATCGTTGAAGGTGGCGGGGTAGGTTGAGGGAGCGGTACTCTGGGTGTGGCCTCACCAATACCCTGTACAGTTGGAGCAGGGCCTTCCAGCGGAAACTCTCCAGCATCCCCCAGACCCATGTGACCATGCTTCACCGGAGCGGGGACTCCCCCTTGTGCAGTGGACCCTTGGAAGACTGATACATCCCGCAACCCCTCTCCCACAGTTAGTCTAAACCGGGATCGCGGTGCACAAAGTCTGGCCTCTGGAGACGACAGGCACAAAATTGGAGCACTTACAGAGTGCCACAAGCCTCCAATTTGCAATCTGTGCATCTACCTGCTACACAATGTGACAGAGCTGTCAGCCACTGATGCACTGCTACCTTTGTCTAACTCTGTCTAATAGACCTTTCATTTCACAACCAGCTTTGCACCCAACTGCATTAGCTGACATTTCTTTGCGTTGATTGCTGTTTGCCGCTCATTCGCCAAGTTGCTAAGTGCCTCCAAATGCGAGGAATGATCTCCTGCCCGCTCCTCCTCCTCCTCACATCCGCCCCCTCCCTATCTCTGCAATCTCCCCCAGCCCCCTGGAGATCTCTGCGCTCCTCCAATTCTGGCCACTCGAGCATCCCCCAATTTCCATCGCTCCACCATCGGTGGCCGTGCCTTCAGTTGCCTGGGCCCCAAGCTCTGGAACTCCCTCCCTAAACCTCTCCACCTCTCTCTCTCCTCCTTTAAGACGCTCCTTAAAACCCACCTCTCTGACCCATCTTTTGGTTACCACTCCCCAATATCTCGTCATGTGGCTCGGTGTCAAAATAGTGTCCGTGGAATTTTTTTTTACTGCCACCTGTGATCGCAGAGGGAGCCTCGGTTTAACGTCTCATCCAAAAGACGGCCCCTCCGACAGTGCGGTGCTCCCTCAGCACTGCCCCTCCGACAGTGCGCTGCTCCCTCAGTACTGCCCCTTTGCCAGTGCAGCGCTCCCTCAATAATTTCCCTCCGACAGTGCGGCGCTCCCTCAGTACCGCCCCTCCGACAGTGCGGCGCTCCCTCAGTACTGCCCCTCCGACAGTGCGGCGCTCCCTCAGTGCTGCCCCTCTGACAGTGCAGCGCTTCCTCAGTACTGCCCCTCCGACAGTGCGGTGCTCCCTCAGCACTGCCCCTCCGACAGTGCGGGGCTTCTTCAGTACTGGCACTGGAGTGTTAGCCTGGATTATGTACCTAAATCTCTGGAACCAACAACCTCTTGATGCAAGAGAGAGAGAAAGAGAGAGAGAGAGAGATAGTGCTACCCACTGAGTCTAAAGTTGGCTGTGGTTTGCAGTAGGGGACTTTTGTGTCAAAAATAATTGTTGCGTGTGAATCGTAACTGCACGTTTTACAACCTCGCTGGCCCATGAGGCAAATGGTCCTGCTCTGGGGCAACAGTCTGTGATAATGCTGACACACTTATGTAATGTGTGTTGCTTGAGGCTGTATCTCATCCCCGGCATAGTTGCTCTCAAATCTTAAGTCGCTGGAGAAATACCACCAACGATGTCTCCGCAAGATCCTGCAAATCCCCTGGGAGGACAGACGCACCAACGTTAGCGTCCTCGACCAGGCCAACATCCCCAGCATCGAAGCACTGACCACACTTGATCAGCTCCGCTGGGCAGGGCCACATTGTTCGCACACCAGACATGAGACACCCAAAGCAAGCGCTCTACTCGGAACTCCTTCACGGCCAATGAGCCCCAGGTGGGCAGAGGAAACGTTACAAGGGACCACCCTCAAAGCCTCCCTGATAAAGTGCAACATCCCCCACCGACACCTGGGAGTCCCTGGCCAAAGACCAGTCCGGCCCTAAGTAGAGGAAGTGCATCCGGGAGGGCGCTGAGCACCTCGAGTCTTGTCGCCGAGAGCGTGCAGAGACCAAGCGCAGGCAGCGGAAGGAGCTTGCGGCAAACCAGTCCCACCCTCCCCTTCCCTCAGCCACTGTCTCTCCCACCTGTGACAGGGACTGTGGTTCTTGTATCGGACTGTTCAGTCACCTGAGAACTCACTTTCAGAGAGGAAGCAAGTCTTCCTCGATTCCGAGGGTCTGCCTGTGATGATGAGTAGCTCTCCCTGGCTGAATCCAGGCACAGATGGTGCTGGATTGCGGCCCTGAATTGCAAACACGGGTTGGGCGAGACATTACAGGGGAAGATTTGGAAGCCGGGTCACTGCGAAGTGTTTTTCTGCGACGAGGCACTCGGGGGTGCGGGGGTGGGGGAAGCAGGAGAGTGGGCGGTTGCCTGGCAACTCTTCGCCATCCACCATCTGCCCACCATTCCATGCCCGCCTTCTTGACAAGGGACCATCAGTCGTTTTCACGTCATCAGCCCCCGGGCACCACTGTTGCAAAGCCAACGGCCAAAACTCAGGACGGGCTTGGAACTCAACAGGACCCAACTGGCATGGCTGATCTTCAGTCCCCGTGGTGCAATGCCGCGCCCAGAAGCATGGCAACGCCAACCCCCAGACCCGGAGGCGATGCCCGCTTTGGTCCAGCAGTGGCCAACCGCGAGGCACCAGAACAAAGCCCCATCAAAGTGCATGAAACACAAAAGGATAGTATGCAGGTACAGCAAGTGATCAGGAAGGCCAATGGAATGTTGGCCTTTATTGCAAGGGGGATGGAGTATAAAAGCAGGGAAGTCCTGCTACAACTGTACAGGGTATTGGTGAGGCCACACCTGGAGTACTGCGTGCAGTTTTAGTCTGCGTATTTAAGGAGGGATATACTTGCATTGGAGGCTATTCAGAGAAGGTTCACTCGGTTGATCCCAGGGATGAGGGGGTTTGACTTATGAGGAAAGATTGAGTAGGTTGGGCCTCTACTCATTGGAGTTCAGAAGAATGAGAGGTGATCTTATCGAAACTTATAAGATAATGAGAGGGCTGGACCAGGTGGATGCAGAGAGGATATTTCCACTCCTAGGGGAAACTAAAACTCAGGGGCATAGTCTCAGAATAAGGGGCCGCCCATTTAAAACTGAGATGAGGAGGAATTTCTTCTCTCAGAAGTTTGTAAATCTGTGGAATTCTCTGCCCCAGAGAGCTGTGGAGGCTGGGTCATTGAATATATTTCAGGTGGAGATAGACAGATTTTTGAGCGATAACGGAGTCAAGGGTTATGGGGAGCGGAAGGGGAAGTGGAGCTGAGTCCATGATCAGATCAGCCAAGATCTTATTGAATGGCGGAGCAGGCTCGAGGGGCCGAATGGCCGACTCCTGCTCCTATTTCTTATGTTTTTATGTTCTTATATAATTGGTGAGAAGGAGAAGATGGGTGGGGTCAATAACAAACTGTTTATCTTGAGTGCTATCTAACCACTCCTACAACTCGGCTGCCCGTGTCCTAACTCGCACCGAGTCCCGCTCACCCATCACCCACTGTGCTCACTGTCCCGTGTCCTAACTCGCACCGAGTCACGCTCACCCATCACCCCCTGTGCTCGCTGCCCCGTGTCCTAACTCACACCAAGACCCATTCACCCATCACCCCCTGCGCTCGCTGACCCAGTGTCCTAACTCGCACCGAGTCCCGCTCACCCATCATCCCCTGTGCTCGCTGCCCCATGTGCTAACTCGCACCAAGTCCCGCTCACCCATCACCCACTGTGCTCACTGCCCCGTGTCCTAACTCGCACCGAGTCCCGCTCACCCATCACCCCCTGTGCTCGCTGACCTACATTGGCTCCCGGTTCAGCAACGCCTCGATTTCAAAATTTTCCTCCTTGTTTTGAAATCCCTCCATGGCCCTCGCCCTTCCCTATCTCTATAACCTCCTCCAGCCCCACAACCCCCTGAGATGTCTGCACTCCTCTAATTCTTCCCTCCTGAGCATCCCTGATTATAATCGCTCCACCATCGGTGGCCGTGCCTTCTGCTGCCTGGGCCCCAAGCTCTGGAACTCCCTTCCTAAACCTCTCCGCCTCTCTCTCCTCCTTTACGACACTCCTTAGAACTCACCTCTCTGACCAAATGGACTGAATATGATCTCTTGTGGCTCGGTGTCACATTGGTGCCTGATACTCGCTGTTGTGTAGTGCCTCGGGTTGTCTGTACTGGGCTCGGGATGTTATATAAAAGTATGTATAGTGCATCCATTAGCTGTCTATTTGCGTTCAGAATCACTCGCCGTGTAGTGATTGGTTTAATCCGGTTACAAAGGAAGATGGAATCAAACCCAGGACATTAGCAGTTATATAACCGAGGCCCCCTTCACCAGAGGGGAGGAAAGAGAAGGCTTTGTCGCTGGAACAATGAGAGACGTCTGGCCTGATTTATTCCGCGCTCGGTGCAAGCCTTCAAGAAAAAGGCCAGCACTGAGCCTGCCCTCGCGTCGCCATGACGATGCCAGAGGGGCCTGTCGGCAGGCAAAATCACGGCCATCAATCAGCCCTGCCGGCCCACTCCTGAATCTGCCCCTTACAGCCTCCCAACCGGGGTTCGCTCAGGTCTTTCTGCCCCATGCTTTCGCTCGCCGCATATGCTCACGGCCTCCGCATATAGGGCAAGCGAAATTAGAGGCAATTATCGCCCCGCTCCATGCGCAAACCGCCTTATCATCTCACTGTATGGGACAGTAACGAGCAGAGCTGAACGTGCCAATTAATCTTTGCTTCCGTTTCACTCATCGTCGCAGGCTGATGATGGGTTATCAGCCCGCCAAAGGGGCAAGTTGGCAGATGTTTCAATGAAGGACCCGATGTTCCAGGTCCTGACCGCCAATCGAAGCGATGGAAGATGCCTGTGGGTGGATTTTTTTTAACGTGGGGTGACTGTTGCACACCAGCCACCACACGGGCTTGACAGAGCGAGGTCTTGGTCCAGTGGCAAGGGTTAACCAGGACCACTGGAGACCAGCTCTGCTGCACGGGCCCAGTGCGCTCACATATCGCACAGTGTGGGCTGGGCCCGTGCTGCCCCTGGGCCCTTGGCTCTTCTGGGCAACGTACCCTCATTCGCCGCACCTCCGCCACAGTCTCTCGCCGCTCCTCCGCTCCGATCTCTCGCCGCTCCTCCGCCCCGATCTCTCGCCGCTCCTCCGCCACAAACACTCGCCACTCCTCCGCCACGATCTCTCGCCGCTCCTCCGCCACGATCTCTCGCCGCTCCTCCGCCACAAACACTCGCCACTCCTCCGCCACGATCTCTCGCCGCTCCTCCGCCACGATCTCTCGCCGCTCCTCCGCCACAAACACTCGCCAATCCTCCGCCACGATCTCTCGCCGCTCCTCCGCCACGATCACTCACCGCTCCTCCACCACAAACACTCGCCGCTCCTCCGCCACGATCTCTCGCCGTTCCTCCGCCACGATCTCTCGCTGCTCCTCGGCCACAAACATTCGCCACCCCTCCGTCACGATCCTTTGAACTACACACACACACTCACACCCCAGTTCGTGTCGTCACCATACGGATCAGGTGAGCAGCAGTGCATTGTGGGCCAAGGCTCGAAAGAAGAGGCTCGAAATGCAATTGGAGGGCTCCTCAGGCGCAAATGTCGTGCGGGAGCTATATTTATCCCCGGAACATTTTTAGCGACGGGAACCAGCAACATTCAGTGGTTGTGCCCCGAGAGTGGGACGGGGTGTCTCGAGGAGAAGCGTCCCACACCTCTCTCAGGGCGCGAGGCGGGGGGAGCAACTGAATATCCCGTTTGTTAAAGAGTCGGCTTCGGACCGCCCTGAGAGAGGCCTCCTGCAAAAAAAAAAACCAAATCGGAACACAAAACATCCCCGGTACATTACTCACCCCCCAAATAAAGTTGAATCGCAGAAAAAATATTTATCACCCGCACTTCCCTGGTGCAGTCATTGCTTCCCCGTCGCGCGCCGGTACAGCTCTGCACAGCAGCGTTCTCTGGCGGGGTCACTAGGGGGCGCTGCAGGGTGCCGCACGAACCGAATGTCGCCCCCGTGTGGATACCGGGGGGCGTTGCACACTGACGCGGCGCTTCCGGGCGATACTGCTCAGCACCGCCGGTACTGGTATGCCGAATTTGCCGAGCGGCACGAATTCCGGCACTTGCCTCCGCAAACCATTTAGCGACCCCTCTAGTGGCCCACGTGAGTCGACGCTCTCCACACCGAATTTAGCAACCAAAGACTTCGGAACAGAGGAACAGGAGGAGGCCGTTCAGCCCCTCGAGCCTGCTCCGCCATTCGATGAGATCGTGGCTGATCTGCGACCTAACTCCATCTCCCCGCCTTTGGCCCATGTCCCTAAATACCTTGGGTTAACAGAATGCTATCAATCTCCGAATGCTATCAATCTCCGATTTACAATTAACAATTGACCCAGCATTGATTGCCATTTGTGGAAGTGAGTTCCAAACCTCTCCTACCCTTTGTGTGTAGAAATGTTTCCCAACTTCACTCCTGAAAGGCCGGGCTCGAATCTTTAGACTGTGCCCCTCATCCTAGACTTCCCAACCAGCGGCAGTAGTTTCTGTCTATCTACCCTCTCTGTTCCCCTTAATATCCTGAAAACTTCCATCAGATCGCCCCTTAACCGTCTAAATGATAGGAAATAAGACCCAAGTTTGTGTAATCTCTCCTCGTAACTGAACCCTTGGAGTGCGGGTAACATTCTGGGAAGCCTACGCTGCACTCTCTCCAAAGCCAGCAGTTATGCATTTCTATACTGGGTACTGTTGAGGGGGATGTCTCATCAGGGGAGAGCAGCAGCAGCCAAGTTCATGGCACCGTGGCTGGCTCTGCTGCACAGGAGGGCAGGAAAAAGAGTGGGAGAGCGATAGTGATAGGGGATTCAAGTGTAAGGGGAATAGATAGGCGTTTCTGCGGCCGCAACCGAGACTCCAGGATGCTATGTCGCCTCACTGGTGCAAGGGTCAAGGATGTCTCAGAGCGGGTGCAGGACATTCTGAAAAGGGAGGGTGAACAGCCAGTTGTCGTGATGCATGTAGATACCAACGATATAGGTAACAAAAACGGGATGAGGTCTTACGAGACGAATTTAGGGAGCTAGGAGTTAAATTAAAAAGTAGGACCTCAAAAGTAGTAATCTCAGGATTGCTACCAGTGCCACGTGCTAGTCAGAGTAGGAATCGCAGGATAGCTCAGCTGAATATGTGGCTTGAGAAATGGTGCAGAAGGGAGGGATTCAAATTCCTGGGATATTGGAACTGGTTCTGGGGGAGGTGGGACCAGTACAAACCGGACGGTCTGCACCTGGGCAGGATCGGAACCAATGTCCTAGGGGGAGTGTTTGCTAGTGCTGTTGGGGAGGGGTTAAACTAATATGGCAGGGGGATGGGAACCTATGCAGGGAGACAGAGGTAAATAGAAGGGGGGCAGAAGCAAAAGATAGTAAAAGTGGAGGGCAGAGAAACCCAAAAAGCAAAAAGGGCCACATTACAGCAAGATTCAAAAGAGGCAAAGTGTGTTAAAAAGACAAGCCTGAAGGTTCTGTGCCTCAATGCGAGGAGTGAATGAATTAACTGCGCAGATAGCAGTTAACGGATACGATGTAATTGGCATCACGGAGACATGGCTCCAGGGTGACCAAGGCTGGGAACTCAACATCCAGGGGTATTCAATATTCAAGAAGGATAGACAGAAAGGAAAAGGAGGCGGGGTGGCGTTGCTGGTTAAAGAGGAAATTAATGCAATAGTAAGGAAGGACATTAGCTTGGATGATGTGGAATCGGTATGGGTGGAGCTACGGAATACCAAAGGGCAGAAAACGCTAGTGGGAGTTGTGTATAGACCACCAAACAGTAGTAGTGAGGTTGGGGACAGCATCAAACAAGAAATAAGGGATGTGTGCAATAAAGGTATAGCAGTAATCATGGGCGACTTAATCTACATATAGATTGGGCTAACCAAACTGGTAGCAATGCGGTTGAGGAGGATTTCCTGGAGTGTATTAGGGATGGTTTTCTGGACCAATATGTCAAGGAACCAACAAGAGGGCAGGCCATCCTAGACTGGGTGATGTGTAATGAGAAAGGACTAATTAGCAATCTCGTTGTGTGAGGTCCCTTGGGGAACAGTGACCATAATATGGTAGAATTCCTGATTAAGATGGAGAGTGACAAAGTTAATTCGGAAACTAGGGTCCTGAACTTAAGGAAAGGTAACTTCGATGGTATGAGGTGTGAATTGGCTAGAATAGACTGGCAGAGGATACTTAAAGGGTTGACGGTGGATACGATGTGAATGGCATCACGGAGACTTGGCTCCAGGGTGACCAAGGCTGGGAACTCAACATCTAAGGGTATTCAGCATTTAGGAAGGATAGACAGAAAGGAAAAGGAGACAGGTGGATAAGCAATGGCAAACATTTAAAGATCACATGGATGAACTTCAGCAATTGTACATCCCTGTCTGGAGTAAAAATAAAACTGGGAAGGTGGCTCAACCGTGGCTAACAAGAGAAATTAAGGATAGTGTTAAAACTAAGGAAGAGGCATATAAATTGGCCAGAAAAAGCAATAAACCTGAGGACTGGGAGAAATTTAGAATTCAACAGAGGAGGACTAAGGGTTTAATTAAGAGGGGGAAAATAGAGTACGAGAGGAAGCTTGCAGGGAACATAAAAACTGACTGCAAAAGCTAATATGTGAAGAGAAAAAGATTAGTGAAGACAAACATAGGTCCCTTGCAGTCAGATTCAGGTGAATTTATAATGGGGAACAAAGAAATGGCAGAGCAATTGAACCAATACTTCGGTTCTGTCTTCACAAAGGAAGATACAAATGACCTTCCGAATGTACTAGGGGACAGTGGGTCTAGTGAGAATGAGGAACTGAAAGATATCCTTATTAGGCGGGAAATTGTGTTAGGGAAATTGATGGGATTAAAGGCCGATAAATCTCCGGATCCTGATAGTCTGCATCCCAGAGTGCTTATGGAAGTGGACCTAGAAATAGTGGATGCATTGGTGATCATTTTCCAACAATCTATCGACTCTGGATCAGTTCCTATGGACTGGAAGGTAGCTAATGTAACGGCACTTCTTAAAAAAGGGAGAGAGAAAGCGGGTAATTATAAACCGGTTAGCCTGACATCAGTAGTGGGGAAAATGTTGGAATCAATCATTAAGGATGAAATAGCAGCCCATTTGGAAAGCAGTGACAGAATCGGACCAAGTCAGCATGGATTTATGAAAGGGAAATCATGCTTGACGAATCTTCTGGAATTCTTTAAGGATGTAACTAGTAGAGTGGACAAGGGAGAACCAGTGGATGTGGTGTATTTGGACTTTCAAAAGGCTTTTGATAAGGTCCCGCACAAGAGATTGGTGTACAAAATCAAAGCGCATGGTATTGGGGGTAATGTACTGACATGGATAGAGAACTGGTTGGCAGACAGGAAGCAGAGAGTCGGGATAAACGGGAGTCCTTTTCAGAATGACAGTCAGTTACTAGTGGGGTGCAGCAGGGTTCAGTGCTAGGACCCCAGCTCTTTACAATATACATTAACGATTTGGATGAAGGAATAGAGTATAATATCTCCAAGTTTGCAGATGACACTAAACTGGGTGGCGGTGTGAGCTGTGAAGAGGATGCTAAGAGGCTGCAGGGTGACTTGGACAGATTAGGTGAGTGGGCAAATGCATGGCAGATGCAGTATAATGTCGATAAATGTGAGGTTATCCACTTTGGGGGTAAAAACAGGAAGGCAGAATATTATCTGAATGGCGGCAGACTCGAAAAAGGGGAGGTGCAACGAGACCTGGGTGTCATGGTTCATTATTCATTGAAAGTTGGCATACAGGTACAGCAGGCGATAAAGAAGGCATATGGTATGTTGGCCTTCAGAGCGAGAGGATTTGAGTATAGGAGCAGGGAGGTCTTACTGCAGTTGTACAGGGCCTTTGTGTTCTTGCTATTGAGGGAGTGCAGCGAAGGTTCACCAGACTGATTCCAGGGATGGCCGGACTGTCACATGAGGAAAAATTGGATCAACTGGGCCTTTATACACTGGAGTTTAGAAGGATGAGAGGGGATCTTATAGAAACATATAAGATTCTGACGGGATTGGACAGGTTAGATGCGAGAAGAATGTTCTCAATGTTGGGGCAGTCCAGAACCAGAGGACATAGTCTTAGGATAAGGGGTAGGCCATTTAGGACTGAGATGAGGAGAAACTTCTTCACTCAGAGAGTGGTGAAACTGTGGAATTCCCCACCGCAGAGAGTTGTTGATGCCAGTTCATTGGATATATTCAAGAGGGAGTTAGATATGGCCCTTACGGCTAAAGCGATCAAGGGATATGGAGAGAAAGCAGGAAAGGGGTACTGAGGGAATGATCAGCCATGATCTTATTGAATGGTGGTGCAGGCTCGAAGGGCCGAATGGCCTACTCCTGCACCTATTTTCTATGTTTCTATGGTTCTATGTTTCTCTAGCACCTTTCACTACCACAGGATGTCCCAAAGCACTTTGTAAAGTGTTTGTTGAAGTGTAATCACTGTCAGCAACCCCAGCAGCCAACTGCGCACAGCAAGGTCCCACAATGTGATGAATGACAGAGATAATCTGTTTTTTTTAAAGTGATGTTGATTGAGGGATAATTATTGGCCCCAGGACACCGGAGAGAACTCCCCCTGCTCTTCTTCCAAATAGGGATCTTGTATATCCAGCTGAGAGAGCAGGCGGGGCCTCGGTTTAACGTCCCATCTGAAAGACGGCACCTCCGACAGTGCGGCGTTCCCTCAGTACTGCCCCTCCGACAGTGCGGCGCTCCCTCAGTACTGCCCCTCCGACAGTGCGGCGTTCCCTCAGTACCGCCCCTCCGACAGTGCGGCGCTCCCTCAGTACTGCCCCTCCGACAGTGCGGCGTTCCCTCAGTACCGCCCCTCCCACAGTGCGGTGCTCCCTCAGTACTGCCCCTCCGACAGTGCGGCACGCCCTCAGTTCTGCCCCTCCGACAGTGTGGCACTCCCTCAGTACCGCCCCTCCGACAGTGTGGCACTCCCTCAGTACCGCCCCTCCAACAGTGCGGCACTCCCTCAGTACGGCCCCTCCGACAGTACGGCGTTATATTCGTTTCCTGGGTTCTTTGCTTAAGAACACATTGCGAATGAGAACTAGTC
Organism: Pristiophorus japonicus; assembly: GCF_044704955.1. Classification (NCBI taxonomy): domain Eukaryota; kingdom Metazoa; phylum Chordata; class Chondrichthyes; family Pristiophoridae; genus Pristiophorus; species Pristiophorus japonicus. The sequence continues at coordinate 12,061,526 of NC_092003.1, read as the reverse complement.
GGTTTATTAACAAAGGTTTAACAATCACACGACACATTACCGGTTCATCCACCAGGCTCACAACTGCATAGCTCATTGTGGATCCCCAGAACCCAACTGGCCGGGGTTTTATTGAGTCTGGTGAACATCACATGACTGGATAGGCCACTCACAATGCAACAGCTCGACCAACCTGTGAGCCATACTCACAGGGGCATACATTACAGACGTCTCATCCATAAAAGGAACAATACACTGCTTTTACCATTCCGCAAAAGGAGGACTGAATGAAGGAAGCGTTCAAGGTGGAGCTCAGGGAACAGAGAAGTCGCTCCCAGCTCCATGTTTGAACTGAAAGCCGTGACTGGAATCCAATGCTTCAGGGAACTAGTTCTTGACGTCAGCATGAATAGAGATTAAAGTTAATCCTTTCAGAGATGCAACTGCGAATCCCAAGCACACCCACATTACAAATTCTGACTTAACTCAACACTGCGCCAATTACCAGAGCAGGGCTTGGCTCAGTGCCGCATTAGCAGGGGCGCCTCTCAACGCTGGACATAGTCTCGGATAAAACGTTGAACTGAGGCTCCGTCTTCCCTCTCGGGCAGACCTAAAAGCCCCCATGGCCGCGAATGAAAGTAGAGCAGGTGGGACTTCTCCCCACCGCAGTCCCGTCCAATAGTCAACGCTCGACGCCATGAACGGAATAAAACTGGATTAACCGTTTACTGATGCATGTAGGACCTTGCCGGCAGAAAATGGCCGCGCTTTTGCCGACACAAAATGGCCGCGCGTTTGCCGACACAAAATGGCCGCGCGTTTGCCGACACAAAATGGCCGCCGCGTTTGTTTGACACAAAATGGCCGCTGCATTTGCAGACACAAAAGGGCCGACGTGTTTGCAGACACAAAATGGCCACCGCGTTTGTTGACACAAAATGGCCGCCGCATTGGCCGACACCAAATGGCCATCGCGTTTGTCAGCATAAAATGGCCACTGTGTTTGCCGCCTCGACGAAGGTCACGCCGCTTGAAAAGGTAATTCACCGTGTGAAGCATTCTGAGATATCTAGGTAGAACAAGGAGCTGTATAAATGCAAGGATTATCAAGAACTCAGAAGCTGCAACTGTCAGGAAAGGATGAGCAGGCTGGGCCTCTTTGCTCGAGAAAAGAGAAGGCTGAGAGATGGCCTGATATGAAAGGGGTTCGATCGGCTAGACGTGGAGAAGATGTTTCCACTTGTGGGAGAGACCAGAACTAGGGGCCATCAATATAAGGTAGTCTCTGATAAATCCAATGGGGAATTCAGGAGAAACTTCTTTGCCCAGAGAGAGCTGAGAATGTAGAACTCGCTGCCACAGGGAGGGGTTGAGACAAATTATCCCTCAACCAACATCACTAACGAGAGATTACCTGGTCATGATCTCATTGCTGTTTGTGGGAGCTTGCTGCGTGCAAATTTGGCTGCCCACATTATTACTACAGATCAGACAGATTTAATTGAGGTGTGGAGATAAGAGTGGATAAGACGGACCTACCTCCCTTGGCAGAGGGGTCAACAACCAGGGGTCACAGATTTAAAGTAATCGGGGGGAGGTTTAGAGGGGAGGTGAGGATAAATGTCTTCACCCAGAGGGTGGTGGGGGTCTGGGGCGGAACTCACTGCCAGAAAACCTCACCACATTTAAAAAGTACTTGGATGTGCGCTTGTAACCTACAGGGCTACAGACCGAGAGCGGGAAAGCGGGATTAGGCCGGGTAGCACTTGGTCGGCCGGCTCGGACACGATGGGCCGAATGGCCTCCTTCTGTGCTGTAATTTTGTTCTGAGATGATTACAGCAGTGACTACACTTCGAAAAGCAAAGGTTGTACCTTCCTTATCCAGAACTCTCTTATCCAGAATTCCCTTATCCAGACTTCCCTTATCCTGAATTCCCTTATCCGGAACTCCCTTATCCAGAATTCCCTTATCCAGAATTCCCTTATCCGGAACCACCCCTCGTCCAGAACCATTCCCGGCCACCAGGTGGCGCATGCGCCGAACTCCGACATGAACAAATTGAAGTCCTTCCTCGCTGCCGACTCCCTCCATCGCTGGTCTGACCCCGCGATCCACCGCCTCCCCTCCCCCATGATCGCTCTGCCGCACTCCCAACCCCAAGCCAGCCAGCCCCGAAATCCCCTTGCTCAATACCTGTTGCGTCGATCCGACACCTCTGCACAAGACAGTGAGCCTGCCGTGCAGGAGAGCGACGGCAGTGAAAAGGGATGTCACCAAGGTCCAGGTCGGTGATTGGAGCGCGGGCAGGTACAGCAGGAGCGGCGAGGTCGGGACGAAGGAGCGGTGAGCGATCGTGGAGCGATGTGATCGGGGCCCAGGAGAGGCGAGAGTTCGAGGCCCAGGAGAGGCGAGGGCCCAGGGGCAGCACGGGCCCAGCCCACACTGTGCGATATGTGCGGGCACTAGGCCCGTGCAGCAGAGCTGGTCTCCAGTCGTCCTGGTTAACCCTTGCCACTGGACCAAGACCTCGCTCTGTCAAGCCCGTGTGGTGGCTGGTGTGCAACGGCCACCCCATGTTAAAAAAACCCACCCTCAGGCATCTTCCACCCTTCAGGATGTAGTTCGGGATCCGGAATATCAGGTCCTTCATTGAAACACCTGTGAACTCATCCCTTTTTGGCGTGGAAGCAAGTTATCCTCGTTTCGAGGGACCACCGATGATGACCTGGACCATCCAATTTCACGTGACCACCCCTCGTCTGGAAAAAAATCCCTAATCCGGAACAGGCCGGGTCCCGTGGGTTCGGGATACGGGAGGTTCAATCGGTACTTCTTTGGGGATGTCCTGATGTCTGTGAGGGAAAGGAAGGTAACTTCATGAGGGAGAAGGGAATAGAAGGGTATAGTGATGGGGTGAGATGGAGTGGGGTGGGAGGGGGCTGGTGTGGAGCATAAATACCGGCACGGAGCGATGGGCCGATTGGCCTGTTTCTGGGCTGTAAAATTTGACGATTATTGAGATCAGCGTAAACCAGTAGGAACAGAATATATTGCCGAGAGCTTGTGAAAAACAATTTTCCCTATGTGGGTAGATTTGACACTAACTCACCCACAACCTCATTGCTTTGTGCATTTCCTGGACCCCTCTCACCTGTTGAATATAAATCCTATTTCATAGTTGCTCTACCACAAATTCTATTTGTAACCTCAAGGGATAGCCGCATTGCACCGTATCAATACTCCAAATGTACATTGCTCCCATTCCTTCACAGGTTTATTGTTTCACGACTGACAACAGGCAGCTTGATGTGCAGTCCCATTTTCAATGTGGTTCCTGCAAGTTCTTTTATACGTAGCGGCCAAGATTGGTTTTATTTCACTCCTGATCACATTACACCCGTCAGATTTGAGCCCAGAATCCAGGCCGCCGCTCCCAGTGCCAGTACTGAGGGAGCGCTGCACTGTCGGAGGGGCAGTACTGAGGGAGTGCTGCACTGTCGGAGCGACAGTACTGAGGGAGTGCTGAACTGTCGGAGGGACAGTACTGAGGAAGTGCTACACTGTCGGAGGGACAGTACTGAGGGAGTGCTGCACTGTCAGAGGGACAGTACTGAGGGAGTGCTGCACTGTCGGAGGGACAGTACTGAGGGAGTGCCGCACTGTCGGAGGGCAGTACTGAGGGAGCGCCGCACTGTCGGAGGGGCAGTACTGAGGGAGTGCCGCACTCCGTTCCAAAGTGCTGCAGTACAGCGGGACCTGGGGGTGCTTGTGCATGAAACACAAAAGGTTTGTATGCAGGTACAGCAGGTGATCAGGAAGGCCAATGGTATCTTGGCCTTTATTACAAAGGGGATGGAGTATAAAAGCAGGGAAGTCCTGCTACAGTTATACAGGGTATTGGTGAGGCCACACCTGGAATACTGCGTGCAATTTTGGTTTCCATATTTACGAAAGGATATACTTGCTTTGGAGGCAGTTCAGAGAAGGTTCACTGGGTTGATTCCGGGGATGAGGGGGTTGACTTATGAGGAGCGGTTGAGTAGGTTGGGTCTCTACTCATTGGAATTCAGAAGAATGAGAGGTGATCTTATCGAAGCGTATAAGATTATGAGGGGGGCTCGACAAGGTGGATGCAGAGAGGATGTTTCCACTGATGGGGGAGACTAGAACTAGGGGGCACGATCTTAGAATAAGGGGTTGCCCATTTAAAACAGAGCTGAGGAGGAATTTCTTCTCAGAGGGTTGTAAATCTGTGGAATTCGCTGCCTCAGAGAGCTGTGGAAGCTGGGACATTGAATATATTTATGACAGAGATAGACAGTTTCTTCACCGATAAGGGGATAAGGGGTTATGGGGAGCGGGCGGGGAAGTGGAGCTGAGTCCATGATCGGATCAGCCGTGATGGTATTAAATGGCGGAGCAGGCTCGAGGGGCCGAATGGCCGACTCCCGCTCCGATTTCTTATGTTCTGATGTCCTGCTTCTCGGCCACGATTACCGCGGGTGCCTCCTGACGAAAGGCAGGGCGTGCTCGGTGTAACGTCCTGCGAGGAGCGGAGGGGAAGGGCGGGCCTCGGCCGTGAAGGTGACTGTTACTGACACGGGGACCTTGCCAGCCGGGGAGTTCTATTTGTACGGAACTGAGGCGGCCTCAGATGGTCACTAACAAAACGCCTAGGTGCCATATGTTGGACGTCACATTTGGATGTGTCAGGGCCCGCACGACAGCGGCTTGGAGCAGGACATGATTCGGAGTGACAGGTCCCTCAGCAACATTAAATATAAACCCATCGGCTTCGGAGACAACATCAGATGGCAGCGCAAAGTACAAACAACTTGTATTTAGATAGCGCCTTTAACGTAGTGAAATGTCCCAGGGCGCTTCACAGCAGCGTTACAACAACGTAAGAAATAGGAGCAGGAGTCGGCCATTCGGCCCCCTCGAGCCTGCTCCGCCATTTAATAAGATCATGGCTGATCCGATCATGGACTCGGCTCCACTTCCCCGCCCGCTCCCTTTACTCCCTTATCGTTCACAAATCTGTCTATCTTCACCGTAAATATATTCAATGACCCAGTCTCCACAGCTCTCTGGGGCAGAGAATTCCACAGATTTACAACCCTCTGAGAGAAGAAATTCCTCCTCATCTCAGTTTTGAATGGGCGGCCCCTTATTCTGAGACAACGCCCCCTAGTTCTAGATTCCCCCACGAGGGGAAACATCCTCTCTGCCTCTACCCTGTCCAGCCCCCTCAGAAACTTATACATTTCAATAAGATCACCTCTCATTCTTCTAAACTCCAATGAGTACAGGCCCAACCTGCTCAACCTTTCTTCATAAGACAACGCCTTCATCTCAGGAATCAACCTCATGACCCTTCTCTGAACTGCCTCCAATGCAAGTATATCCCTCCTTAAATACAGAGACCAAAACTGTACGCATTACTCCAGGAGTGGCCTCATCAATACACAGTGAGATAAAACAATATGACATCAAGTCACATAAGTAGAAATTAGCGCAGGTGACCAAAAGCTTGGTCAAAGAGGTAGGTTTTAAGGAGCGTCTTGAAGGAGGAGAGAGAGGTGGAGAGGTTTACGGAGGGAGTTTCAGAGCATGGGGCCCAGGCAACTGAAGGCACAGCCACCAATGGTGGAATGATTATAATCACGTTGTTCGGGTGGTTTATAGATAGAATAACAGATACCCAGGAGCAAGTTCCAGACTGGAATCAAATCGGTGGCTTCAGGGGGTTTATATACAGAATAACGGTTACCCGGGAGTGAGTTACAGGCTGGAATCTAATCGAGGGGTTCGGGGGGTGTTTATTTATGGAATAACGGATACCCGGAATGAGTTACAGGCTGGAATCTAATCGAGAGGTTAGGAGGGTTTATATACAGAATAACAAATACCTGGGAGTGAGTTACAGTCTGGAATCTAATCAAGGGGTTCGGGGGGTTTATATAGAGAATAACAGATACCAGGGAGTGAGTTACAGGCTGGAATCTAATCGAGAGGTTCGGGGGGGGTTTATATATAGAATAACAGATACCCAGGAGTGAGTTACAGGCTGGAATCTAATTGAGGGGTTCAGGGGGATTATATATAGAATAACAGATACCCGGGAGTGAGTTACAGGCTGGAATCTAATTGAGGGGTTCAGGGGGATTATATATAGAATAACAGATACCCGGGAGTGAGTTACAGGCTGGAATCTAATTGAGGGGTTCAGGGGGATTATATATAGAATAACAGATACCCGGGAGTGAGTTACAGGCTGGAATCTAATCGAGAGGTTAGGGGCGTTTATATATAGAATAACAAATACCTGGGAGTGAGTTACAGGCTGGAATCTAATCGAGAGGTTAGGGGCGTTTATATATAGAATAACAGATACCCGGGAGTGAGTTACAGGCTGGAATCTAATCGAGGGGTTCGGAGGTTTATATATAGAATAACAGATACCCGGGAGTGAGTTACAGGCTGGAATCTAATCGAGGGGTTCGGGGATTTATATATAAAGTAGCCAATACCCGGGAGTGAGTTATAAGGTGGTATCTAATCAAAGGGAGTGAACGGCACAGAGCACTAGAGAGCAGTGAATTGGGTTGAGTTTGGGGGCTCGGAGTGTGCCGACGTGCCGAGGAACAGAAGGCTGAGGGTAATAGAGGGTTTACACAGCTCTGAGAAAGGACACATTGAGTAGAGCATAAGATTGGGTAGTTTGAGCGTAGGACAAGGGAGAGGAGTTCGGGGCACTGGGGGAGCGGTGATGTGTCAGCTTTGGTCCTTTACTCTGGCGGGAAGGGTGTTCAGTTGTATAAAATTTTGCATTCACTTTGGCTCAGTGGGTAGCACCCTCGCCTTTGAATCACAAAGTTATGGGTTCAAGTCCCACTCCTGGGACTTGAGCACATAAATCTAGGCCGACACTCCCAGTGCAATACCAAGGGAGCGCCGCACTGTCGGAGGGGCAGTACTGAGGGAGCACCGCACTGCCGGAGGGGCAGTACTGAGGGAGTGCCGCACTGTCGGAGGGGCAGTACTGAGGGAGTGCCGCACTGTCGGAGGGGCAGGAGTGAGGGAGCGCCGCACTGTCGGAGGGGCAGTACTGAGGGAGTGCCGCACTGCCGGAGGGGCAGTACTGAGGGAGTGCCGCACTGTCGGAGGGGCAGGAGTGAGGGAGCACTGCACTGACGGAGAAACAGTACTGAGGGAGTGCTGCACTGCCGGAGGGGCAGGAGTGAGGGAGCACCGCACTGTCGGAGGGGCAGTACTGAGGGAGTGCCGCACTGTCAGAGGAGCAGTACTGAGGGAGCCCCGCACTGTCAGAGCAGCAGTACTGAGGGAGCCCCGCACTGTTGGAGGGGCAATATAGAGGGAGCGCCGCACTGTCGGAGGGGCTGTGCTGAGGGAGCGCCACACTGTCGGAGGGGCGGTACTGAGGGAGCGCCGCATTGTCAGAGGGGCAGTACTGAGGGAGCGCTGCATTGTCGGAGGGGCAGTGCTGAGGGAGCGCCGCACTGTCGGAGGGGCAGTGCTGAGGGAGCGCTGCATTGTCAGAGGGGCAGTACTGAGGGAGCGCCGCATTGTCGGAGGGGCAGTACTGAGGGAGTGCTGCACTGTTGGAGATGCCATCTTTCAGATGAGACGTTAAACCGAGGCTTCGTCTGCTCTCTCAGGTGGATGTAAAAGATCCCACAGCAACTATTGGAAGAAGAGCAGGGTGAGTTATCCCCGGTGCCCTGGGACCAATATTTATCCCTCAACCAACTCACTAAAACAGATTATCTGGACATTATCACATTGCTGTGTGTGGGAGCTTGCTGTGTGTTAATTGGCTGCCGCGTTTCCCACATTACAACAGTGACTGCACTCCAAAAAGTACTTCATTGGCTGTTAATCGCTTTGGGACGTCCGGTGGTCGTGAAAGGCGCTATAGAAATTCAATTATTTTTTTTCTGTCTTCCACACGCGCGCACAGCAAATAAATGTTCTGCAAATGACTGTTAATAATCATTGGAATATTCAGGTACATTAACCCATTAGAAAGTGATTGAGGCAGTTTGTGTGCGCTAACTTGCCGAATGAACCGTGGCCCGGGCTGATTGCCAATTCTTTCCGCGACATTTGCCAGTCGCCCAGATCGTCTGTGGAGGAGAAGGCCAGGCTCGGGCTTTGAGTTCATGCCCAGTGACTTCGACAGTACAGCCCTGGGCACATTGTGATCGGAAGGAGCAAGGGGCAGGAATTGATTGTCCCCTCCAACAGTGCGGAGCTCCCTCAGTACTGCCCCTCCGACAGTGCGGCGCTCCCTCAATACTGCCCCTCCGACAGTGCGGCGCTCCCTCAGTACTGCCCCTCCGACAGTGCGGCGCTCCCTCAGTACAGCCCCTCCGACAGTGCGGAGCTCCCTCAGTACTGCCCCTCCGACAGTGCGGCGCTCCCTCAGTACAGCCCCTCCGACAGTGCGGAGCTCCCTCAGTACTGCCCCTCCGACAGTGCGGCGCTCCCTCAGTACAGCCCCTCCGACAGTGCGGAGCTCCCTCAGTACTGCCCCTCCGACAGTGCGGAGCTCCCTCAGTACTGCCCCTCCGACAGTGCGGCGCTCCCTCAGTACAGCCCCTCCGACAGTGCGGTGCTCCCTCAGTACTGCCCCTCCGACAGTGCAGCGCTCCCTCAGTACTGCCCCTCCGACAGTGCGGCGCTCCCTCAGTACTGCCCCTCCGACAGTGCGGCGCTCCCTCAGTAATGCCCCTCCGACAGTGCGGCGTTCCCTCAGTACTGCCCCTCCGACAGTGCGGCGCTCCCTCAGTACTGCCCCTCCGACAGTGCGGCGCTCCCTCAGTAATGCCCCTCCGACAGTGCGGCGTTCCCTCAGTACTGCCCCTCCGACAGTGCGGCGCTCCCTCAGTACTGCCCCTCCGACAGTGCGACGCTCCCTCAGTACTGCCCCTCCGACAGTGCGGCGCTCCCTCAGTACTGCCCCTCCGACAGTGCGGCGCTCCCTCAGTACTGCCCCTCTGACAGTGCGACGCTCCCTCAGTACTGCCCCTCCGACAGTGCGGCACTCCCTCAGTACCGCCCCTCCGACAGTGCGGCGCTCCCTCAGTACTGCCTCTCCGACAGTGCAGCACTCCCTCAGTAAGCAACGCCTCAATTTCAAAATTCTCATCCTCGTTTACAAATCCCTGCAATGGCCCTCGCCCCCTCCCTATCTCTGTAATCTCCTCCAGTCTCACAACCCCCCAAGATGTCTGCACTCCTCTAATTCTGCCCTCCTGAAAATCCCTGATTATAATCGCTCCACCATAGGTGGCCGTGCCTTCTGTTGCCTGGGCCCCAAGCTCTGGAACTCCCTCCCTAAACCTCTCCGCCTCTCTCTCCTCCTTCAAGGCGCTCTTTAAAATCACCAAGCTTTTGGTCATCTGTCTTAATATCTCCTTATGTGGCTCGGTGTCAAATTCTATTCCTGTGAAGCGCCTTGGGATGTTTTACTATGTTAAAGGTGCTATATAAATGCAGGTTTTAGTTAGTCAGGTGCACATGCCCCCCTTCCCCTGCCCCACGTGTGCCCGGGGGTTGGTTAAAGAGTTAAACACGCACAGCTTCGAGAATAGAAACATAGAAACATAGAAAATAGGCGCAGGAGCAGGCCATTCAGCCCTTCTAGCCTGCACCGTCATTCAATGAGTTCATGGCTGAATATGCAACTTCAGTACTCCCTTCCTGCTTTCTCGCCATACCCCTTGATCCCCCGAGTAGTAAGGACTTCATCTAACTCCCTTTTGAATATATTTAGTGAATTGGCCTCAACAACTTTCTGTGGTAGAGAATTCCACAGGTTCACCACTCTCTGGGTGAAGATGTTTCTCCTCATCTCGGTCCTAAATGGCTTACCCCTTATCCTTAGACTGTGACCCCTGGTTCTGGACTTCCCCAACATTGGGAACATTCTTCCTGCATCTAACCTGTCTAAATCCGTCAGAATTTTAAACGTTTCTATGAGGTCCCCTCTCATTCTTCTGAACTCCAGTGAATACAAGCCCAGTTGATCCAGTCTTTCTTGATAGGTCAGTCCCACCATCCCGGGAATCAGTCTGGTGAACCTTCGCTGCACTCCCTCAATAGCAAGAATATCCTTCCTCAAGTTAGGAGACCAAAACTGTACATAATACTCCAGGTGTGGCCTCACCAAGGCCCTGTATAACTGTAGCAACACCTCCCTGCCCCTGTACTCAAATCCCCTCGCTATGAAGGCCAACATGCTTTTGCTTTCTTAACCGCCTGCTGTACCTGCATGCCAACCTTCAATGACTGATGTACCATGACACCCAGGTCTCGTTGCACCTCCCCTTTTCCTAATCTGTCACCATTCAGATAATAGTCTGTCTCTCTGTTTTTACCACCAAAGTGGATAACCTCACATTTATCCACATTATACTTCATCTGCCATGCATTTGCCCACTCACCTAACCTATCCAAGTCACTCTGTAGCCTCATAGCTTCCTCCTCGCAGCTCACACTGTCACCCAACTTAGTGTCATCCGCAAATTTGGAGATACTGCATTTAATCCCCTCGTCTAAATCATTAATGTACAGTGTAAACAGCTGGGGCCCCAGCACAGAACCTTGCGGTACCCCACTAGTCCACTGCCTGCCATTCTGAAAAGTACCCGTTTACTCCTACTCTTTGCTTCCTGTCTGACAACCAGTTCTCAATCCATGTCAGCACACTACCCCCAATCCCATGTGCTCTAACTTTGCACATTAATCTCTTGTGTGGGACCTTGTCGAAAGCCTTCTGAAAGTCCAAATATACCACAGCAACTGGTTCTCCGTTGTCCACTCTACTGGAAACATCCTCAAAAAATTCCAGAAGATTTGTCAAGCATGATTTCCCTTTCACGAATCCATGCTGACTTGGACCTATCATGTCACCATTTTCCAAATGCACTGCTATGACATCCTTAATAATTGATTCCATCATTTTACCCACTACCGATGTCAGGCTGACTGGTCTATAATTCCCTGTTTTCTCTCTCCCTCCTTTTTTAAAAAGTGGGGTTACATTGGCTACCCTCCACTCCATAGGAACTGATCCAGAGTCAATGGAATGTTGGAAAATGACTGTCAATGCATCCACTATTTCCAAGGCCACCTCCTTAAGTACTCTGGGATGCAGTCCATCTTCTGTTTCATTTTGGTCTCTCTCTGCCAAAGGTCACGGAGTCATCACAAAGTTTAATGGTCTCCAAATCAATGTGACCAAATAGAACTTGCATTTATATAGCGCCTTTCATCCCCTCAGGACGCCCCAAAGCGCTTTACAGCCAATGAAGTACTTTTGGAGTGTAGTCACTGTTGTATTGTGGGAAACGCGGCAGCCAATTTGTGCACAGTAAGCTCCCACACACAGCAATGTGACAATGACCCAGATCATCTGTTTTAGTGAGGTTGGTTGAGGGATAAATATTGGCCCCAGGACACCGGGGAGAACTCCCCTGCTCTTCTTCCAATAGTGCCCTGGGATCTGTCCACCTGAGAGAGCAGATGGGGCCTCGGTTTTACATCTGATCCAAAGAATGGGACCTCCAACAGTGCGGCACTCCCTCAGTACTGCCCCTCCGACAGTGCGGCACTCCCTCAGTACTGCCCTCCGACAGTGTGGCGCTCCCTCAGTACTGCCCCTCCGACAGTGCGGCACTCCCTCAGTACTGCCCCTCCGACAGTGCGGCGCTCCCTCAGTACTGCCCCTCCGACAGTGCGGCACTCCCTCAGTACTGCCCCTCCGACAGTGCGGCACTCCCTCAGTGCTGCCCCTCCGACGGTGCGGCACTCCCTCAGTGCTGCCCCTCCGACGGTGCGGTGCTCCCTCAGTACTGCCCCTCCGACAGTGCGGCGCTCCCTCAGTACTGCCCCTCCGACAGTGCGGCACTCCCTCAGTACTGCCCCTCTGACAGTGCGGCACTCCCTCAGTGCTGCCCCTCCGACGGTGCGGTGCTCCCTCAGTACTGCCCCTCCGACAGTGCGGCGCTCCCTCACTGGGAGTGCCTGGCTGGATTATCTACTCAAGTCTTTGGAGTGGGACTCGAACCCACGACGCACTGACTCAGACGCAAGGGTGCCACGTACTCAAACACGAGGAGAAAGAGCTTCTATTTCCTGCTTGTACAAAGGATCCAGGTCACTTATCTAAGGCAGGAGATTCTAAGGCTTCGAAGACCCTCGGCCTGCCTGGCATTGGTTAAAGAATTAGTCCAACAAAGCTTAGAGCTTCTTGTGATTCATATTGGAACTCTCTCCGCCAAATGTCTGTGCAAGAAGCGACAATTGGAGACTAAGTATCCTGAATTTTTGTTGGAGATGGGTGTCAAGGGATCGCTATCTAGTGATGATGGACATCCAATCCCTGACACCCAATGATGACAACCATCCAATCACTAAGTATCTTGTGATGATAGTTTTACATTTGCTGTCACAGGAACACAGGAACAGCAGGAGGCCATTGAGCCCCTCGAGCCTGTTGCACAGGAACAGGAGGAGGCCATTCAGCCCCTCGAGCCTGTTACACAGGAACAGGAGGAGGCCATTCGGCCCCTCGAGCCTGTTCCGCCATTCGATGAGATCGTGGCTGATCTGTGACCTAACTCCATCTCCCCGCCTTTGGCCCATGCCCCTAAATACCTTGGGTTAACAAAAATCCATCAATCTCCGATTTACAATTAACAATTGATCCACCATCGTTTGCCGATTCTGGAAGAGAGTTCCAAACCTCTCCCACCCTTTGTGTGTAGAAATGTTTCCCAACTTCACTCCTGAAAGGTCTGGCTCTAATCTTTAGACTGTGCCCCTCGTCCTAGACTCCCCAACCAGCGGCAATAGTTTCTGTCTATCTACCCTCTCTGTTCCCCTCAATATCCTGAAAACTTCCATCAGATCGCCCCTTAACCATCTAAATTATAGGAAATAAGTCCCCAGTTTGTGTAATCTCTCCTCGTAACTGAACCCTTGGAGTTCTGGTAAACCTACGCTGTGTTATATATGCAGACTATAGTTATATTCTCTGTGTAGTCACTGTATAGTTGCATAAGATGGAGACTTGTTACCTGATGTACTATCAATAAAGTTTACACTGTGTATATACTATGCTGGCACCACTAGAGGGTGCAACTGGTGGAGACCGGGGTTTCCTGTCCCCTGTGGCAGAGGCTGTCCACCAGAGGGCACTGCGGAGGGAGACCTGAGGGTCACCTGCATAGATGTGCAGGGCCCAGTATAAAAGGCTGCTCACCGTGCTTGTGCCTCACTCTGGAGTTACGAATAAAGGACCAAGGTCAGTACAGTTTGAGTACAACACATTGCCTCGTAGAGTCATTCATAGGTACATTACAGACACAACACGCTGCACTCCCTCCAAGGCCAATATATCCTTCCTCCCGTGTCCCTTTCGAGTTGGATGACATTCATCCAATCGCTGATGATCTGGTGATCATCCAATCCTGGACGCTGTTGGTACTGGTCCAATTCTGGACCATCCAGCGATGCAATTGGTCCGATTCCTGTCGCGCTATTGATGCAACAGATCCACTCACGTTCTGCTGGTGACATGGTGTTAGGTCCCGACATGCTGACGACCAATCGCCAGAGCTATGTACCCCTCCCTTCACCCCCTCCCCTCGCACGGTAAACTGGTCCCCTCGGCTACCAGCGAGAGTGGCATTAAAAATCACCATCCCTTTCTCAATGTAACATGCCAAGTGGCAGCAATTGTTTTTGTATTTATTCGTTCCTGGGATATACCATAGAGTATTGGTGAGGCCGCACCTGGAGTACTGCGTGCAGTTTTGGTCACCTTACTTAAGGAAGGATATACTAGCTTTGGAGGGGGTACACAGACGATTCACTAGGCTGAATCCGGAGATGAGGGGGTTACCTTATGATGATAGATTGAGTAGACTGGGTCTTTACTCATTGGAGTTCAGAAGGATGAGGGGTGATCTTATAGAAACATTTAAAATCATGAAAGGGATAGACAAGATAGAGGCGGAGAGGTTGTTATCCACTGGTCGGGGAGACTAGAACTAGGGGGCACAGCCTCAAAATACTGGGGAGCCAATTTAAAACCGAGTTGAGAAGGAATTTCTTCTCCCAGAGGGTTGTGAATCTGTGGAATTCTCTGCCCAAGGAAGCAGTTGAGGCTAGCTCATTGAATGTATTCAAGTCACAGATAGATAGATTTTTAACCAATAAGGGAATTAAGGGTTACGGGGAGCGGGCGGGTAAGTGGAGCTGAGTCCACGGCCAGATCAGCCATGATCTTGTTGAATGGCGGAGCAGGCTCGAGGGGCTAGATGGCCTACTCCTGTTCCTAATTCTTATGTTATGTTCTTATGTGGGCGTCGCTGGCAAGGCCCAGCATTTATCGCCCTTCCCGAATCGCCCCTTGAGAAGGTGGCGGTGAGCCGCCTTCTTGAACCGCTGCAGTCCGTGTGGTGAAGGTGCTCCCACACAGCGCTAACTTTGCCAGAGCAGTTTGGTACAACTGAGCAGCTCGCTGGGCCATTTCACAGGGCCGTTACAGAGTCAACCAGATCGCCGAGTCTCGTCGCCGAGAGCGTGCAGAAACCAAGCGCAGGCAGCGGAAGGGGCGTGCGGCAAACCAATCCCACCCTCCCCTTCCCTCAACCACTATCTGTCCCACCTGTGACAGGAACTGTGGTTCCCGTATTGGACTGTTCAGCCACCTAAGGACTCGTGTTTAGAGTGGGAGCGAGTCTTCCTCGATTCCGAGGGACCCGCCGGTGATGATGTGGGTCTGGAGTCACGTGTCGGCCGGACCGGCTAAGGGCGGCAGATTTCCTTTCACCAAAGGGACATGGTTTTTCCCGACAAGCCGGGTAGTTTCACAGTTACCTTTACCGGTGCGAGCATTTTAATTCCAAATGTATTTAATTTAACGAACTGGATTAGTGCAGGCCTCTGGATCACGAGTCCAGTCGCAGGAGCACTGCCGCAGCCAGTAAAATCAAAGGACCCTGGGCAGCAGGGGGCTGGATTTTCCGGTCCTCTCTGTGCTCATGTTTTCCGGCCCCCCCGCCCCCCCTCCCCCCAACCCGGGAATGGCGGCAATGGCAGGGGGTGAGGTGTTCCGGACGAGCGGTCAACCTCCAGCGCCCCGCGGCGATCCTCGGGGTTACGGTTTCGCCGCCGGCAGGGAGCAGCAACGCCCGGAAGAGAGCTGCACGCGGTGTGTGCGACGCACCCCCACCCGCCGGTCGCGACACCGGCGCGAGTCGTGACTCCCGTCCGCCCCGCGGCGAGCGCCCCTTGGGAAATCAGGGCGGTCCCCACCATCCCCCACAGCGGGGGGAGCGGGAGTAACGGACTCCTGAGGTCAGCGCGAGTGTCCTTGCTTCGAGTTCTTTGTGCCATTCGTGTCGGGGAGGCGAGGGCGATGTTTCGGGGAATGTTTTTTTTTTTGCGGAGGATTTCCTCCCTTCCCAGCCGTCTCCGGGAGCGCTCCCGGCCCGGCTCTTTGGCTCGGGAGTTTCCCGCCCGAACGCCCCGCGGGAGAGGTGTACAACGCCTCCCTTAGCGCTGCGCCCCCTGACCCAGGGCCCAGCTGCCCAAACTCACCCGCTGAAGGGGCAAACTGCTCCCGGGCCCTAACTTTACCGCCCCAACGCCATTACCGCCCCGAAATCGTCCCGGACGAAAATGCAGAACGTGTGACTGTGATTGGGTAGCCTGGGTTGTCTGCGTAGCCTGAGACGACGGTGGTATCAATGCAATTGCAGTCCCCGTGTCTGACTCACTGATTAAAGGCCAGCATATTCCCAGAAATTAGAGTGATTACGATCGCTAAAGTAACACCAGAAGGCATCCTGTATCAGCCCAGCCATCTGTTTACAACCGCTGCACTGAACCCAACCCCACAAAGTCAAATCACTTACTTCATTAATTAGTGGGAAAACAAACTGCACAAAGACCTGCGTTGGCTGAACGGAAGCATAATGACTGGAGCAAAGCCGACGACAGCTCCTACCAGTTTAACGGTACCCCCATCTCTGTGACCTCCTCCAGCCCCACAACCCCTCCCCCCGCCCCGAGATCGCTGCCCTCCTCCAATTCTGGCCTCTTGCATGCCCACCGATTGTAATCGTTCCGGCATTGGTTGCCGTGCCTTAAGCCTCCATCCCTCACAGCCAGGACAAAGCAGCCCCGCTCGATGGGCCACGCTACCCACCACCTTCAACACTCGCTCCCTCCGCCACCGGCGCCCCCTGGCTGCAGTGTGCACCGTCTACAAGACGCACTGCAGCGACTCGCCAAGGCTCCTTCGGCAGCACCTCCCCAAACCCGCGACCTCTACCCGCCTAGAAGGACAAGGGCAGCAGGAGCATGGGAACACCACCCCCTCCACGTTCCCCTCCCAGTCACACACACACACCATCCCGACGTGGAAATATATCGGCCGTTCCTTCATCCTCGCTGGGTTACAATCCTGGAACTCCCTCCCGAACAGCACTGTGGGAGCACCTTCACCACACGGACTGCAGCGGTTCAAGAAGGCGGCTCACCACCACCTTCTCAAGGGGCAATTCGGGACGGGCGATAAACGCTGGGCCCTGCCAGCGATGCGCACCTTCACAAGAATGAATTCAATGCAAAAATCTCAAAAAGTTAAGTTGTTGAGGAGGGACTGCACAGCGAGAAACAATATTATCTCCATTAATCTAACAATTCAAATAAGGCAAATGAAATGAAAAAACAATCTTCTCAGACAAAAGCTCCAAGAGATGAAGTTTAAGCGCGAGTCTATCAACAACTTCACTGCAAATCACTACAATACTCCGGTGAATATTTCGAAGCCCAACTAATCGCCGTTCGCTGGAAGTTGCTCTGGAAGAACATGAATTAATTCTGTGTTCTGTCAAGTGAACTTCACAAAGAAAGACTTGCATTTATATAGCGCCTTTCACAACCACCGGACGTCCCAAAGCGCTTTACGGCCTATGGCGTACTGTTGTAACGTGGGCAACGCGGCGGCCAATTTGCGCACAGCAAGCTCCCACACACGGCAGTGTGATAATGACCCAGATCATCTGTTTTGGTGACGTTGGTTTGAGGTTAGAAAGAGCAAGAGGCCATTTGGCGTAACTGAGTGGAAGAGACCCCTCGCGGTAACATTGATGCGCTCGCTCGGTATTTCAGGCGGGACTACAACAACAACTTGCATTTATGAAGCGCCTTCAATGCCCCAAGGTGCTACACAGCCGTATTATGATATAAAAGTCTGACTCCGAGCCGCAGAAGTAGAAATTAGCGCAGGTGACCAAAAGCTTGGTCAAAGAGGTCGGTCTTAAGGAGCATCTTAAAGGAGGAGAGAGAGGTAGAGAGGCGGAGAGGTTTCGGGAGGGAGTTCCAGAGCTTGGGGCCCAGGCAACAGAAGGCACGGCCACCGATGGTGGAGCGATTATAATCAGGGATGCTCAGGAGGGCAGAATTAGAGCAGCAGAGATCTCGGGGGGTTGTGGGGTTGGAGGGGGTTACAGAGATAGGGAGGGGCGAGGGCCATGGAGGGATTTGTAAACAAGGATGAGAATTTTGAAATCATGAGAAATAGGAGCAGGAGTAGGCCATACGGTCCCTCGAACCTGCTCTGCCATTCATAGCTGATCCGATCATGGACTCAAGTCCACTTCCCTGCCCGCTCCCCATAACCCCTTATTCCTTTATCGGTTAAAAAACTGTCTATCTCTGTCTTAAATTTGTTCAATGTCCCAGCTTCCACAGCTCTCTGAGGCAGCGAATTCCACAGATTTACAATCCTCTGAGAGAAGAAATTTCTCCTCATCTCAGTTTTAAATGGGCGGCCCTTTATTCTAAGATCATGTCCCCTAGTTCTAGTCTCCCCTATTTGTGGAAACATCCTCTCTGCATCCACCTTGTCGAGCCCCCTCATAATCTTATACGTTTCGATAAGATCACCTCTCATTCTTCTGAACTCCAATGAGTAGAGGCCCAACCTCCTCAACCTTTCCTCATAAGTCAACCCCCTCATCTCCGGAATCAACCGAGTGAACCTGGTCTGAACTGCCTCCAAAGCAAGTATATCCTTTTGTAAATATGGAAACCAAAACTGCACGCAGTATTCCAGTGTTACAAATTCCACAGATTTACGACCCTCTGAGAGAAGAAATTCCTCCTCATCTCAGTTTTACCACACAGGACTGCAGCGGTTCAAGAAGGCGTTGTTTAACCGGGAGCCAATGTAGCCCCGTGTGACACCATTGGTTGGTGGGAGGCCACTAACGTGCACCGCGAGGGGATAAACAGCCGCTATCGGTGAGCGCAGTGCATCCATTTTGAACCTTTTCCCGCTCAGCGCAAACGAAACGATCAAACCTAACTATGCTGGGAAGTGAACAGTGCAGCAGTGCCGCGTATTACAGAATGCAATCGTAGAATGAGAGAACGGTCACAGCACAGAAGGAGGCCATTCGGCCCTTCGAGCCTGTGCCTGCTCTCAGCCAGTCCCACACCCCCCGCTCTTTCCCTGTAGTGCCTGCTAATTATTTTCCGTCAGGAACTTATCCAACTCCCTTTCGAAAGCCACGATTGAGTCTGCCTCCCCCACCCTCTCAGGCAGACACTAAACTGGGTGGCCGTGTGAGCTGTGAGGAGGACGCTAAGAGGCTGCAGGGTGACTTGGACAGGTTAGGTGAGTGGGCAAACGCATTGCAGATGCAGTATAATGTGGGTAAATGTGAGGTTATCCACTTTGGGGGCAAAAACACAAAGGCAGAATATTATCTGAATGGTGACAGATTAAGAAAAGGGGAGGTGCAACGAGACCTGGGTGTCATGGTGCATCAGTCATTGAAAGTTGGCATGCAGGTACAGCAGGCGGTGAAGAAGGCAAATGGCATGTTGGCCTTCATAGCGAGAGGATTTGAGTATAGGAGCAGGGAGGTCTTACTGCAGGTGAACAGGGCCTTGGTGAGACCACACCTGGAATATTGTGTTCAGTTTTGGTCTCCTAATCTGAGGAAGGACATTCTTGCTATTGAGGGAGTGTAGCGAAGGTTCACCAGACTGATTCCCAGGATGGCAGGACTGACATATGAGGAGAGACTGGATCGACTGGGCCTGTATTCACTGGAGTTTAGAAGAATGAGAGGGGATCTCATAGAAATTTATAAAATTCTGACGGGACTGGACAGGTTAGATGCAGGAAGAATGTTCCCGATGTTGGGGAAGTCCAGAACCAGGGGTCACAGTCTAAGGATAAGGGGTAAGCCATTTAGGACCGAGATGAGGAGAAACTTCTTCACTCAGAGAATTGTGAACCTGTGGAATTCTCTACCACAGAAAGTTGTTGAGGCCAATTCGTTAGATATATTCAAAAGGGAGTTAGATATGGCCCTTACAGCAAAATGGATCACGGGGTATGGAGAGAAAGCAGGAATGGGGTACTGAAGTTGCATGATCAGCCATGATCATATTGAATGGCGGTGCAGGCTCGAAGGGCCGAATGGCCTACTCCTGCACCTATTTTCTATTTTTCTATGTTTCTATTCCAGATTTGTGTTGGGATTGGGCCGGATGCCTGTTGGTCGGCCAGCGCGGACACGATGGGCTGAAATGGTCTCCTTCCGTGCCATAATTTTCTGCGGCTTTACGATCTCCCAGGGGGGGCCTTGCCCTGCAAATCGGACATCCCCCGCCCCCCCCCCGGGACCAGCCCTGGCCTCGGGAGCAACATCCCCAGCAGACGCCCCACAGCTGCACCAAGCGGCTCGACCTGCTTGGGGCGGCCTTCACACAAAAAGCTGCCCCCGCAACCTCCGCCCCCCCCCCTGCCTGCCCCCACCCGCCGAATGTGTGGAACCAGCCAAGCTGCTCGGTTGTCAGCTGTGGGGCCCGATTGTGACAGCGGGCAGTTCCGACAACAGCCAGGCTCCAGCTGTACGTGCTGTACGTGACCATCTCCATTAGCATCAAGCCTCCCAGGCAAGCAAACCGAGCACTCAGCGTTATTTCGAGAGCGACAGAACTGAAACGTCGGGAATTGTCGCTGAACCTGTATTGAACCTTTTGGTCAGACCACACTTGCAGCACTGCGTACAGGCCCGGTCGCCATATCAGCAATTTTGAGGGACTGCCTAACGACAATTATCAAAAGGATATCGAGGCACTGCGGAGGGTGCAGAGAAGGATGTCGCCAGAAATGATCCACGTTTACTGTTGCAAGGCTGATTTGTTCAATTTGTCGGTTTAATTCCCCCCTTTAATCAAGGGGGGCATTTGATTATTGTTTGCAACAAAATAATTGTAGCCAGAAATGTGGCCTGGGCTGGAGAATAATACCTTTGGTTAACAGAAATCTATCAATCTCTGACAATTGACCCAGCATCGATTGGCGTTTGCGGAAGAGAGTTCCAAACCTCTCCCACCCTCTGTGTGTAGAAATGTTTCCCAACTTCACTCCTGAAAGATCTGGCTCGAATCTCTAGACTGTGCCCCTCGTCCTGGACTCCCCAACCAGCGGCAATAGTTTCTGTCGATCTACCCTATGTAACTGAACTGTATCAAACACTGGTTAGGCCACAGCTGGAGTACTGCTCCGTGCATCACCCTCCAGGCCAAGTCCCCAATAAATAGTGGGAGGACTCCCGCGTAGAATGCCCTCCATCGGGGACCCCCGCCTCCTCCGGACGGCAAGATGCTATGCCATGACGCGTCCGGACGGCAGACGAGGATGGCAAAGTTGAGAGTGTGCAGGAGCAGCCCGTACAGGAATCCCCTCCGCGCGGAACTGAAAGGCACGGAGGGGATTTCCCCGAGGCGGCTCAAGTTGTGAGGCGCCGGCTCCCGAGGGAGGTTCCGGGGCTTGGCGCCGATGAGGAATTCCGTCCGGACGAGGGGGTCAGTTCGGACGGGATCTCCTCACGTACTCGAGCCTCCTCGACACACCGAACGGAGTCAGGGCCCGGCGCTGTTTTCGGCGACTCGATGGCATCGGCCGCGCGCCAGACGTCGGCCCAGGATAGGCGCAATGCCAGCACGTCTGGCGCCATCCAGCCCGCTCCTCCGCCATCGAGCAGGTCGCTGACCCTGGTCACCTCCCCAAACACAGCCCTCTCGTCCGCCTGCCACCTGAAACCGCGGTCGTGGAGAGACGGATTCCTGAGCTGAGGCTCCCGAAGGACAGCCGCCACTCCAGAAGAATATAAGAACATAAGAAATAGGAGTAGGCCATACGGCCTCTCGAGCCTGCTCCGACATTTAATACGATCATGGCTGATCCGATCATGGACTCAGCTCCACTTCCCCGCCCGCTCCCCATAACCCCTTATTCCCTTATCGGTTAAGAAACTGTCTATCTCTGTCTTAAATATATTCCATGACCCAGCTTCCACAGCTCTCTGAGGCAGTGAATTCCACAGATTTACAACCCTCTGAGAGAAGAAATTCCTCCTCATCTCAGTTTTAAATGGGCGGCCCCTTATTCTAAGACTATGCCCCCGAGTTCTAGTCTCCCCCATCAGTGGAAACATCCTCTCTGCATCCACCTTGTCAAGCCCCCCCTCATAATCTTATATGTTTTGATAAGATCATCTCTCATTCTTCTGAATTCCAATGAGTAGAGGCCCAACCTACTCAACCTTTCCTCATAAGTCAACCCCCTCATCCCCGGAATCAACCGAGTGAACCTTCTCTGAACTGCCTCCATATCCTTTCATAAATATGGAAACCAAAACTGCACGCATTACTCCAGGTGTGGCCTCACCAATACCCTGTATAACTGCAGCAAGACTTCCCTGCTTTTATACTCCATCCCCTTTGCAATAAAGGCCAAGATTCCATTGGCCTTCCTGATCACTTGCTGTACCTGCATACTATCCTTTTGTGTTTCATGCACAAGTACCTCCAGGCCCCGCTGTACTGCAGCACTTTGCAATCTTTCTCAGATGGGGGAGAACTGCGCTTGGTGGCGACTTTGTTCCAGACCCTGGTGAGTTCCTGGTGAAAGACAGGCAGCCCTTTCAACAGCTCTACAAACCTGTGAGCATATTCACCGGGGCAAACTTTACAGGGGTGACCTAATAGAGGTCTTTAAAATGATGAAAGGTTTGGATAGAGTGGATACATGGAGAATGTTCCCACTTGTGGGGAAGACCATAACTAGAGGCCATCAATATAAGATCGTCACCCAGAAATCCAATGGGGAATTCAGGAGAAACTTCTTTATCCAGAGAGCGGTGAGAATGTGGAACTCGCTGCCACAGGGAGAGGTTGAGGTGAATAGTATCGATGTATTTAAGGGGAGGCTGGACAAACATGTGAGGGAGAGGAAGATTGAGAAGAGGGTTCAGGCGATGACGCAATCCTGTTTGACCCTGGTCCGGACTTGGATTGGGTCTGTAATAGATCCGTTGGTAAGGATCGCGACCTGCATGTCATCATACAAATCCCCTGGGAGGACAGACGCACCAACGTCAGCGTCCTCGACCAGGCCAACAACCCCAGCATCGAAGCACTGACCACACTTGACCAGCTCCGCTGGGCAGGGCCACATTGTCCGCATTCCTGACACGAGACTCCCAAAGCAAGCGCTCTACTCGGAACTCCTTCACGGCAAGCGAGCCAAAGGTGGGCAGAGGCAACGTTACAGGGACCACCCTCAAAGCCTCCCTGATAAAGTGCAACATCCCCACCGACACCTGGGAGTCCCTGGCCCAAAGACCAGACCGCCCTAAGTGGAAGAAGTGCATCCGGGAGGGCGCTGAGCACCTCGAGTCTCGTCGCCGAGAGCGTGCAGAGACCAAGCGCAGGCAGCGGAAGGAGCGTGCGGCAAACCAGTCCCACCCTCCCCTTCCCTCAACCACTGTCTGTCCCACCTGTGACAGGGACTGTGGCTCTCGTATTGGACTGTTCAGCCACCTAAGGACTCATGTTAAGAGTGGAAGCAAGTCTTCCTCAATTCCGAGGGACTGCCTATGATGATGATGGTGATACGAGGGAGAAGGGAATAGAGGGTGATGCTGATAGAGTTAGATGAGGAAAGACGGGAGGAGGCTCGAGTGGGGCATAAACGCCGGCACGGACTGGTTGAGCCCAATGGCCTGTTTCTGGGCCCGATATCCTGTGTAACACTGCCGCTCCCCCACACTCCCCTTCAACACCAGTCCGGCGAAAATGAAAGACTTTAATCACCCCTCCGTCCCCACACTGCTGTTGTTCCCTTAAAAACCTTCTATTTTTTTTCCAAGTGGATGCTCTCCTCATGCTTTAATAATTCATCCGCTATAACTGGGTGAGCAAGGCTGTGTTTTATCTAACACGCCTGTGATGTGGAAGAATTCATTTCTTGATCATCTGATCTGCCCAGAGGGGGTGGCTGAATGCTGGATCGCTCCCGACTTAATTAGTTCTATGCGTCTGATCAAGGCTGCCTCGCACACCAATGCTTCCATAAATAAATAACGCCATTTACAATACCAGCCACGTCTTTTTTTTTTCTCGCTTCGGCAAACCTCCTGCGAGGTTCCTCGAGTACCTGCTCGCTCCTGTGGCGGCCGGGACCTTCCGGAAAGATCTGCGCGCGGAAAACCATAGTTTATCCGTAGCTGCAAATCCCCCCCACCCGCTACCCTGCTCCCCCAATATCCTCCATTCTGTGCACCCCAATTTGTTCCTGGGATGTGGGCGTCGCTGGCAAGGCCCAGCATTTATTGCCCGTCCCCAATCGCCCCTTGAGAAGGTGGTGGTGAGCCGCCTTCTTGAACCGCTGCAGTCCGTGTGGTGAAGGTGCTCCCACACAGTGCTGTTAGGGAGGGAGTTCCAGGATTGTGACCCAGCGACGATGAAGGAACGGCCGATATATTTCCAAGTGGGGATGGTGTGTGTGAGTGACTGGGAGGGGAATGTGGAGGTGGTGGTGTTCCCGTGAGCCTGCTGCCCTTGTCCTTCTAGGCGGGTAGAGGTCGCGGGTTTGGGAGGTGCTGCCGAAGAAGCCTTGGCGAGTTGCTGCAGTGCGTCTTGTAGACAGTGCACACTGCAGCCAGGGGGCGCCGGTGGTGGAGGGAGTGAGTGTTGAAGGTGCTGGGTCGCGTGGCCCATCGAGCGGGCTGCTTTGTCCTGGATGGTGTTGAGCTTCTCGAGTGTTGTTGGAGCTGCAACTCATCCAGGCAAGTGGGGAGTGTTCCATCACACTCCTGACTTGTGGCTTGTAGATGGTGGAAAGGCTTTGGAGAGTCAGGAGGTGAGACACTCATTGCAGAATACCCAGCCTCTGACCTGCTCTTGTAGCCACAGTATTTATGTGTTAAGGTTCTGGTCAATGGTGATCCCCAGGATGTTGATGATGGGGGATTGAGGGAGGCTTAATGGGGGGCTTAAGCTACGATGCTCTCCGTGACCGGCTTGTCGTCACATCGCGGGCCTATCATGAGCTCTCGCAGTTGACAGTGTCAAAGGCCTTTGTAAGGTCGAAGAAGGCTATGTATAAGGGCTGACGCTGTTCCCTGCATTTGTCCTGCAGCTGTCTCGCTGCAAAAATCGCGTCCGTTGTGCCCCGGAGTGGGCAAAACCCGCACTGTGACTCAGGGAGGAGTTCCTCGGCCACAGGGAGAAGGTGGGCAGAGGAAACGTTACAAGGGACCATCCTCAAAGCCTCCCTGATCAAGTGCGACATCCCCCACCGACACCTGGGAGTCCCTGGGCCCAAAGACCAGTCTGGCCCTAAGTGGAGGAAGTGCATCCGGGAGGGCGCTGAGCACCTCGAGTCTCGTCGCCGAGAGCGTGCAGAAACCAAGCGCAGGCAGCGGAAGGAGCGTGTGGCAAACCAGTCCCACCCACCCCTTCCCTCAACCACTATTGGAATACAATGTCGGAAAATGTGAGGTCATCCACCTTGGGAAAAAAAACAGTAAAAGGGAATATTATTTGAATATTATTACAACATGCTGAGGTGCAGAGGGACCTGGGGGTCCTTGTGCATGAAACTCTTTTCCTAAAAAGTTAGTTTGCAAGTGCAGCAGGTAATCAGGAAGGCGAATGGGATGTTGGCCTTCATTGCGAGAGGGATGGAGTACAAAAGCAGGGAGGTCCTGTTGCAACTGTACAGGGTATTGGTGAGGCCGCACCTGGAGTACTGCGTGCAGTTTTGGTCACCTTACTTAAGGAAGGATATACTGGCTTTGGAGGGGTACAGAGACGATTCTCTAGGCTGATTCCGGAGATGAGGGGGTTACCTTATGATGATAGATTGAGTAGACTGGGTCTTTACTCGTTGGAGTTCAGAAGGATGAGGGGTGATCTCATAGAAACATTTAAAATAATGAAAGGGATAGACAAGATAGAGGCAGAGAGGTTGTTTCCACTGGTCGGGGAGATAAGAACTAGGGGGAACAGCCTCAAAATACGGGGGAGCCAATTTAAAACCGAGTTGAGAAGGAATTTCTTCTCCCAGAGGGTTGTGAATCTGTGGAATTCTCTGCCCAAGGAAGCAGTTGAGGCTAGCTCATTGAATGTATTCAAATCACAGATAGATAGATTTTTAACTAATCAGGGAATTAAGGGTTACGGGGAGCGGGCGGGTAAGTGGAGCTGAGTCCACGGCCAGATCAGCCAAGATCTTGTTGAATGGCGGAGCAGGCTCGAGGGGCTAGATGGCCTACTCCTGTTGCTAATTCTTCTGTTCTTATGTTCGATCTGTCCCACCTGTGACAGGGACTGTGGTTCCCGTATTGGGCTGTTCAGCCACCTAAGGACTCATGTTAAGAGTGGAAGCAAGTCTTCCTCGATTCCGAGGGATGATGATGATGGTGGGGGAATTGGGGAGCAATGGCGGGGGGGGGAGCTGCTTAAGCTACGATGCCCTCCGCGACCGGTTTGTAGTCACATCACGGGCCTATCATGAGCTATTTTGGGGGACGTGTCACTTCCTCGGGGCTGGTGGGTAGCCTGTAAGGTAAAGGATGTATCAGCATTGTACTAGTAGGCATTTTGGATAAAGGGCTTTGCACTTCAACTAACACTCTGTGAATGCGCTACAAATCCTGCTTGTCTGATCGTCGATGAGAAACAGAACAAGCCTGAAGATGAATTTTAATCACTGCTCCTGACTCTCAGCCTGCGGGTCACTGCATCCGACTGATTAGCAGCCTTGGAAAAGAAGATTACAAAGTGAATGCATTGAAGAGTGCTATCGCAAACTGAACACCTCCTCGCCACTCTCCGGGGCTGCCTCTCTGAGAAACAGATCCCTGAATTGTGCAGGAGGTGTCGGTCAACAAAGAGCCAGCACCACGCTCGAGGTCAAGGCCACAACTGCAGCAATTTGTATTTCCACAGTGCCTTGAATGTGGTAACACGTCCCAAGGTGCTTCACAGGAGTGTTACAAGACAAAATGTTGGACACCGAGGTGAAATCACCCATCACCCCGCACCCCCACCACCCCCCCCGTGCTCGCTGACCCACATTGGCTCCCGGTTAGGCAACGCTTCATAGAATCGCAGAAATTTACAGCACGGAAGGAGGCCATTTCGGCCCATCGTGTCCGCGCCGGCCGACCAAGAGCCACCCGGCCTAATCCCACTTTCCCGCTCGCGGTCCGTAGCCCTGTGGGTTACAAGTGCACATCCAAGTACTTTTTAAATGTGGTGAGGGTTTCTGCCTCTACCACCCTTTCAGGCCGTGAGTTCCGCCCCAGACCCCCACCGCCCTCTGGGTGAAGACATTCCCCCTCAAATCCCCTCTAAACCTCCCCCCAATTACTTTAAATCTATGCCCCCCCCTGGTTGTTGACCCCTCCACCGAGGGAAACAGGTCCGTCCTATCCACTCTATCCAGGCCCCTCATCATTTTATACACCTCAATCAGGTCTTCCCTCAGCCTCCTCTGTTCCAAAGAAAACAACCCCAGCCTATCCAATCTTTCCTCATCGACAAAATTCTCCAGTCCTGGCAACATCCTGGTAAATCTCCTCTGCACCCTCTCCAGTGCAATCACATCTTTCCTGTAATGCGGTGACCAGAACTGCACGCAGTACTCCAGCTGTGGCCCAACCAGTGTTTTATACAGTTTAAGCATAACCTCCCTGCTATTGTATTCTATGCCTCGGCTAATAAAGGCAAGCATTCCGTATGCCTTCTTAACCACCTTATCCACATGGCCTGCTACCTTCAGGGATCTGTGGACCTGCACTCCAAGGTCCCTCTGTTCCTCTACACTTCTCAGTGTCCTACCATTTAATGTGTATTCCCTTGCCTTGTTAGCCCTCCCCAAATGCATTAGCTCACACTTATCAAGATCTAATTCCATTTGCCACTGCTCTGCCCACCTGACCAGTTGATTGATATCTTCCTGCAGTCTACAGCTTTCTTCTTCATTATCAACCACACGGCCGATTTTAGTATAATCTGAAAACTTCTTAATCATACCCCCTACATTCAAGTCCAAGTCATTGATGTATAGCACAAAAAGCAAGGGACCCAGTACTGAGCCCTGTGGAACCCCACTGGAAACACCCTTCCAGTCACAAAAGCACCATTCAACCATTACCCTTTGCTTCCTGCCTCCGAGCCAATTTTGAATCCAACTTGCCACTTTGCCCTGGATCCCATGGGATTTTACTTTTGTGACCAGTCTGCCATGTGAGACCTTATCAAAAGCCTTGCTAAAATCCATATGCACTACATCGTACACACTGCCCTCATCGCCCCTCCCGGTTATCTCCTCAAAAAATTCAATTTCAAAATACTCATCCTTGTTTTCAAATCCCTCCATGGCCCTCGCTCCCTCCCTATCTCTGTAATCTCCTCCAGCCCCACTACCCCCCGAGATGTCTGCGCTCCTCTAATTCTGCCCCCCTGACCATCCCTGATTACAATCGCTCCACCATCGGTGGCCGTGCCTTCTGTTGCCTGAGCCCCAAGCTCTGGAACTCCCTCCCTAAACCTCTCCGCCTCTCTCTCCTCCTTCAAGACGCTCCTCAAAACAAACAACTTCAATAGTAACTTTCAAACCGGGAATTGGATTAATACTTGATGAGGAAAAATTTGCAGGGCTATGGGAAATGAAAGAAAGAAAGACTTGCATTTCTATCGCGCCTTTCATGACCACTAGATGTTCCAAAGCACTTTACAGCCGATTAAGTCCTGTTTTAATGTGGGAAACGCAGCAGCCAATTTGCGCACAGCAAGCTCCTACAAACAGCAATGTGATAATGACCTAGATCATCAGTTTTTTGTTATGTTGATTGAGGGATAAATATTGGCCCCAGGACACTGGGGAGATCTCCCCTGCTCTTCTTCGAAATAGTGGCCGTGGGATCTTTTACATCCACCTGAGATGGCAGACAGGGCCTCGGTTTAACGTCTCATCTGAAAGACGGCACCTCCGACAGTGCAGCACTCCCTCAGTACTGCCCCTCTGGCAATGCGGCACTCCCTCAGTATTGCCACTCCAACAGTGCGGCGCTCCCTCAGTACTGCATCTCCGACAGTGCGGCGCTCCCTCAGTACTGCCCCTCCGACAGTGCAATGCTCCCTCAGTATTGCCCCTCTGACAGTGCGGCACTCCCTGAGCACTGCCCCTCCGACAGCGCGGCGCTCCCTCAGTATTGCCCCTCCGACAGTGCGGCGCTCCCTCAGTACTGCCCCTCCGACAGTGCGGCACTCCCTGAGCACTGCCCCTCCGACAGCGCGGCGCTCCCTCAGTATTACCCCTCCGACAGTGCGGCGCTCCCTCAGTATTGCCACTCCGACAGTGCGGCGCTCCCTCAGTATTTTGTCCCTCCGACAGTGCGGCGCTCCCTCAGCACTGCCCCTCCGACAGTGCGGCACTCCCTCAGTACTGCCCCTCCGACAGTGCGGCGCTCCCTCAGCACTGCCCCTCCGACAGTGCGGCGCTCCCTCAGTATTGCCACTCCGACAGTGCGGCGCTCCCTCAGCACTGTCCCTCCGACAGTGCGGCGCTCCCTCAGCACTGCCCCTCCGACAGTGCGGCGCTCCCTCAGCACTGTCCCTCCAACAGTGCGGCACTCCCTCAGTACTGCCCCTCCGACAGTGCGGCGCTCCCTCAGTACTGCCGCTCCGACAGGGCAACGTTCCCTCAGCATTGCACTGGGAGGGTCAGCCTTGACCTTAGTGCTCAGGGCCCTGGTGTGGGACTTGAACCCATGACCTTCTGATTCTGAGGCGAGAGTGCTGCCCACTGAGCCACGGCTGACAGGGGGTGGGGAGAGGGGGGAGTGGGACTGATTGGACAGCTCTTTCAAAAAGCCGGCACGGGCACTATGGGCCGAATGACCTCAGTGTGTGTCTGTATGATTCTATGAAGGAAAGTTACTGCCCGATACCCACAGATGGCAGAGCTCGAAAGCCACAGAGGCATTGTTATAACATACTGTGCCAATTAGTGTGTCTTGGCAGGGAGGCTGGTTGGTGCAGTATGATGGGCAATCGTTCATTGGCCCGGTGCCACACCAGCCGAATATTGATGGAGAATCACAGAATCACAGAAATTTAGGCACGGAAGGAGGCCATTTCGGCCCATCGTGTCCGCTCCGGCCGACCAAGAGCCACCCGGCCTAATCCCACTTTCCCGCTCTCGGTCCGTAGCCCTGTAGGTTACAAGTGCACATCCATGTACTTTTTAAATGTGGTGAGGGTTTCTGCCTCTACTACCCTTTCAGGCAGTGAGTTCCACCCCAGACCCCCACCACCCTCTGGGTGAAGACATTTCCCCTCAAATCCCCTTTAAACCTCCCCCCAATTACTTTAAATCTGTGCCCCCTGGTTGTTGATCCCTCTGCCAAGGGAAACAGGTCCGTCCTATCCACTCTATCCAGGCCCCTCATCATTTTATACACCTCAATCAGGTCTCCCCTCAGCCTCCTCTGTTCCAAAGAAAACAACCCCAGCCTATCCAATCTTTCCTCATCGCTAAGATTCTCCAGTCCTGGCAACATCCTCGTAAATCTCCTCTGTAGCCTCTCCAGTGCAATCATATCCTTCCTGTAATGTGGTGACCGGAACTGCACGCAGTACTCCAGCTGTGGCCTAACCAGTGTTTTATACAGTTCAGTTACATAGGGTAGATAGACAGAAACTATTGCCGCTGGTTGGGGAGTCTGGGACGAGGGGCACAGTCTAAAGATTAGAGCCAGACCTTTCAGGAGTGAAGTTGGGAAACATTTCTACACACACAGGGTGGGAGAGGTTTGGAACTCTCTTCCACAAACGGCAATCGATGCTCGGTCAATTGTTAATTGTAAATCAGAGATTGATGGATTTTTGTTAACCCAAGGTACCTGCCCTGGCAGTGTTTGATGGGACAGTGTCGAGGGAGCTTTACTCTGTATCTAACCCCGTGCTGTACCTGCACTGGGAGTGTTTGATGGGACAGTGTAGAGGGAGCATTACTCTGTATCTAACCCCGTGCTGTACCTGCCCTGGGAGTGTTTGATGGGACAGTGTAGAGGGAGCTTTACTCTGTATCTAACCCCGTGCTGTACCTGCCCTGGGAGTGTTTGATAGGACAGTGTCGAGGCAGCTTTACTCTGTATCTAACCCTCTAACCCCGTGCTATACTTGCCCTGGGAGTGTTTGATGGGACAGTGTAGAGGGAGCTTTGCTCTGTATCTAACCAGTGCTGTACCTGCCCTGGGAATATTTGATGGGACAGTGTAGAGGGAGCTTTACTCTGTATCTAACACATGCTGTACCTGCCCTGGGAGTGTTTGATGGGACAGTGTAGAGGGAGCTTTGCTCTGTATCTAACCCCGTGCTGTACCTGTCTTGGGAGTGTCTGATGGGACAGTGTTGAGGGAGCTTTACTCTGAATCTAACCCGTGCTGTACCTGTCTTGGGAGTGTCTGATGGGACAGTGCAGAGGGAGCTTTACTCTGTGTCTAACCCCAGAAGCTGGGAGTGTAGGAATCTGACAGTGGGAGCCTATAATGGGAGCTGGTTGCATTCTGTGACACTGGGGTCCCTCAGCATCATTGAAGGGCACGGACCATGCCGGAGGTATTGGTTCCCAGCGTCTGGCTGGAATGAAGTGAAGAGACACATTACATCAGTGGCCACACTGTTCGTGTCATGTATCCAGACATGGTTACTGCTTGTACTATCACAAGGTGTGCCACCAGAGGGCATTGCAGTGGGAGACTTGTAGCCTACCTGTACAGGTGTGCCTGGCCTAGTATAAAAGGCAGGCCACCAGGTGTGGTCCTCACTCTGGCGTTATCAATAAAGGACTAAGGTCACTACAGTTCAAGCACAACACATTGCCTCTTGGGGTCATTATCAGAGCAGCTAAAGACGTAACAGTTCGCGTGCCTGACATCTCATTGAATGGTCGCTGCGGCCCCTAAACAGCGTGGCAGCCCCGACCGGTGAGACACCATCAGCGGCAGGTCGGGGCGATAAAAGGAGCGGCGAGCACCAGCCATGGGCCGTGTGGCGGTTACCGCGGCAAGGTACAGCGCGAGTTGGTGCAGGAGGGCGACGGCAGTGAAGAGTGATGTCACCAAGGTCCAGGTCGGTGGTCGGAGCGTGGGCAGGTTACAGCAGGAGCGGTGAGGGTCGGGGTGAAGGAGCGGCGAGGGATTGTAGAGGGACGTGATCGGGGCCCGGGGAGAGGCGAGAGTTCGGGGGCAGCACGGGCCCAGCCCACACTGTGCGATATGTGTGCGCACTAGGTCCGTGCAGCAGAGCTGGTCTCCAGTCGTCCTGGTTAACCCTTGCCACTGGACCAAGACCTCGCTCTGTCAAGCCCCGTGTGGTGGCTGGTGTGCAACGGCCAACCCCGCGTTAAAAAAACCCACCCACGGGCATCTTCCACCCTTCAGGATGTAGTTCGGGATCCGGAATATTAGGTCCTTCAGTGAAACATCTGTGAACTCATCCCTTTTTGGCGTGGAAGCAAGTCATCCTCGACTCGAGGGACCGCCTATGATGATGATGGTCACTGTGGCCTGCCTACAGGAGATGAGAGTTCACAATCTACCTCTGACAATACAGAGGCAATTGTCTTTTTGATGGGCTCAAAGTTGCAGTTATATAAAAACACGCGAACTGCAATAATTGATTTTTCTCTCTTGAGGTGACATAGAATGACAGGCATTAAATGGAGATTCTTAACTCCCCACAACTCGCTGTGATACAGGAAGAGCCCTGGTTTTCCAGACTGTAGCCACATCTCAGACACGCTCCCCTCAGCCGTTCCCTCGGCAGCACTGTCGGAGGGCAGTACTGAGGGAGCGCCGCACTGTCGGAGGGACAGTGCTGAGGGAGCGCCGCACTGTCGGAGGGCAGTACTGAGGGAGCGCCGCACTGTCGGAGGGCAGTACTGAGGGAGCGCCGCACTGTCGGAGGGGCAGTACTGAGGGAGTGCCGCACTGTCGGAGGGGCAGTACTGAGGGAGCGCCGCACTGTCGGAGGGGCAGTACTGAGGGAGCGCCGCACTGTCGGAGGGGCAGTGCTGAGGGAGCGCCGCACTGTCGGAGAGGCAGTACTGAGGGAGTGCCGCACTGTCGGAGGGGCAGTGCTGAGGGAGCTCTGCACTGTCGGAGGGGCAGTACTGAGGGAGCGCCGCACTGTCGGAGGGGCAGTACTGAGGGAGCGCCGCACTGTCGGAGGGGCAGTGCTGAGGGAGCGCCGCACTGTCGGAGAGGCAGTACTGAGGGAGTGCCGCACTGTCGGAGGGGCAGTGCTGAGGGAGCTCTGCACTGTCGGAGGGGCAGTACTGAGGGAGCCGCGCACTGTCAGAGGGGCAGTACTGAGGGAGTGCCGCACTGCCAGAGGGGCAGTACTGAGGGAGCTCCGCACTGTCGGAGGGGCAGTACTGAGGGAGCGGCGCACTGTCGGAGAGACAGTACTGAGGGAGCGTCGCACTATCGGAGAGACAGTACTGAGGGAGCGCCGCAATGTCGGAGGGGCAGTACTGAGGGAGCGCCGCACTGTCGGAGGGGCAGCACTGAGGGAGCTCCGCACTGTCAGAGGGGCAGTACTGAGGGAGTGCCGCACTGTCGGAGGGGCAGTACTGAGGGAGCGCCGCACTGTCGGAGGGGCAGCACTGAGGGAGCGCCGCACTGTCGGAGGGGCAGTACTGAGGGAACGCCGCACTGTCGGAGAGGCAGTACTGAGGGAGCGCCGCACTGTCGGAGAGGCAGTACTGAGGGAGCGCCGCACTGTCGGAGGGGCAGTACTGAGGGAGTGCTGCACTGTCGGAGGGGCAGTACTGAGGGAGCGCCGCACTGTCGGAGGGGCAGTACTGAGGGAGTGCCGCACTGTCGGAGGGGCAGTACTGAGGGAGCGCCGTACTGTCGGAGGGGCAGTACTGAGGGAGCGCCGCACTGTCGGAGGGGCACACTCTGACACACACACACAGTCGACCTGGCGACCTGTGGGGAGAGAAACTTCCAGGGAGATTTATGACCCCGCCAAACTGTGGGAGCTGCCCCTTTGTTGGTGCACGATAAATCAGAGAGTGCCGGAGCCCCGGTGAGCGATCTCACGCCAAGGGGAGCGGTCTGCCCCGAGCTGCTGTCAGTGGGCCTGATGTTTGTATATCGCTCGGCCCCAATTCTCAGCCTGCCAGCGATGAGATATTACTGTACCTGGGCAGGGGCAGCAAGGGCCAGCGTGATATTTCCTTTCTGCTCATGAGAAAGAAAGACTTGCATTTCTATAGCGCCTGTCACAGCCTCAGGACATCCCCAAGCGCTCCACAGCCAAGGGAAGTGTCGTCACTGTTGTAATTTGCGCACAGTAAGCTCCCACAAACAGCAGGGTGATAATGACCCAGATCGTCTGTTGGTTGAGGGATAAATATTGGCCCCAGGACACCGGGGAGAACTCCCCCTGCTCTTCTTCGAAATAGTGCCATGGGATCTTTTACATTCACCTGAGAGGGCAGACGGGGCCTCGGTTTAATGTCTCATCCGAAAGACGGCAACTCCGACAGTGCAGTGCTCCCTCAGTACTGCCCCTCCGACAGTGCTGCGCTCCCTCAGTACTGCCTCTCATACAGTGCGGCGCTCCCTCAACACTGCCCCTCCGACAGTGCGGCGCTCCCCCAGTACTGCCCCTCCGACAGTGCGGCGCTCCCTCAACACTGCCCCTCCAACAGTGCGGCGCTCCCTCAGTACTGCCCCTCCGACAGTGCGGCGCTCCCTCAGTACTGTCCCTCTGGCATGCTCTCAAACACACTCACACACACACACACACACACACACACACTCGCTCACACGCACTCACACAAACTCACAGACACACACACACTCACACACACTCACACATACTCACACACTCACAAACTCACACACAGACTCACACACACTCACACATACTCACACACACACACTCACACACTCTCACACACTCACACACATACACTCACACACTCACACACACACTCACGCACATACACTCACACACACTCACACATACTCACACACTCACACACACACTCACAAACTCACACATACTCAGACTCACACACACTCACACATACTCACACACACACACTCACACACACTCACGCACATACACTCACACACACTCACACATACTCACACACTCACACACACACTCACACACTCAGACTCACACACACTCACACATACTCACACACTCACACACTCATGCACACTCACACACATACACTCACACACTCACACACACACTCACACACATACACTCACACACTCACACCACACACACTCACATGCACCCACACACACTCACATACACCCACACACACTCACATACACCCACACACAAACTCACATGCAGACACACACTCACACACATACACTCACACACACTCGCGCACACACTCACACACACATTCACACACACGCATGCACGCTCACACACTCACACACACACTCACACGCTCACTCACAGTCACACACTCAAACACACACACTCACACACATACTCACGCACACACTCACACACACACTCAAATACACACACTCACACACACACACACTCACACACATACACTCACACACACTCAAACACACACACTCACACACATACACTCACACACACTCAAACACACACACTCTCACACACACACACACTCATGCATGCACACACACTCACACACACTCACACACACAGACTCACACACACACTCACACGCTCATACACACGCACACTGACACACATACAGACACACACACACTCACACACACTCACACAAACCATCACACTCACACACACTCACACTCAGACACACACACACATTCACATTCACTCACACACACTCAAACACACACGTATACACACACACACACACTCAAACTCACATTCACACTCTCACAAACCCATGCACACACACGCTCACACACACCCTCACACCTCCAGTAAGGGGGCACTAACTGGCGAACAGGTACAGTCCCCACGGCTGACTTTCCCCTCCCTCACCGAGGGGGGGGCACTGCTCCCAGCTCGGGCTGGCCTCAATCTGTATTCCTCGGGAGTTTTCACTGAATGCAATCCCACAACCGCATAAATCATGATCCCCCAAAATGCTGCAGGCTGTGAGAAACGCGTGCTTTGGGTATCTTTCTCGAAAGATTAGCTCCGGCACTCTCAGGTTCGGAGAATGAGCCTGTTGGTGAGCATTTGGTCCTGGGGGGTGGGGGGGTGGGGGGAGGCAGAGATGGGTGCAGAAGCAGGCTGCAAAAGGCAGGACGCGGACTGATTCATGAGCCAAGCCTCTAATTATTAGTTTGTTGTGCAGAGCGGAGGGCAGCTCTGTCTCCCGGAGAGATTTATGGTGGTTAGGCGCTGGTCGATGGAATGTTTTAACATTCAGTTCGACACGAAGAGGCCATGACATTGTCAACTGAAGAGCATTGTACACCTTTAATTGGCAAAGGGCACTGCAATACTCTGCACAGCACTGTGACAACAGCTCCCTGAGCAATGCACTGAACCATCCCCACAGCTCCCCGTAGAATACAACGATCTATCCTTTTATCTCCCGCCTCAGCTCTTCTTCTGCTGAAACCCCCGACTGTGTTACCCCCGCCCGCGACTATTCCAATCCCGACTCCCGCCACGCATCCTCCATAAACCTCAGCTCATCCGATACTCTGCCGCCCCCGTGTCCTAACTCGCACCGAGTCCCGCTCACCCATCGCCCCCTGTGCTCGCTGCCCCCGTGTCCTAACTCGCACCGAGTCCCGCTCACCCATCACCCCCTGTGCTCGCTGACCCCGTGTCCTAACTCGCACCGAGTCCTGCTCACCCATCACCCACTTTGCTCGCTGCCCCGTGTCCTAACTCGCACCGAGTCTCGCTCACCCATCACCCCCTGTGCTCACTGCCCCGTGTCCTAACTCGCACCGAGTCTCGCTCACCCATCGCCCCCTGTGCTCGCTGCCCCCGTGTCCTAACTCGCACCGAGTCCCGCTCACCCATCGCCCCCTGTGCACGCTGCCCCCGTGTCCTAACTCGCACCGAGTCCCGCTCATCCATCACCCCCTGTGCTCACTGCTCCGTGTCCTAACTCGCACCGAGTCCCGCTCACCCATCACCCATTGTGCTCGCTGCCCCGTGTCCTAACTCGCACCGAGTCCCGCTCACCCATCGCCCCCTGTGCTCGCTGCCCCGTGTCCTAACTCGCACCGAGTCCCGCTCACCCATCACCCCCTGTGCTCGCTGCCCCCGTGTCCCAACTCGCACCGAGTCCCGCTCACCCATCACCCGCTGTGCTCGCGGCCCCCGTGTCCTAACTCGCACCGAGTCCCGCTCACCCATCACCCCCTGTGCTCGCTGTCCCCATGTCCTAACTCGCACCAAGTCCCGCTCACCCATCACCCCCTGTGCTCGCTGCCCCCGTGTCCCAACTCGCACCGAGTCCCGCTCACCCATCACCCCCTGTGCTCACTGCCCCGTGGCCTAACTCGCACCGAGTCCCGCTCACCCATCGCCCCCTGTGCTCGCTGCCCCCGTGTCCTAACTCGCACCGAGTCCCGCTCACCCATCGCCCCCTGTGCTCGCTGACCCCGTGTCGTAACTCGCACCGAGTCCCGCTCACCCATCACCCCTTTTCTCGCTGCCCCCGTGTCCTAACTCGCACCGAGTCCCACTCACCCATCATCCCCTGTGCTCGCTGCCCCCGTGTCCTAACTCGCATGGAGTCCCGCTCATCCATCACCCCCTGTGCTCACTGGTCCGTGTCCTAACTCGCACCGAGTCCCGCTCACCCATCACCCCCTGTGCTCACTGCCCCGTGTCCTAACTCGCACCCAGCCCCGCTCACCCATCACCCCCTGTGCTCACTGTCCCCGTGTCCTAACTCGCACCGAGTCCCGCTCACCCATCACCCCCTGTGCTCGCTGCCCCGTGTCCTAACTCGCACCGAGTCCTGCTCACCCATCGCCCCCTGTGCTCGCTGCCCCGTGTCCTAACTCGCACCGAGTCCCGCTCACCCATCACCCATTGTGCTCGCTGCCCCGTGTCCTAACTCGCACCGAGTCCCGCTCACCCATCACCCCCTGTGCTTGCTTGCCCCGTGTCCTAACTCGCACCGAGTCCCGCTCACCCATCACCCCCTGTGCTCGCTGCCCCGTGTCCTAACTCGCACCAAGTCCCGCTCACCCATCACCCCCTGTGCTCACTGCCCCGTGTCCTAACTCGCACCAAGTCCCGCTCACCCATCACCCCCTGTGCTCACTGTCCCCGTGTCCTAACTCGCATCGAGTCCCGCTCACCCATCGCCCCCTGTGCTCGCTGCCCCCGTGTCCTAACTCGCACCGAGTCCCGCTCACCCATCACCCCCTGTGCTCGCTGCCTCCGTGTCCTAATTCGCACCGAGTCCCGCTCACCCATCGCCCCCTGTGCTCACTGCCCCATGTCCTAACTCGCACCGAGTCCCGCTCACCCATCACCCCCTGTGCTCGCTGCCCCCGTGTCCTAACTCGCACCGAGTCCCGCTCACCCATCACCCACTGTGCTCGCTGACCCCGTGTCCTAACTCGCACCGAGTCCCGCTCACCCATCACCCCCTGTACTCGCTACCACCGTGTCCTAACTCACACCGAGTCCCGCTCACCCATCACCCCCTGTACTCGCTGACCGACATTGGCTCCCGGTTAAGCAACGCCTGAATTTTAACATTCTCCTCCTTGTTTACAAATCCCTCCATGGCCCTCGCCCCTCCCTATCTCTGTAATCCCCTGCAGCCCCACAACCCCCCGAGATGTCTGCGCTCCTCTAATTCTGCCCTCCTGAGCATCCCTGATTATAATCACTCCACCATCGGTGGCCGTGCCTTCTGTTGCCTGGGCCCAAAGCTCTGGAACTCCCTCCCTAAACCTCTCCGCCTCTCTACCTCTCTCTCCTCCTTTAAGACGCTCCTTAAAACCTCCCTCTCTGACCCAGCTTTTGGTCATCTGCGCTAATATCTCCTTATGTGGCTCGGTGTTAAATATTGTTTGATAACGCTCCTGTGAAGCACCTTGGGACGTTTTATAATGTTAAAGGCGCTATATAAATGCAAGTTTTTGCTCCCAATATACCACACTGAGTGTGCACAGCTCCCCATATACCACACTGGGTGTGCACAGCTCCCCATATACCACACTGAGTGTGCACAGCTCCCCATATACCACACTGGGTGTGCACAGCTCCCCATATACCACACTGGGTGTGCACAGCTCCCCATATACCACACTGGGTGTGCACAGCTCCCCATATACCACACTGAGTGTGCACAGCTCCCCATATACCACACTGAGTGTGCACAGTTCCCCATATACCACACTGACCAGTGCACACAGCTCCCGTTAACATTTTAAACACCTCAATCAGATCACAGGTCCATCTCCTAATCTCAAGGGAGTACCAGCCAATTGCTGCAACCCGTCATAGAATCAGAGAACGGTTACAGCTCAGAAGGAGGCCATTCGGCCCGTCGAGCCCGTGCCGATTCTCAGCCAGAACCACTCCCCCCGCCTTTTCCCCGTAGCCCTACAAAGTATTTTCCTTCAGCTCCTTATCCAACTCCCTTTAGAAAGCCACGATTGAGTCTGCCTCCACCGCCCTCTCAGGCAGCGCATTCCAGATCCTAACCACTCGCTGCGTAAAAACATTTCTCCCCGTGTCGCCTTTGGTTCTCCTGCCAATCGCCTTCAATCTGTGTGTCCCTCTGGTTCTCCACCCTTCCACCAATGGGAACAGTTTCTCTCTCTCTCTACTCTGTCCAGACCCCCTCATGATTTTGGAACCCCTCGATCAAATCTCCTCTCAACCTTCTCTGCTCCAAGGAGAACAACCCCAGCTTCTCCAGTCTCTCCACGTAACTACAGTCCCTCATCCCTGGTACCATTCTGGTCAATCTCCTCTGCACCCTCGCTAAGGCCTTCACATCCTTCCTAAAGTGTGGTGCCCAGAATTGGACACAATACTCCAGTTGGGGCCGAACCAGTGTTTTATACAGGTTCATCATAACTTCCTTACGTCAGTACTCTACGCCTCTATTTATGAAGCCCAGGATCCCGTAAGCTTTTTAACCGCTTTCTCAACCTGCCCTGCACCCTTCAACGATTTGTGCACACATATACGCTCAGGTCTCTCTGTTCATGCTCCCCTTTTAGGATTGCACCCTTTAGTTTATATGTCCTGACGTAAGAAAATAATAACATAAGAAATAGGAGCAGGAGTTGGCCATTCGGCCCTTCGAGCCTGCTCCACCATTCAATAATGTGATGGATTCACAGAGCCACATGACACACAAGTCTTCAAGATGGCAGCCGCTCCCGGAACTCTCCAGAAGTCTGTGGAAGCCTGCTTTGTGTCAGCTGACCCGACCGTTTATTAAACACTCTGGTGCAGTCACACAATACGTCCACAGTGTGGAGCTACAGACATTACACTTCTCCCTCCTTAATGAAGAAGTTATTATAACAACAATTATCATACATAACTTGCATGGTTATACATAACAAAGGATTGGACTTATTTTGCCAATATTTACAAATTAAGTTTAACCACTTGTTTTCTGTTTCGAAGAGAATACCTTCACTCTTTGGCCTACGTTCCCTAGCATTTAGAAGATTGATGTGATCTCATTGAAACAGATACATTTCTGGAGGGGATTGACAGGGGTAGATGCAGGGAAGGTGTTACCCCTGGGCTGGGGAGTCTAGAACCAGGGGTCACATAGTCTCAGGATAAGGGGTCGGCCATTTAAGACTGAGATGAAAAAAAAGACTTGCATTTATATAGCACCTTTCACAACTACCAGACGTCCCAAAGCACTTTACAGCCAATGAAGTACATTCGGAGTGTAGTTACTGTTGAAATGTGGGAAACGCGACAGCCATCTTGCGCATAGCAAGCTCCCACACACAGCAATGTGATAATGACCCAGACGGCACCTCCGACAGTGCGGCACCCCCTCAGTACTGCACTGGAGCGCCAGTTTAGATTTTTGTGCTCTAGTCCCTGGAGTGGGATTTGAACCCACAACTTTCTGACTCAGAGGCGAGTGTGCTGCCCACTGAGCCACAGCTGACACTAAAGAGCATCGTAAAGGAGGAGAGAGAGGCGGAGAGGTTTTGGGGAGGGAATTCCAGAGCTTGGGCCCCAGGCAGCTGAAGGCACGGCCACCAATGGTGGAGCGATTAAAATTGGGGGATGCACAAGAGAGAGAATTGGAAGAGCGCAGACATCTCGGAGCGGGGTGGAAGCAGGTTATGGGGCAGGAGGAGGTTACAGAGATAGGGAGGGGTGAGGGCCAAGGAGGGATTGGTAAACATGGGTGAGAATTTTAAAATCGAGGCATTGCTTAACCGGGAGCCAATGTAGGTCAGTGAGCACAGGGGGTGATGGGTGAGCGGGACTCGGTGCGAGTTAGGACACTGGGTCAGCGAGCACAGGGGGTGATGGGTGAGCGGGACTCGGTGCGAGTTAGGACACGGGGCAGCGAGCACAGGGGGTGATGGGTGAGCAGGACTCGGTGCGAGTTAGGACACGGGGCAGCGAGCACAGGGGGTGATAGGTGAGCGGGACTCGGTGCGAGTTAGGGCACGGGGCAGCGAGCACAGGGGGTGATGGGTGAGCAGGACTCGGTGCGAGTTAGGACACGGGGCAGCGAGCACAGGGGGCGATGGGTGAGCGGGACTCGGTGCGAGTTAGGACACGGGGCAGTGAGCACAGGGGGTGATGGGTGAGCGGGACTCGGTGCGAGTTAGGACACGGGGCAGTGAGCACAGGGGGTGATGGGTGAGCAGGACTCGGTGCGAGTTAGGACACGGGGCAGCGAGCACAGGGGGTGATGGGTGAGCGGGACTCGGTGCGAGTTAGGACACGGGGCAGCGAGCACAGGGGGTGATGGGTGAGCGGGACTCGGTGTGAGTTAGGACACGGGGCAGCGAGCACAGGGGGCGATGGGTGAGCGGGACTCGGTGCGAGTTAGGACACGGGGCAGCCGAGTTTTGGATCACCTCTAGTTTACAAAGGGTAGAACATGGGAGGCCGTCTAGGAGTGTGTAGGAATAGTTGAGACTGGAGGTAACAAAGGAATGGATGAGAGCTTTTGCAGCAGATGAGCTGAGGCAGAACATAAGAACATAAGAAATAGGAGCAGGAGTCGGCCATTTGGCCCCTCGAGCCTGCTCCGCCATTTAATAAGATCATGGCTGATCCGATCATGGACTCAGCTCCACTTCCCCGCCCGCTTCCATTAACCCTTGTCTACCTTATCGCTCAAAGTCTGTCTATCTTCGCCTTAAATGTATTCAATGACCCAGCCTCCACAGCTCTCTGGGGCAGCGAATTCCACAGATTTACAACCCTCAGAGAGAAGGAATTCCTCATCATCTCAGTTTTAAATGGGTGGCCCCTTATTCTGAGACTATGTCCCCTAGTTTTAGTTTCCCCTCTCAGTGGAAACATCCTCTCTGCATCCACCTTGTCGAGCTCCCTCATTATCTTATATGTTTCGATAAGATCACCTCTCATTCTTCTGAATTCCAATGAGTAGAGGCCCAACCTACTCAACCTTTCCTCATAAGTCAACCCCCTCATCTCCGGAATCAACCAAGAGAACCTTCCTCGGGTCTCGTCGCGGAGAGCGTGCAGAAACCAAGCGCAGGCGGCGGAAGGAGCGTGCGGCAAACCAGTCCCACCCTCCCCTTCCCTCAACCACTGTCTGTCCCACCTGTGACAGGGACTGTGGTTTCCGTATTGGACTGTTCAGCCACCTAAGGACTCACGTTAAGAGTGGAAGCAAGTCTTCCTCGATTCCGAGGGACTGCCTATGATGATGTTGTCAATCCTCCGTTAAATAG
Source organism: Pristiophorus japonicus (assembly GCF_044704955.1). Lineage (NCBI taxonomy): Eukaryota > Metazoa > Chordata > Chondrichthyes > Pristiophoridae > Pristiophorus > Pristiophorus japonicus. Next base: position 12,019,203 of record NC_092003.1, on the reverse strand, counting down.
GGAGACCAAAACTGTACGTAGTACTCCACGTGGAGACGGGCGATGTTACGGAGGTGGGAATCAGCGGTTTTAGTTATGCCGCGGGTATCGGGGTCAAACACTTCAAGGCTGGGAACGGCCTGGCTGAACCTCGAGGGACAGAGACAGTGGCCAGCGATCGGAGTTTATACCTTTGCACGGAGTGTTTGGAATAGCAGCCAATGATCTGATTCTGGCGGAGCGACTGCACGACAATAAGGAGTTGCCAGTCTATTAATTGCTGTTGTCTAGGGGCGACATAATGAACTGCTCCTTCAATTATAACAAAATGGGCTTTTGGAAAGATTTCCTGTCAGCGGCAAAGCCCAAATAGCCTGATCCCCAACAGGGTTCCCCATCAGATTTCTCAACCGTGTTCTCCGTTGTAATAATGTACAGACCCTTCATTCTTAATTTCGGTCTATATTCAAAATGCTTTGCCAGGTTTTTGCGAAATCAAATAAAGGCCTTTGTTGGGCAGGTGTGTAAAGCTTGTCAACAGCGCTCTGGGAAGGTTGTGAAGTGCTTTGTGAGTTTCAGGGCTGTGTTCCAGGTGGATGGGCCGAGACCACAACAACGGCTGTGACAGCAGGGGGTTGGTCTCAGACAACAAGGGAACAACACACTCCAATGTCTCCGCAAGATCCTGCAAATCCCCCGGGAGGACAGACGCACCAACGTCGGCGTCCTCGAGCCAGGCCGACATCCCCAGCATCGAAGCACTGACCACACTCGACCAGCCCCGCTAGGCGGGGCCGCATTGTCCGCATGCCCCCCCGACACGAGACTCCCAAAGCAAGCGCTCTACTCGGAACTCCTTCACGGCAAACGAGCCAAAGGTGGGCAGAGGGAACGTGACAAGGGACCACCCTCAAAGCCTCCCTGATAAAGTGCGGGTTCAAGTCACACTCCAGGGACTAGAGTACAGAAATCTAGGCTGATACTCCAGTGCAGTGCTGAGAGAGCGCTGCACTGTTGGAGGTTCAGTACTGAGGGAGTCCCGTACTGTCGGAGGGGCAGTACTGAGGGAGCGCCGCACTGTCGGAGGTTCAGTACTGAGGGAGTCCCGCACTGTCGGAGGGGCAGTACTGAGGGAGTCCCGCACTGTCGGAGGGGCAGTACTGAGGGAACGCTACACTGTCGGAGGTTCAGTACTGAGGGAGTCCCGCACTGTCGGAGGGCAGTACTCAGGGAGTGCCGCACTGTCGGAGGGGCAGTACTGAGGGAGCGCCGCACTGTCGGAGGGGCAGTACTGAGGGATTGCTGCACAGTCAGAGGGTCAGTACTGAGGGAGTGCTGCACAGTCGGAGGTTCAGAACTGAGGGAGTGCTGCACTATCGGAGGGGCAGTACTGAGGGAGTGCCGCACTGTCGGAGAGTTAGTACTGAGGGAGCGCCGCACTGTCGGAGGGACTGTACTGAGGGAGCGCCGCACTGTCGGAGGGGCAGTACTGAGGGAGCGCCACACTGTCGGAGAGTCAGTACTGAGGGAGCGCCGCACTGTCGGAGGGGCAGTACTGAGGGAGCGCCGCACTGAGGGAGTGCTGCACAGTGGGAGGGACAGTACTGAGGGAGCGCCGCACTGTCGGAGAGTTGGTACTGAGGGAGCGCCGCACTGTCGGAGGGGCAGTACTGAGGGAGAGCTGCACTGTCGGAGGGGCAGTACTGAAGGAGCGCCGCACAGTCGGAGGGGCAGTACTGAGGGAGAGCTGCACTGTCGGAGGGGCAGTACTGAAGGAGCGCCACACTGTCGGAGGGACAATACTGAGGGAGAGCCGCACTGTCGGAGGGGCAGTACTGAGGGAGAGCTGCACTGTCGGAGGGGCAGTACTGAAGGAGCGCCGCACAGTCGGAGGGGCAGTACTGAGGGAGAGCTGCACTGTCGGAGGGGCAGTACTGAAGGAGCGCCACACTGTCGGAGGGACAATACTGAGGGAGAGCCGCACTGTCGGAGGTGCCGTCCTTCGGATGAGATGTTAAACCGAGGCCCGTCTGCCCTCTCAAGTGGACATAAAATATCCCACAGCCACTATTGGAAGAAGAGCAGGGGGAGTTCTCCCCGGTGTCCTGGGGCCAATATTTATCCCTCAATCAACATCACTGAAACAGATGATCTGGGTCATTATCACATTGCTGTTTGTTGGAGCCTGCTGTGTGTGAATTGACTGGGTCGTTTCCCACATTACAACAGCGGCTGCCCTTCTAATAAAAGTACTTCATTGGCTGTGAAGCGCTTTGGGAGGTCTGATGGTCATGAGAGGCGCTATAGTGATGCAGGTCCTTGCTGTATGCGTGCGTACGAGTTTGCGTGTGGGTATCACAGCTGGATCTGATTCTCGATCCTCCATCGGTGTACACATTACTGCGTCGTGGGTGGGGGGGACTTACTGTGACATGCTCAGTTGCTCAGGACCATGTACAGCAGACACCTCAAGTTGCTGGAGAAATACCACCAACGATGTCTCGGCAAGATCCTGCAAATCCCCTGATGGACAGACGCACCAACGTTAGCGTCCTCGACCAGGCCAACATCCCCAGCATTGAAGCACTGACCACACTCGATCAGCTCCGCTGGGCGGGGCCACATTGTTCACATGCCAGACACGAGACTCCCAAAGCAAGTGCTCTACTCGGAACTCCTTCACGGCCAATGAGCCAAAGGTGGGCAGTGGAAACGTTACAGGGACACCCTCAAAGCCTCCCTGATAAAGTGCGACATCCCCCACTGACACCTGGAAGTTCCTGGCCCAAAGACCAGTCCGCCCTAAGTGCAGGAAGTGCATCCGGGAGGGCGCTGAGCACCTCGAGTCTCGTCGCCGAGAGCGTGCAGAAACAAGGCGCAGGCAGCGGAAGGAGCATGCGGCAAACCAGTCCCACCCTCCCCTTCCCTCAACAACTGTCTGTCCCACCTTGCGGCTCCCTCGAGCCCAGTTGCAGTGAACCCTCCACTCACCCACCCATCACCCCCAGCCCAGCGCTCAATTAACCCAACACAGTCAGGCCAACCAGGTGTGGAACCTTCCTGACCAGCGAGGTCTGAATGAGCGGAGCCATAGGGTAGCAGCATGTGATGAAGCAGGAGGGCAACGGCAACAAGGAGGGACGTTACCATGGTCCAGGTCAGTGATTGGAGCGTGGGCAGGCACAGCAGGAGCGGCGCGGTCGGGGCGAAGGAGCGGTGAGAGATTGTAGAGGGACGTGTTCGGGGCCCAGGAGAGGCGAGGGCCTAGGGGCAGCACGGGCCCAGCCCACACTGTGCGATATGTGAGCGCACTAGGTCCGTGCAGCAGAGCTGGTCTCCAGTCGTCCTGGTTAACCCTTGCCACTGGACCAAGACCTCGCTCTGTCAAGCCCCGTGTGGTGGCTGGTGTGCAACGGTCACCCCACGTTAAAAAAACCCACCCACAGGCATCTTCCATCCTTCAGGATGTAGTTCCGGATCCAGAATATTAGGTCCTTCATTGAAACACCTGGGAACTTTTTGACGTGGATAGAGAACTGGTTGGCAGACAGGAAGCAAAGAGTCGGGATAAACGGGTCCTTTTCAGAATGGCAGGCAGTGACTTGTGGGGTGTCGCAGGGTTCAGAGCTGGGACTACAGCTATTTACAATATACATTAATGATTTAGATGAAGGAATTGAGTGTAATATCTCCAAGTTTGCAGATGACACCAAGCTGGGTGGCAGTGTGAGCTGCGAGGAGGATGTTAGGCGGCTGCAGGGTGACTTGGACAGGTTAGGTGAACGGGAAAATGCATGGCAGATGCAGTATAGTGTGGATATCGTGAGCTTATCCTGTTTGGTGGTAAAAAACACGAAGGCAGAATATTATCTGAATGGCGGCAGATTAGGAAAAGGGGAGGTGCAACGAGACCTGGGTGTCATGATACATCAGTCATTGAAGGTAGGCATGCAGGTACAGCAGGCGGAAAAGAAAGCAAATGGCATGCTGGCCTTCATAGCGAGAGGATTTGAGTACAGGAGCAGGGAGGTCTTACTGCAGTTGTACAGGGCCTTGGTGAGACCACACCTTGAGTATTGTGCTCAGTTTTGGTCTCCTAATCTGAGGAAGGACATTCTTGCTATTGAGGGAGTGCAGCGAAGGTTCACCAGACTGATTCCCAGGATGGCAGGACTGACATATGTAGAAAGACTGGATCGGCTAGGCTTATACTCACTGGAATTTAGAAGAATGAGAGGGGATCTCATAGAAACATAGAACATTCTGACGGGACCGGACAGGTTAGATGCAGGAAGAATGTTCCCGATGTTGGGGAAGTCCAGAACCAGGGGTCACAGTCTAAGGATAAGGGGTAAGCCATTTAGGACCGAGATGAGGAGAAACTTCTTCACTCAGAGAATTGTGAACCTGTGGAATTCTCTACCACAGAAAGTTGTTGATGCCAGTTCATTGGATATATTCAAGAGGGAGTTAGATGTGGCCCTTACGGTTAAAGGGATCAAGGGGTATGGAGAGAAAGCAGGAAAGGGGTACTGAGGTGAATGATCAGCCATGATCTTATTGAATGGTGGTGCAGGCTCGAAGGGCCGAATGGCCTGCTCCTGCACCTATTTTCTATGTTTCTATGTTTCTATCCTCGATTCGAGTGACTGCCTATGACAATGAGCAGTTCAGACCAAGGAAGACATCAAACATTCATTCTCCGTGGGGAAATAAAGTTCCTATTGAAATCAAACACCTGTTATTCGAAATGAAATCCGTGTTTTATTGAAAATGGCAATCCAATCTTTGCTTTTCACCCCCACTCCCGCCGCGTGATGAATTTTGTCGCCCAGACAGTGCGGATCGGGCCTTGAAGCCACACGCAGGAAGGTAGTTTGAGAAATCCAGCCAGATACATTCTATTGCTCCGCGATGCGTTCTGACGGCTCTCCCCCATCCCCACCACTCCCTACTTATCTCTGTAACCCTCCTCTATCCCCACCACCCTCCCAGATCTCTGCTCTCCTCCAGTTCCAGCCTCCCCCCTGATTTCCATCGCTCCGCCATTGGCGGCCCGTGCCTTCAGCTGCCCCGACCCCAAGCTCTGGAACTCCCTCCCTAAACCTCTCCACCTCGCTCTCCTCCTTTAAGACGCTCCTTAATGCCGACCTGACTGCAGGAATGTTAGAACAAACAGAAGAACATAAGAAATAGGAGCAGGAGTCAGCCATTCGGCCCCTCGAGCCTGCTCCGCCATTTAATACGATCGTGGCTGATCCGATCATGGACTCAGCTCCACTTCCCCGCCCGCTCCCCATAACCCCTTATTCCCTTATCGGTGAAGAAACTGTCTATTTCTGCCTTAAATTTATTCAATGTCCCAGCTTCCACAGCTCTCTGAGGCAGCGAATTCCACAGGTTTACAACCCTCCGAGAGAAGAAATTTCTCCTCATCTCAGTTTTAAATGGGCGACCCCTTATTCTAAGACCATGCCCCCTAGTTCTAGTCTCCTCCATCAGTGGAAACATCCTCTCTGCATCCACCTTGTCGAGCCCCCTCATAATCTTATACGTTTCAATAAGATCACCTCTCATTCTTCTGAATTCCAATGAGTAGAGGCCCAACCTACTCAACCTTTCCTCATAAGTCAACCCACTCATCCCCGGAATCAACCGAGTGAACCTTCTCTGAACTGCCTCCAAAGCAAGTATATCCTTTCATAAATATGGAAACCAAAACTGCACGCAGTACTCCAGGTGTGGCCTCACCAATACCCTGTATAACTGTAGCAAGACTTCCCTGCTGTTATACTCCATCCCCCTTTGCAATAAAGGCCAAGATTCCATTGGCCTTCCTGATCACTTGCTGTACCTGCAAACTGACCTTTTGTGTTTCATGTACAAGTATCCCCAGGTCTTGCTGTACTGCAGCACTTTGCAATCTTTCTCTATTTAAATAATAACTTTCTCTGTGATTTCTTTTCTGCCAAAGTGCATGACCTCACACTTTCCGACATTATACTCCATCTGCCAAATTTTTGCCCACTCACTTAGCCTGTCTGTGTCCTTCTGCAGATTTTTTGTGTCCTCCTCACACATTGCCTTTCCTCCCATCTTTGTATTGTCAGCAAACTTGGCTACGTTACACTCAGTCCCTCAGTCCCTTTGTCTGGGAATGTTCCCAGACAAAATATGACACCGAGCCCTATGAGGAGGTATTAGGACAGGTGACCAAAACCTTGGTCAAAGAGGTCAGTAAAAGATCCCACAGCCATTATTTTGAAGAGCAGGGGGAGTTCTCCCCGGTGTCCTTGGACCAATATCAACCCAAAGCCTTTGGGGGAAGCCAAAGCAGAGGATGACGCTCCATAGTCCCTCGAAGGATTAACAGTGTCAAAGCCCTTTGTAAGTTCACAGAAGGCCATGTATAAGGGTTGGTGTTGTCCCCTGCATTTCTCTTGCCGCTGTCGCGCCGTAAAGATCATGTCCGTTGTGCCCCGTAGGGGATGGAATCCGCACTGTGACTCCGGGAGGAGTTCCTCGGCCACAGAGGGAAGACGGTTGAGGAGGACTCCCGCGACGAATTTCCCAGTGGCTGACAACACGGAGATTCCTCTGCAGTCACCGCAGTCGGACTCGTCCCCTTTTTTAAAGAGTGCCATGATTGCTGCATCCCTGAGATCTCCCGGCATGCTCTCCTCCAACCAATTCCCTCAACCAACGCTCCAAAAACACAGGTGACCTGCTCACCATCACATCGCTGTGTGTGGGAGCTTGCTGTGCGGAAGTTGACTGCCGCGTTTCCCACATTACAACAGTGACTGCACCTCAAGAAAGTACTTCATTGGCTGTAAGGCGCTTTGGGACATCCGGTGGTGGAGAAAGGCACTATATAAATGCAAGTCCTTCTTTAAGTGCGAGCCGGAAATTTGCATGTCCGACACCTGAGTGTGATAAGCGCACCTCACGAATATATTAAAACTTTTACTTCTGCTGACACTGTCTCTCGATTATTCTCATTATATCATTCCTATGTCAATGCCATCTGCCGTCATTTCTTCCTTTGTGGCTCGGTGTCAAATGTATCTGTTTTTATCGAATAACACTGCTGTGAAGCGCCTTGGGACGTTTTACTACATTAAAGAAGCTATATAAATACAAGTTTTTGTTGTTGTTGTATCTCAAAGCTCCCCTGTGCAAACGTATCCCAAGTTGTGATTGGCCCGCCGATCAGTGGTGGAGCTGCACTGCCTCCACTGGTGGGAGGGTCTCATTACAGCCAGGGATCCCCCTCAGAAACATCGACAGCACAGCGCAACTGATCGATAAAAATGATGTTAAATCGGGGACAGAATGACACCTGCTGGAGCTGCTCCAGATATGGATTCTATATAAATACGCACACCGCAGCTATAGTGCGAAGTAATGATAATCATCCCTTTCTATATCGAAGCAATTCACTGTGCAACTCCTCAGACACAACACGTCTCGCAATCTCGCAGTATGAAGTATAACACAATTGTTATTTGCACCCGACCCAGCCCTCCGAATTTGACTATTCCAACATATTCCTGGCCGGCCTCCCACGTTCCACCCTACGTAAACTAGAGGTGATCCAATGCTCGGCTGCCCCGTGTCCTAACTCCACACCGAGTCCCGCTCACCCATCACCCCCTGTGCTCGCTGCCCCGTGTCCTAACTTGCACCGAGTCCCGCTCACCCATCACCCCCTGTGCTCACTGCCCCGTGTCCTAACTCGCACCGAGTCCCGCTCACCCATCACCCCCTGTGCTCGCTGCCCCGTGTCCTAACTCGCACCGAGTCCTGCTCACCCATCACCCCCTGTGCTCGCTGCCCCGTGTCCTAACTCGCACCGAGTCCCGCTCACCCATCACCCCCTATGCTCACTGCCCCGTGCCCTAACTCGCACCGAGTCCCGCTCACCCATCACCGCCTGTGCTCGCTGCCCCGTGTCCTAACTCGCACCGAGTCCCAGTCACCCATCACCGCCTGTGCTCGCTGCCCCGTGTCCTAACTCGCACCGAGTCCCACTCACCCATCACCCCCTGTGCTCGCTGCCCTGTGTGCTAACTCGCACCGAGTCCCGCTCACCCATCATCCCCTGTGCTCGCTGCCATCATGTCCTAGCTCGCACCAAGACCCGCTCACCCATCACCCCCTGTGCTCGCTGCCATCATGTCCTAACTCGCACCCAGTCCCGCTCACCCATCACCCCCTGTGCTCGCTGCCATCATGTCCTAACTCGCACCAAGACCCGCTCACCCATCACCCACTGTGCTCGCTGCCATCATGTCCTAACTCGCACCCAGTCCCGCTCACCCATCACCCAATGTGCTCGCTGCCCCGTGTCCTAACTCGCACCGAGTCCCGCTTACCCATCGCCCCCTGTGCTCGCTGCCACGTGTACTAACTCGCACGAGTCCCGCTCATCCATCACCCCCTGTGCTCGCTGTCCCGTGTACTAACTCGCACGAGTCCCGCTTATCCATCACCACCTGTGCTCGCTGCCCCGTGTCCTAACTCGCACCAAGTCCCGCTCACCCATCGCCCCTTGTGCTCGCTGCCCTGTGTCCTAACTCGCACCAAGTCCCGCTCACCCATCGCCCCTTGTGCTCGCTGCCCCGTGTCCTAACTCGCACCAAGTCCCGCTCACCCATCGTCCTTTGTGCTCGCTGCCCCGTGTCCTAACTCGCATCGAGTCCTGCTCACCCATCGCCCCTTGTGCTCGCTGCCCCGTGTCCTAACTCGCACCGAGTCCCACTCACCCATCACCCTCTGTGCTCGCTGCCCCGTGTCCTAACTCGCACCAAGACATGCTCACCCATCACCCCCTGTGCTCGCTGACCTACATTGGCTCCCAGTTAAGCAACGCCTCGATTTCCAAATTCCCATTCTTGTTTACAAATCCCTCCATGGCCCTTGCCCCCTCCCTATCTCTGTAATCCCCTCCAGCCCCACAACTCCCCGAGATGTCTGCGCTCCTCCAATTCTGCCCTCCTGAGCATCCCTGATTATAATCGCTCCACCATCGGTGGCCGTGCCTTCTGTTCCACTCATAGGGGAAACTAAAACTAAGGGACATAGTCTCAGAATATTGGGCCGCCCATTTAAAACGGAGATGAGGAGGAATTTCTTCTCTCAGAGGGTTGTAAATCTGTGAAATTCTCTGCCCCAGAGAGCTGTGGAGGCTGGGTCATTGAATATATTTAAGGCGGAGATCGACAGATTTTTGAATAATAAGGGAGTCAAGGGTTGTGGGGAGCGGGCGGGGAAGTGGAGCTGAGTCCCTGATCAGATCAGCCATGATCGTATTAAATGGTTCGAGGGGCCGAATGGCCAATTCCTGCTCTTATTTCTTATGTTCTTATGTTGCCTGGGCCCCAAGCTCGGGAACTCCCTCCCTAAGCCTCTCCGCCTCTCTACCTCTCTTTCCTCCTTCAAGACGCTCCTTAAAAGCTGCCTCTTTGACCCAGCTTTTGGTCACCTGCGCTAATTTCTTCTTAGGTGGCTCGATGTCAAATTGTTTTATCCCATAATACTCCTGTGAAGCGCCTTGGGATGTTTCACTACGTGAAAGGCGCTATATAAATACAAGTTGCTGTTGTTGTATACTCGTTAAACTTGCTGTCTGCACTGTTGTGATGAGCAGGACCGAAGTTGCCAGGAAAAGGCTCCACACTCACGTCTTGTGTAACCCGCGGAGGGATCTAATTCACATCATTCTTCTAAACTCGAGAGAATATCGGCCTAGTCTGCCCAATCTCTCCTCAGAGGACAATCCCCCCATCCCAGGAATCCTCTGGTGAACCTTCGTTGCACTCCCTGCAAGGCAAGTATATCCTTTCTTAGGTAAGGAGACCCACACTGTGCAAACGTTCCAACAGGATTCTGCCAATAACAAGCAAGAGACCAAGCCACTGCTAACCAAACCACCTTCACTGCCAGCTTGGCTAGGAATGGCTCAAGGCAGCTCACATCCGGGATCAAGCCAGAGATAAGAGCATTGGAACTCAGAGCAGGAGTCGGCCATTCGGCCCCTCGAGCCTGCTCCACCATTCAATAAGATCACGGCTGATTCGATCAGGGGCTCAGCTCCACTTCCCTGTCTGCTCTCCACAACCCTTGACTCCCTTAACGTTCAAAAATCTGTCTATCTCCGCCTCAAATATGTTCAATGACCCAGCCTCCACAGCTCTCTGGGGCAGAGAATTCCACAGATTTACAACCCTCTGAGAGAAGAAATTCCTCCTCATCTCAGTTTTAAATGGGCGGCCCCTTATTCTAAGATCATGCCCCAGAGTTCTAGTCTCCCCCATCAGTGGAAACATCCTCTCTGCATCCACCTTGTCGAACCCCCTCATAATCTTATACGTTGGCACATTGGTACCAACGACATAGGTTAAAAAAAAGGGATGAGGTCCTACGAGACGAATTTAAGGAGCTAGGAGCTAAATTAAAAAGTAGGACCTCAAAAGTAGTAATCTCGGGATTGCTACCAGTGCCACGTGCTAGTCAGAGTAGGAATCGCAGGATAGCGCAGATGAATACGTGGCTTTGAGCAGTGGTGCAGCAGGGAGGGATTCAAATTCCTGGGGCATTGGAACCGGTTCTGGGGAAGGTGGGGCCAGTATAAACCGGACGGTCTGCACCTGGGCAGGACCGGAACCAATGTCCTAGGGGGAGTGTTTGCTAGTGCTGTTGGGGAGGAGTTAAACTAATATGGCAGGGGGATGGGAAAAAAACAGGGAGACAGAGGGAAACAAAAAGGAGACAAAAACAAAAGACAGAAAGGAGATGAGTAAAAGTGGAGGGCAGAGAAACCCAAGGCAAAAAACACTGAATATAAAGGGGTTGCAGGAGGGGTCAAAACTAGAAATCATGGTTTAAAAACTAGTATTAAAACACTCTACCGAAACGCATGCAGCATTCGAAATAAAGTAAATGAGTTGACAGCACAAATCATTACAAATGGGTATGATTTGGTGGCCATTACAGAAACGTGGTTGCAGGGTGGCCAAGACTGGGAATTAAACATACAGGGGTATCTGACGATTCAGAAAGATAGATAAGAAGGAAAGGAGGTGGGGTAGCTCTGTTAATAAAGGATGATATCAGGGCAGTTGTGAGAGACGATATTGGCTCTAATGAACAAAATGTTGAATCATTGTGGGTGGAGATTAGAGATAGTAAGGGGAAAAAGTCACTGGTCGGCGTAGTTTATAGGCCCCCAAATAATAACTTCACGGTGGGGCGGGCAATAATCAAGGGAATAATGGAGGCATGTGAAAAAGGAATGGCAGTAGTCATGGGGGATTTTAACCTACATATCGATTGGTCAACTCAAATCGCACGGGGTAGCCTGGAGGAGGAATTCATAGAATGCATACGGGATTGTTTCTTAGAACAGTATGTTACAGAACCTACAAGGGAGCAAGCTATCTTAGATCTGGTCCTGTGTAATGAGACAAGAAAAATAAACAATCTCCTAGTAAAAGATCCTCTCGGAATGAGTGATCACAGTATGGTTGAATTTGTAATACAGATTGAGGGTAAGGAAGTTGTGTCAGAAATGAGCGTACTATGCTTAAACAAAGGGGACTACAGTGGGATGAGGGCAGAGTTGGCTAAAGTAGACTGGAAACACAGACTAAACGGTGGCACAATTGAGGAACAGTGGAGAACTTTTAAGGAGCTCTTTCATAGTACACAACAAAAATATATTCCAGTGAAAAAGAAGGGTGGTAAGAGAAGGGATAACCAGCCGTGGATAACCAAGGAAATAAAGGAGAGTATCAAATCAAAGACCAATGCGTATAAGGTGGCCAAGGTTAGTGGGAAACTAGAAGATTGGGAAAATTTTAAACAACAGCAAAGAATGACTAAAAAAGCAATAAAGAAAGGAAAGATAGATTACGAAGGTAAACTTGCGCAAAACATAAAAAAGTAGTAAAAGCTTTTACAGATATATAAAACGGAAAAGAGTGACTAAAGTAAATGTTAGTCCCTTAGAAGATGAGAAGGGGGATTTAATAATGGGAAATGTGGAAATGGCTGAGATGTTAAACAATTATTTTGCTTCGGTCTTCACAGTGGAAGACACAAAAACCATGCCAAAAATTGCTGGTCACAGGAATGTGGGAAGGGAGGACCTTGAGACAATCACTATCACTAATAGGTAGTGCTGGACAGGCTAATAGGACTCAAGGTAGACAAGTCCCCTGGTTCTGATGAAATGCATCCCAGGGTATTAAAAGAGATGGCGGAAGTTATAGCAGATGCATTCGTTATAATCTGTCAAAATTCTCTGGACTCTGGGGAGGTACCAGCAGATTGGAAAGCAGCTAATGTAACGCCTCTGTTTAAAAAAGGGGGCAGACAAAAGGCCGGTTAGTTTAACATCTGTAGTGGGGAAAATGCTTGAAACTATCATTAAGGAAGAAATAGTGGGACATCTGGATAGGAATAGTGCAATCAAGCAGACGCTTCATGAAGGGGAAATCATGTTTTACTAACTTACTTGAATTCTTTGAGGATATAACGAGCATGGTGGATAGAGGTGTACCGATGGATGTGGTGCATTTAGATTTCCAAAAGGCATTCGATAAGGTGCCACACAAAAGGTTACTGCAGAAGATAAAGGTACGCAGAGTCAGAGGAAATGTATTAGCATGGATAGAGAATTGGCTGGCGAACAGAAAGCAGAGAGTCGGGATAAATGGGTCCTTTTCGGGTTGGAAATCGGTGGTTAGTGGTGTGCCACAGGGATTGCTGCTGGGACCTGGCAGATGGGCCTGGCAGATGGAATACAATGTCGGAAAGTGTGAGGTCATCCACCTTGGGAAAAAAACAGTAAAAGGGAATATTATTTGAATGGGGAGAAATTACAACATGCTGCGGTGCAGAGGGACTTGGGGGTCCTTGTGCATGAATCCCAAAAAGTTAGTTTGCAGGTGCAGCAGGTAATCAGGAAGGCGAATGGGATGTTGGCCTTCATTGCGAGAGGGATGGAGTACAAAAGCAGGGAGGTCCTGCTGCAACTGTATCGGGTATTGGTGAGGCCGCACCTGGAGTACTGCATGCAGTTTTGGTCACCTTACTTAAGGAAGGATATACTGGCTTTGGAGGGGGTACAGAGATGATTCACTCGGCTGATTCCGGAGATGAGGGGGTTACCTTATGATGATAGATTGAGTAGACTGGGTCTTTACTCGTTGGAGTTCAGATGGATGAGGGGTGATCTTATAGAAACATTTAAAATAATGAAAGGGATAGACAAGATAGAGGTGGAGAGGTTGTTTCCACTGGTCGGGGAAACTAGAACTAGGGGGCACAGCCTCAAAATACGGGGGAGCCAATTTAAAAACGAGTTGAGAAGGAATTTCTTCTCCCAGAGGGTTGTGAATCTGTGGAATTCTCTGCCCAAGGAAGCAGTTGAGGCTAGCTCATTGAATGTATTCAAGTCACAGATAGATAGATTTTTAACCAATAAGGGAATTAAGGGTTACGGGGAGCGGGCGGGTAAGTGGAGCTGAGTCCACGGCCAGATCAGCCATGATCTTATTTAATGGCGGAGCAGGCTCGAGGGGCTAGATGGCCTACTCCTGTTGCTAATTCTTATGTTCTTATGTTCTTATGATAAGATCACCTCTCATTCTTCTGAATTCCAATGAGTAGAGGCCCAACCTCTTCAACCTTTCCTCGTAAGTCAACCCCCGCATCTCCGGAAACAACCGAGTGAACCTTCTCTAAATTGCCTCCAAAGCAAGTATATCCTTCCTTAAATATGGAAACCAAAACTGCGCGCAGTATTCCAGGTGTGGCCTCACCAATAACCCTGTGCACTTGTAGCAGGACTTCCCTGCTTTTATACTTTTATATACTGAGGCATAGAATTCCAAAGATTCACAACCCTCTGAGTGAAGACGTTAAACCGAGGCCCCGTCTGCCCTCTCAGGTGGATGGAGAAGATCCCGCGGCATTATTGAAAGAAGATGAGGAGAGATTGTGTAGAATGGGCCTCTACTCTCTGGAGTTTAGAAGAATGAGAGGTGATCTCATTGAAACATGTAAGATTCTGGGGGGGCTTGACAGGGTAGATGTAGGGAGGGTGTTTCCCCCGGGCTGGGGAGTCTAGAACCAGGGGTCACACAGTCTCAGGATAAGGGGTCGGCCATTTAGGACTGAGACGAGGAGGAATTTCTTCACTCAGAGGGTGGTGAATCTTTGGAATTCTCTGCTCCAGAGGGCTGTGGAGTCTCAGTCGTTGAGTGTATTCAAGGCTGGGATCGATAGATTTTTGGACTCTCGGGGAATCGAGGGATAGGTGTATGAAGTATTTGCTTCGTGTGTTCTTTGCTGAAGAATTCACAGCGACACATTTGCTGTAAAGAACTACCTGGTTTATTAACAAAGGTTTAACAATCGCACGACACATTACCGGTTCCTCCATCAGGCTCACAACTGCACACCTCATCGTGGATCCCCCGAACCCAACTGGCCGGGGTTTTATTGAGTCTGGTGAACATCATGTGACTGGCTAAGCCCCTCCCAGCTCAACAGCTCTACAACTATTTTAAATGAACTATAAATCAAGTAAAGGGCACTAAAAACCAACAAATTAAACAAATTAACTTTGTGCAATGGTGGTTCAACTTAAAATTGGGTTGCCGGGGGTGATGATGCACTCCAGTCCCTCCGGCGCCCACCTCTCGCGGAAGGCCCGCGAGCGTACCGGTGGACACCGCGTGCTCCATCTCCAGGGACACCCTGGCTCGGATGTAACCGCGGAAGAGAGGCAGGCAGTCGGGCTGAACGACTCCTCTCGACCGCCCGCTGCCTGGACCGGCTGATGGCCCCCTCGGCCAGGCCCAGGAGCAGTGACCAGGAGGAGGCCCTCGGACCTGCCCGCTCCCCTCCGCACAGAGTGCCCAAAGATCAGGAGCGTGGGACTGAAGTGCAGCCAGAATTTGAGGAGCAGCCCCTTCAGATATTGGAAGAGGGGCTGCAACCTCGCACACCGAACGTACATGTGGGACACGGACTCCTCCAGACCGCAGAAATTACAGGCGGCCTGGGAGCCCGTGAACCGACTTAAAAACATTGCATGGGGACTGCTCCGTGCACCACCCTCCAGGCCAAGTCTCCAATAAATAGAGGGAGGACTCCCGCGTCGAGTGCACTCCATCGGGGACCCCCGCCTCCTCCGGACGGCAAGATGGTGCGCCATGGCGTGTCCGGACGGCAGACGAGGATGGCAAGGTGGAGAGTGTGCAGGAGCAGCCCGTACAGGAAACCCCTCCCTCCGCGCAGAACTGAAAGGCACGGAGGGGATTTCCCCCGGAGGAGGCTCAAGTTGTGAGGCGCCGGCTCCCGAGGGAGTTTTCGGGGCTTGGCGCCGATGAGGAATTCCGTCCGGACGGGAGGTGGGAGGGGGTTGGGGTCAGTTTCGGATGATATCGCCACCTCAACAGCCCTGCAAACCTGTGAGCCTCCAGGTCAAATCCCCAATAAACATGACAATGGGGACTGGGGCGGGGAAACTGGAGTTGAGGTCAAAGATCAGCCACGATCTCACTGAATGACGGAGGAGGCTCGAGGGACCCTGTATCCCATGCCCGCTCCGAACTGTTCTGTTCTGAAGAGCAGGGGGGAGTTCTGTTGGTGCCGGGGGGACAGTAATTATCCCACGACAATCGCCACATCAGTGAGCATTTCGCAGTTTGCTGTCTGCGAGCGCTCGACTCGGAACTCCTTCACGGCAAGCGAGCCCCAGGCGGGCAGAGGAAACGTTACAGGGGACATCCTCCCCGATAAAGTGCAACATCCCCCCCACCGACACCTGGGAGTCCCTGGGCCCAAAGACCAGTCCGCCCCTCAGTGGAGGGAGTGCATCCGGGAGGGCGCTGAGCACCTCGAGTCTCGTCGCCGAGAGCGCGCAGAAACCAAGCGCAGGCAGCGGGAGGAGCGTGCGGCAAACCAGTCCCACCCTCCCCTTCCCTCAACCACTATCTGTCCCACCTGTGACAGGGACTGTGGCTCTCGTATTGGACTGTTCAGCCACCTGAGGACTCACTTTTGGAGTGGAAGCAAGTCTTCCTCGATTCCGAGGGACTGCCCATGAAGATGAGGTCTGCGCCCAAGTTGGCTGCTACTTTCCGACAGTAACTGCGTGTCACTGGCTGTGAGGCGCTCAATCGAGGCACCACTTCAGGTTCGGAGTGGCTGCAAGTCCCATTAAATTTGCATGGCTGCGTTTACTTCTTAAATGTGACAGGCGTTTTCAAATCCGATTGACTTGATTCCCGTAGCCAATGAGTGACACTTGGCAGGTCTGTGACTGCTCTGCCGTCTCCCGTGGCAACAGAAAATCGCTGACTGTTAAAGCCACAACAATTAGATTTGCAAAAATTGTTGGTGGAAGCCTATTATATGTCAGAGGGCTAATCGCAGGGGATTCAGTACTTACTCACTAACTGGACGGGCTTGTTTTTAAATCCAGCACGTTTCTGGCAACAAGCCAGTGTGCAGCAAAATTTCTGACCAAAGTCGTCCCAATAAGACAATGTTGGGCCGGACTGTTTTCCCCCAATGCAGCAGGGTTCACTGCGTTGAATCCGAGACTCTGCGCCCTGCTCAGCTTGGCTCAGTCACGCACTGTAACAGATTGAATTTATATAGCGCTTTTAATGTTGTGAAACGTAACCCAGGCCCATAATCCAGGCTGACATTCCCAGTGCCAGTACAGAGGGAGCGCCGCACTGCGCTGTCGGAGGGGCAGTACTGAGGGAGTGTTGCACTGTCGGAGGGGCAGTACTGAGGGAGCGCCGCACTGTCAGAGGGGCAGTACTGAGGGAGCGCCGCACTGTCGGAGAGGCAGTACTGAGGGAGCGCCGCACTGTCGGAGGGGCAGTACTGAGGGAGCGCCGCACTGTCGGAGGGGCAGTACTGAGGGAGCGCCGCACTGTCGGAGAGGCAGTACTGAGGGAGCGCCGCACTGTCGGAGAGGCAGTACTGAGGGAGTGCCGCACTGTCGGAGGGGCAGTACTGAGGGAGCGCCGCACTGTCGGAGGGGCAGTACTGAGGGAGCGCCGCACTGTCGGAGGGGCAGTACTGAGGGAGCGCTGCACTGTCGGAGGGGCAGTACTGAGGGAGCGCTGCACTGTCGGAGGGGCAGTACTGAGGGAGCGCTGCACTGTCGGAGGGGCCGTCTTTTGGATGAGACGTTAAACCGAGGCCCCGTCTGCCCTCTCAGGCAGATGTAAAAGATCCCACGGCCATTATTGGAAGAAGAGCAGGGGAGTTCTCCCCGGCGTTCCTCATTCAACATCACCAAAACAGATGATCTGGGTCATTATCACATTGCTGTTTGTGGGAGCTTGCTGTGCGCAAATTGGCTGCTGCGTTTCCCACAGTGCAACAGTGACTGGGCTCCGAAAGTACTTCATTGGCTGTAAAGTGCTTTGAGACGTCCGGTGGTCGTGAAAGGCGCTATAAAAAGTCTCTCTTTCTTCTCTTGATTCCAGGAAACACCCATCGTGTATCATGGGATCCACTACTGGCCTCACGCAAATCTTGCAAAAGCTCACTAAGGGGAGACTTAGGTGAGACAACAACAACTTGTATTGATATAGCGCCTTTAACGTAGCGAAACGTCCCAAGGCGCATCACAGGAGCGTTACGCGATAAAGATTTGACGCGTAAGTACAAATTATCGCAGGTGACCAAAGGTCACAGAGGGAGGTTTCAAGGAGCACCTTGAAGGAGGAGAGAGAGGTAGAGGGGCGGAGAGGTTTAGGGAGGGAGTTCCAGAGCTTGGGGCCCAGGCAACACAAGGCACGGCCACCGATGCTGGCCAATTGGCGGCCCGCGTGGAAGCAGCAGAGTCGGCCGACAATCAAAACAACATGGCGGCCGCGCCTCACAGCCACTGGCTGCTACCCGCCTCGCGAAGCTGTCGAGGGCTCCGGCCTGCGGCTGCTGCGCTCAAACGGGGCAATTTCCCCCCCCCCCGGGGGTGTGGGGTCATGGGTCACCACCGGGCGGGGCGGAGCGCGGTGCAGGGGCAGGTTTAGTCGCGTCCTTATTCAACCCGTGCGTCAGCGGTTAAATGAAAGACCGTTGTGAGATGTGTCGTCTCGGTGCAGAGGGACCTGGGTGTCCTCGAACACCAGTCACTGAAAGCAACCATGCCGGTGAAGCAAGCAGTTTGGAAGGCAAATGGTTCGTTGGCCTTCATTGCAAGAGGATTTGAGTACAGGAGCAAGGATGTCTCACTGCAGTTATACAGGGCCTTGGTGAGACTGCACCTGGAGTATTGTGTGCAGTTTTGGTCTCATAGAAAATAGGTGCAGGAGTAGGCCATTCGGCCCTTCGAGCTGCACCACCATTCAATAAGACCATGGCTGATCATTCACCTCAGTATCCCATTCCTGCTTTCTCTCCATACCCCTTGATCCCTTTAGCCGTAAGGGCCACATCTAACTCCCTCTTGAATATATCTAACGAACTGGCCTCAACAACTTTCTGTGGTACAGAATTCCACAGGTTCACAATTCTCTGGGTGAAGAAGTTTCTCCTCATCTCGGTCCTAAATAGCTTACCCCTTGTCTTTAGACTGTGAACCCTGGTTCTGGACTTCCCCAACATCAGGAACATTCTTCCTGCATCTGACCTGTCCAATCCCGTCAGAATTTTATTTGTTTCTACGAGATCCCCTCCCATTCTTCTAAATTCCAGTGAATATAAGCCGAGCCGATCCAGTCTTTCTTCATATGTCAGTCCTGCCATCCCGGGAATCAGTCTGGTGAACCTTCACTGCACTCCCTCAATAGCAAGAACGTCCTTCCTCAGACTAGGAGAACAAAACTGTACACAATACTCCAGGTGTGGCCTCGCCAAGACCCTGTACAACTGCAGTAAGACCTCCCTGCTCCTGTACTCAAATCCTCTCGCTATGAAGGCCAACATACCATTTGCCTTCTCACTAGAGTTTAGAAGAATGAGAGGGGATGTCATTGAAACGTGTAAAATTCTGACGGGGTTGGACAGACTGGATGCGGGGAGGATGTTTCCCCCCGGGGGGCTGGGAAGCCTAGAACAAGGGGTCATACAGTCTCAGGATATGGGGTAGGAAATTTAGGAGCGAGATGAGGAGAAATGGTTTCACTCAGAGGGTGGTGAACCTGTGGAATTCTCGACCACAGAAGGCTGTGGAGGCCAAGTCACTGAATATATTTAAGAGGGAGATAGATAGATTTCTAGACACAAAAGGAATCAAGGGGTACGGGGACAAGCGGGAATATGGTGTTGAGATAGAGGAACATCCATGATCATATTGAATGGCGGTGCAGACTCGAAGGGCCGAATGGCCTGCTCCTGCTCCTACTTTCTATGTTTCTATGGTACAGATGGATTGAGGGTGATGAAGCCCGCTCCTACCTTCGCAGCTCGGGCCAGGCCCAGCATTTATTGCCCATCCCTAATTGCCCTTGCGAGGTTGGAAGGCAACTGAGTGTCAGTGGAAGGTTGCAACTCAACCACGCTGCTATGGACTTAGGCCGTCCTCCGTCCCCAAAGGACACGCCTGAACCAGATGGGTTTTACGACAATCCAGCTCTTTCACGGTCACCATTACTGACACGGGCTTTTTAATTCCAGATTTATTTAATTAGCTGAATTTAAATTCCCCAGCTGCCGTGGTGCGATTTGAACTCGTGTCTCTGGATCATTAGTCAGGGCCTCTGCATTATGAGCAGCATAACTTAACCACTCTGCTACCATGCCCATCTCTGACGTGACGGAAAGCAGCCTGCATTAAAATTGATGCCATTCCAAATCCTGTTTATCGAGCAGATTCTGCAGGAGGCCCAGAAAAAGCCCTCAGATAACGATTAACCCGAGAGCGCTCGGGCAAACGGAGCTGACAGCACTCTGCCTTTGGCACAGGGCGAAAATCCCACCGCAGGCTAATCAATCTCCTCTGTCTTTTCCAGCTCTTCATCACACTTAGATATAAGAACATAAGAAATAGGAGCAGGAGTCGGCCATTCGGCCCCTCGAGCCTGCTCCGCCATTCAATAAGATCATGGCTGATCCGATCATGGACTCAGCTCCACTTCCCCACCCGCTCCCCATAACCCTTGACTCCCTTATCGCTCAAAAATCTGTCCATCTCCACCTTAAATATATTCAATGACCCAACCTCCACAGTTCTCTGGGGCAGAGAATTCCACAGATTTACAACCCTCTGAGAGAAGAAATTCCTCCTCATCTCCGTCTTAAATGGGCGGCCCCTTATTCTGAGACTATGTCCCCTAGTTCTAGATTTCCCCATGAGGGGGAACATCCTCTCTGCATCTACCCTGTCCAGCCCCCTCAGAATCTTATACATTTCAATAAGATCACCTCTCATTCTTCTAAACTCCAATGAGTACAGGCCCAACCTGCTCAACCTTTCCTCATAAGACAACCCCTTCATCTCAAGAATCAACCGAGTGAACCTTCTCTGAACTGCCTCCAATGCAAATATATCCTTCCTTTAATACGGAGACCAAAATTGTTTGCAGTACTCCAGGTGTGGCCTTACCAACCCTCAGTACTGCCCCTCTGACAATGCGCACTCCCTTGGTACTGCCACTCCGACAGAGCGGCATTCCCTCAGTACTGCCACTCCGACAGAGCGGCATTCCCTCAGTATTGCCACTCCGACAGTGCAGCGTTCCCTCAGTACTGCCCCTCCGACAGTGCGGCGCTCCCTCAGTACTGCCCCTCTGACAATGTGGCGCTCCCTCAGTACTGCCCCTCCGACAGTGCGGCGCTCCCTCAGTACTGCCCCTCCGACAGTGCGTCACTCCCTCACTACTGCCCCTCCGACAGTGCGGTGTTGCCTCAGTATTGCCCCTCCGACAGTGCGGCGCTCCCTCAGTACTACACTGGGAGTGTCAGCTTAGTTTCTTGTGCTTGAGTCTTTGGTGTGGGGCTCGGCCTTCTGGCTCAGAGGCGAGCGAGAGAGATACCCACACAGCCACAGCTGAGACCTTTGACCTTTGTGTCAGGCCTGAGCAATTAGCGCCAATATCGACATCAGATTTGATGCCAGCCCCTTGCAAGTGGCAAAGAAACCGAAATCTAAACCTAACTGTAGGGGACACGGGTTAAAAACGAGTTTAGATTACGAATTCAAATCTCTTGAACCCACGACCCAGAGGGAGAGTGTTTCTGTCAGACACCTGGTTACGGACGTAGATAAATAAATTAATAGAACAGTATAACAGAGAGAAGCTGTGCCAAAATATCAGTTCCCCAACTTCTCGTGTGGCACCTTGTTTCTAAAAGCACATATTTTATTAATATTACAGCAATAAAGCTGTCACCTCAGTATTGTTCTTAATACTAGATGATTCTTCAGGCCAATATTGAGCAAGACACAAGTCAGGAGTGTGATGGAACACTCTCCACTTGCCTGGATGAGTTGCAGCTCCAACAACACTCGAGAAGCTCGACACCATCCAGGACAAAGCAGCCCGCTCGATGGGCCACGCTACCCACCACCTTCAACACTCACTCCCTCCACCACCGGCGCCCCCTGGCTGCAGTGTGCACCGTCTACAAGACGCACTGCAGCAACTCGCCAAGGCTCCTTCGGCAGCACCTCCCAAACCCGCGACCTCTACCGCCTAGAAGGACAAGGGCAGCAGGCGCATGGGAACACCACCACCTCCACGTTCCCCTCCCAGTCACACACACACACCATCCCGACTTGGAAATATATCGGCCGTTCCTTCATCGTCGCTGGGTCACAATCCTGGAACTCCCTCCCTAACAGCACTGTGGGAGCACCTTCACCACACGGACTGCAGCGGTTCAAGAAGGCGGCTCACCACCACCTTCTCAAGGGGCGATTAGGGATGGGCGATAAACACTGGGCCCTGCCAGCGATGCCCACATTAATTTGTACGCCGACAGGCCCAGATGTCACTCTCAGCTACAAGAGTGAAACCGTTTCAAAGTCCAGGGTGTTTCTGGTCACACATCTCTAACCAGCAGACCGCAACTTTGAAATATGTTCCAATCGGAACACAGGAACAGGAGGAGGCCATTCAGCCCTTCGAGCCTGTTACACAGGAACAGGAGGAGGCCATTCAGCCCCTCGAGCCTGTTACACAGGAACAGGAGTACGGCCCATTCAGCCCCTCGAGCTTGTTACACAGGAACAGGAGGAGGCCATTCAGCCCCTCGAGCCTGTTACACAGGAACAGGAGGAGGCCCATTCAGCCCCTCGAGCCTGTTACACAGGAACAGGAGTACGGCCCATTCAGCCCCTCGAGCCTGTTACACAGGAACAGGAGGAGGCCATTCAGCCCCTCGAGCCTGTTACACAGCAACAGGAGGAGGTCGTTCAGCCCCTCGAGCCTGTAACACAGCAACAGGAGGAGGTCATTAAGCCCCTTGAGCTTGTATCATAGGAACAGGAAGAGGCCATTCAGCCCCTCGAGCCTGTTACACGGGAACAGGAGGAGGTCATTGAGCCCCTCGAGCTTGTATCATAGGAACAGGAGGAGGCCCATTCAGCCCCTCGAGCCTGTTACACAGGAACGGCAGGAGGCCCATACAGCCCTTCGAGCCTGTTCCACAGGAACAGGAAGAGGCCCATTAAGCCCCTCAAGCCTGTTATATAGGAACAGGAGGAGGGCCATTCAGCCCCCTGAGCCTGTTACACAGGAACAGGAGGAGGTCATTGAGCCCCTCGAGCTTGTATCATAGGAACAGGAGGAGGCCCATTCAGCCCCTCGAGCCTATTCCACCATTCAATGAGGCCCTTGTATCTGTATCTTTCCACCTTGGTTCTGTAACCGTTAATGCCCCTGCCTAACAAAAATGTATCGACCTCAGTTTTGAACTTTTCAACATCCTTTTTGGGGAAGAGAGTTCCAGATTCCCACTACCCTTTGAACATGAGAACATAAGACCTAGTAGCAGGAGTCGGCCATTCAGCCCCTCGAGCCTGCTCCCCCATTCAATCAGATCACGGCTGATCTTCGACCTCAACTCCACTTTCCCGCCCGATCCCTCGATTCCCTGAATACCCAAAAATCTATCGATCCCAGCCTTGAATACACTCAACGACTGAGCCTCCACAGCCCTCTGGGGCAGAGAATTCCAAAGATTCACCACCCTCTGAGTGAAGAAATTCCTCCTCATCTCAGTCCTAAATGACCGACCCCTTATCCTGAGACTGTGTGACCCCTGGTTCTCGACTCCCCAGCCCGGGGGGAAACACCCTCCCTGCATCTACCCTGTCAAGCCCCCTCAGAATTTTGACTGTTTCAATCAGATCACCTCTCATTCTTCTAAACTCCAGAGAGTATCGGCCCAGTCTGCTCAATCTCTCCTCATAGGACAACCCTCTCATTCCAGGAATCAGACTGGTGAACCTTCGTTGTATCGCCTCCAAGGCAAGTATATCCTTCCTTAGATACGGAGACCAAAATTGTGCCAGGTATTCCAGGTGTGGTCTCACCAGGGCCCTGTACCATTGTAGCAAGACTTCCTTACTCTTATATTCTAAGCCCCTTGCAATAAAGGCCAACATACCACTTGCCTTCCTTATTGCTTGTTGTACCTGCATGCTCGCTTTCTGCATTTCTTGCACAATGACACCCAAATCTCTCTGAACACCAAGCTTCTCACCATTTACAAAATATTCCGTTTTTCTATTCACCCGACCAAAGTGAATAACCTCCCATTTCCCCACATTATACCTCCTGTGTGAAGAAGTGCTTCTTGACATCAAATCCTGAACGGCCTGGCTCTAAGTGCGATAGGACACACAACTGACTCATAGAACCATAGAGATTTACAGCACGGAAGGAGGCCATTTCGGCCCATCGTGTCCACGTCGGCCGACCAAGAGCCACCCAGCCTAATCCCGCTTTCCCGCTCTCGGTCCGTAGCCCTGTAGGTCACAAGTGCACATCCAAGTACTTTTTAAATGTGGTGAGGGTTTCTGCCTCTACCACCCTTTCAGGCAGTGAGTTCCGCCCCAGACCCCCACCACCCTCTGGGTGAAGACATTTCCCCTCAAATCCCCTCGAAACCTCCCCCCAATTACTTTAAATCTGTGCCCCCTGGTTGTTGACCCCTCTGCCAAGGGAAACAGGTCCTTCCTATCCACTCTATCCAGGCCCCTCATCATTTTATACACCTCAATCAGGTCTCCCCTCAGCCTCCTCTGTTCCAAAGAAAACAACCCCCAGCCTATCCAATCTTTCCTCATCGGTAAAATTCTCCAGACCTGGCAACATCCTGGTCAATCTCCTCTGTACCCTCTCCAGTGCAATCACATCTTTCCTGTAATGTGACCAGAACTGCACGCAGTACTCCAGCTGTGGCTTAACCAGTTTTGTATACAGTTCAAGTATAACCCCTCTGCTCTTGTATTCCATGCCTCGGCTAATAAAGGCAAGTATTCCGTATGCCTCAGGGGCTTACTGCTCTTACAGAGGTGGCAATCGAGTTTGTAGAATCCATAAAGTATTGGACGGTGGAGATTTGGTAGGAAATGCCTGGCTGAAATCACAGAATTTCTCCAGTGATTATCTGTGGGTCCATTTCTGTCACAAACAGCTCGCAACACAACAGGGAACCGTGAGTAATGATCAGAGGGAGCCTTAGATGGTGTCCCTCAAAACAAAGCGTGTGTCACATAGATACCGCAGGCACAGTGAGTGTGCTATTCATAGTCAGTCCTGTTAACCTGTGAGGAAAGGCCCCAGGATCCTTCCTCCAACTTGTTTCTATTCACTTTGAAACAATTTTCCCATCCACTGAAACCCACATATAAAACAAGGATAGGTTTGCCTATTGAGGGGATTGAGGTCGAGCGATAGAGGTGATTGTGGTACCCTCACTGAGTGAGGTCTAGAAGACAGGCCTGTGTCTCGCTCACTGAGTTAGGCCTGGGGGCAGGCCTGTGTCTCGCTCACTGAGTGAGGCCTGGGTTTAGGCTGTGTTTCCCTCACTGAGTGAGGCCTGGGGATAGGCCTGTGTCTCCCTCACTGAGTGAGGCCTAGAGGACAGGCCTGTGTGTCCCTCACTGAGTGCGGCCTAGAGGATAGGCCTGTGTGTCCTTCATTATGTGAGGCCTAGGGACAGGCCTGTGTCTCCCTCACTGAGTGAGGCCTGGGTATATGCTTTGTTCCTCTCACTGAGTGAGGCCTAGGGACAGGCCTGTGTCTCCCTCACTGAGTGAAGCCGAGGGATATGCTGTGTCTCCCTCACTGAGTGAGGCCTGTGGATATGCTGCATCTCCCTCACTGAGTGAGGCCTGGGGATAGGCCTCTATCTCCCTCACCGTTTGAAACTCTGCTTCCCACAGCATCCCATTTGCGACAATAATTTGAACGCAGTCATATTGTGCATCGGGCAAGAGAGGCAGCGTAACAGAGAGACGTCCTGATTTAAAGGCCCTCGGGGTGGAACATAAGGCAACCGTGGTGATGTAGTGTCTAATTAAACATCGCATTCTATAGATTAAAGGAGCACTCGGCTTCAATTTTTAAATTTAATTTAATGTAACAAGGATATATTGTACCCTTATCCCTCCAGAGGCGATATATTTGTTAAATACATATTTTATTTATTTTCCTCTTGTCAGTCCCACTCCAGAGACGTGAGCACAACAATCTAGCACGTCACTCCCAGTGTCAGTACTGAGGGAACACCGCACTGTCGGAGGGGCAGTACTGAGGGAGCCCCGCACTGTTGGAGGGGCAGTACTGAGGGAACCCCGCACTGTCGGAGGGGCAGTACTGAGGAAGACCCACACTGTTGGAGGGGCAGTACTGAGGGAGCCCCACACTGTTGGAGGGGCAGCACTGAAGGAGCACCGCACTGTCCGAGGGCAGTATTGAGGGAGTGCTGCACTGTTGGAGGGGCAGTGCTGAGGAAGCGCCGCACTGTCGGAGGGGCAGTACTGAGGGAGTGCCGCACTGTCGGAGGGGCAGTTCTGAGGGAGCGCTGCACTGTCGGAGGGGCATTACTGAGGGAGCGCCGCACTGTCGGAGGGACAGTACTGAGGGAGCGCTGCACTGTCGGAGGGGCAGTACTGAGGGAGCGCCGCACTATCGGAGGGGCAGTACTGAGGGAGTGCCGCACTGTCGGAGGGGCAGTACTGAGGGAGTGCCGGACTGTCGGAGGGGCAGTACTGAGGGAGTGCCGCACTGTCGGAGGGGCAGTACTAAGGGAGCGCCGCACTGTCGGAGGGGCAGTACTGAGGGAGTGCCGCACTGTCGGAGGGGCAGTACTGAGGGAACTCCGCACTGTCAGAGGTGCTATGTTTCACATTCGACATCTGCTTGTTCTCTCAGGTGAGGAATACCCATATAGAAACTGCAGAAAGCTGAAATAGGGTACCACAGAACAAGAAGCACACAGCAGTTTCAAACTCCTTAACAGATGCTAAACTATTCATGAATAATAAGAGGAAGCCAGTTATTGACACTCAGCCTGAAATTTACAAGCAACTCCCAATGAAGTACTTTTGCAGTGTAGTCACTGTTGTAATGTGGGAAACGCGGCAGCCAATTTGCGCACAGCAAGCTCCCACACACAGCAACGTGATAATGACCCAGATCATGTGTTTTAGTGATGTTGGTTGAGGGATAAATATTGGCCCCAGGACACCGGGCAGAACTCTCCCTGCTCTTCTTCGAAATGGTGGCCGTGGTGTATTTTACATTCACCCGAGAGGCATCTCCAGAGGGTGTAGACCCAGCCTTTTTGCGATTTTGTGAATAACTAAGGCCTTTTCAGCTGGGGTGGGTCTTCCTTGCAACCCACTTTACACTCTTTCCCCATCACCCACCATGGAAGGAGAGCAAAACTGGAGGCTAATGCGCCATTCTAGGCTCTTGTCGTACAGGGAGAAGATATGTGTGTGTCAGTGTAAGGACACAAGATAAGAAATCGGAGCAGGAGTCGGCCATTCGGCCCCTCGAGCCTGCTCCGCCATTCAATGAGATCACGGCTGATCTTCGACCTCAACTCCACTTTCCCGCCCGATCCCTCGGTTTCCCGAAGGTCCGATAATCTATCGATCCCAGCCTTGAATATACTCAACGACTGAGCCTCCACAGCCCTCTGGGGCAGAGAATTCCAAAGATTCACCACCTTCTGAGTGAAGAAATTCCTCCTCATCTCAGTCCTAAATGGCCGACCCCTTATCCTGAGACTGTGTGACCCCTGGTTCTAGACTCCCCAGCCCGGGGGGAAACACCCTCCCTGCATCTACCCTGTCAATAGATTGAGTAGACTGGGTCTTTACTCGTTGGAGTTCAGAAGGGTGGGGGGTGATCTGATAGAAACATTTAAAATAATGAAAGGGATAGACAAGATAGAGGCAGAGAGGCTGTTTCCACTGGTCGGGGAGACTAGAACTAGGGGGCACAGCCTCAAAATACGGGGGAGCCAATTTAAAACCGAGTTGAGAAGGAATTTCTTCTCCCAGAGGGTTGTGAATCTGTGGAATTCTCTGCCCAAGGAAGCAGTTGAGGCTAGCTCATTGAATGTATTCAAGTCAGAGATAGATAGATTTTTAAGCAATAAGGGAATTAAGGGTTACGGGGAGCGGGCGGGTAAGTGGAGCTGAGTCCACGGCCAGATCAGCCATGATCTTGTTGAATGGCGGAGCAGGCTCGAGGGGCTAGATGGCCTACTCCTGTTGCTAATTCTTATGTTCTTATGTTCTTATAATCCCCCTCGGAATCTTGTATGTTTCAATGAGATCATCGCTCAATCTTCTAAACTCCAGAGAGTATCGGCCCAATCTGTTCAATTTCTCCTCATAGGACAACCCTTAACCCAGGAACCATGTCGGCAAAATGTACAAGGAGCGAGTGCAAAGTGGGATGAATTTGACCGCTCGTTCAAGGCCTCCTTCCGTGCTGTATCACTCCATCATTCCACATCCAATTCCCCTTGTGAAAGTTACGATTGAATCTGCTCCCACCGCCCTTTCAGGCAGCGCGTTCCCGGTCACAGCAACTCGCTGCGTTAAAAACATTCTCCTCATAGCCCCCTCTGCCTTTTTTGCCGATTATCTTAAATCTGTGTCCCTCTGGTTACCCACCCTCTCACCAGTGGACGTGCTGCAACATTTTCAGTTGTGGCTCAGCGGGTAGCACTGTTGTCTCTGGGTCAGAAGGTTGTGGGTTCAAGTCCCATTCCGGGGACTTGAGCGCAAATATTTAGCCTGTGCAGGTTGTTATTGGTGCTATATAAATGCAAGTCTTTCTTTATTAACTCTAACCAGACCTCTTATGATTTGGAACACCTCCATAAAATCTCCTCTCAACCTTCTTTGCTCCAAGGAGAACAACCCCAGCTTCTCCAGTCTCTCCACGTAACTACAGTCCCTCATCCCTGGAATCATTCTGGTCAATCTCCTCTGCACCCGCTCCGAGGCTGTAACGTACGCACCAGGTGCTCAACAGGTTTGCAGAGCTGTTGAGTTGGGGGTGGCTTAGCCAGTCACGTGATGTTCACAAGACTCAATAAAACCCCGGCCAGTTGGGTTCGGGGGGGTGAGGTATGCAGTTGTGAGCCTGGTGGAAGAAACATAGAACACGGAAACATAGAAATTTACAGGGCAGAAGGAGGCCATTTCGGCCCATCGTGTCCGCGCCGGCCGACAAAGAGCCGCACGGCCCTCGGTCAGCAGCCCTGAAGGTTACATATAAACCTGTGAACAATGAACAATGGCGGAAAGGTCAAGAGCACCCGGCCCAACCAGTCCGCCCCACACAACTGCAACACCCCTTACACTGAAACATTCTACACTCCACCCCAACCGGAGCCATGTGATCTCCTGGGAGAGGCAAAAACCAGATAAAAACCCAGGCCAATTTATGGAGAAAAAAAAATCTGGGAAAATGCCTCTCCTGGTATGAACCAGTAATGTGTCGTGCAATTGTTAAACCTTTGTTAATAAATCAACTAGTTCTAAATGGCAAAGTGTTGCTATGAATTCTTAAGCCAAGAACCCATGAAGCAAATACATTACACAGGCCTTGCCATCCTTGCTAAAGTATGGTGCCCAGAACGGGACACAATACTCCAGCTGGGGCCTAAACAGTGATTTATAAAGGTTTAAAAAGATTTATAGCCTCCTCGACCAGGCCAACATCCCCAGCATTGAAGCACTGACCACACTTGATCAGCTCCGCTGGGCAGGGCCACATTGTCCGCACGCCAGACACGAGACTCCCAAAGCAAGCGCTCTACTCGGAACTCCTTCACGGCAAATGAGCCAAAGGTGGGCAGAGGAAACGTTACAAGGGACCGCCCTCAAAGCCTCCCTGATAAAGTGCAACATCCCCCACCGACACCTGGGAGTCCCTGGCCCAAAGACCAGTCCGGCCCTAAGTGGAGGAAGTGCATCCGGGAGGGCGCTGAGCACCTCGAGTCTCGCCGCCGAGAGCGTGCAGAGACCAAGCGCAGGCAGCGGAAGGAGCGTGCGGCAAACCAGTCCCACCCTCCCCTTCCCTCCAACCACTGTCTGTCCCACCTGTGACAGGGACTGTGGTTCACGTATTGGACTGTTCAGCCACCTAAGGACTCATGTTAAGAGTGGAAGCAAGTCTCCCTCAATTCCGAGGAACTGCCTCTGATGATGATGAATGAACCAACTCGTTCTTAATAGCAAAGTGTTGCTAGGAATTCTCAAGCGAAGAACTCTTGACGCAAATACGTTACAGAGGCTTTGACATCCTGGCTAAAGTGCGGTGCCCACAACAGGGCACAATACTGGGGCCGAGGCAGTGATTTGTAAAGTTTTAGCATCACGTCTGTGTCCCTTATATTACCAGAGCCCTGTTACAAGGAGGCTCAAACTCATGAACAGGACTGGCCTGGCGACCGAAGACCTTTGACCCTCGTCAGGTGTGACTGGGCCTGACTGTCAAGCGGGCCCTCTGTCAGATACCCTCCACACCCGTCCCTTGAGAATAGCGACAGGGGCTTCTCAGGGAGGGAGGGAGGGAGCGAGAGAGGAGCTAAGTGCACACCGCGGTGAACAAAAAAGCATCGGAGCGTGGCCAAATTTATTCACAAACGTTCAGTCACCGCCGCGGCCAGCCAGCAAACATGACAAGGGAGGTAATTAATTGGAAAAGTATCACAGTTTCAGCGTTTGCGAGACCCTTCATTTGGAGCAGGGTGTCAATTCTTTGTGCTCTGTTGTGAGACGAATTGTGCGAAACAATTTCAAACGATGGGGATTTTTTTAATTGGGTTTTTTCCGCAATGGGTTGGACGGCAACCAGAAGCCACTTAATAATTTGCAGTGACCCAAGTGGTTTCCTCCAATGAAAGACTTGCATTTCGATAGCGCCTTTCATGACCGCCGGACGCCTCAAAGCGATTTCGACCACGGAAGTACTTTTCGAAAGTCGCTGCTGTTGTAATGTGGGAAACGCAGTGCGCCGCTCCGTCAGTACTGCCCCTCCGACAGTGCGCCGCTCCGTCAGTACTGCCCCTCCGACAGTGCGCCGCTCCGTCAGTACTGCCCCTCCGACAGTGCGGCTCTCCCTCAGTACTGCTCCTCCGACAGTGCGCCGCTCCGTCAGTACTGCCCCTCCGACAGTGCGCCGCTCCGTCAGTACTGCCCCTCCGACAGTGCGCCGCTCCGTCAGTACTGCCCCTCCGACAGTGCGCCGCTCCGTCAGTACTGCCCCTCCGACAGTGCGGCACTCCCTCAGTACTGCTCCTCCGACAGTGCGGCTCTCCCTCAGTACTGCCCCTCCGACAGTGCGGCGTTCCCTCAATACTGCCCCTCCGACAGTGCGCCGTTCCCTCAGTACTGCCCCTCCGACAGTGCGGCTCTCCCTCAGTACTGCCCCTCCGACAGTGCGCCGTTCCCTCAGTACTGCCCCTCCAACAGTGCAGCGCTCCCTCAGTACTGCCCCTCCGACAGTGCGGCTCTCCCTCAGTACTGCCCCTCCAATAGTGCGGCGCTCCCTCAGTACCGCCCCTTCTGACAGTGCGGCGTTCCCTCAGTACTGCACCTCCGACAGTGCAGCGCTCCCTCAGTACTACCCCTCCAACAGTGCGGCGCTCCCTCAATACTGCCCCTCCGACAGTGCGGCGCTCCCTCAATACCGCCCCTCCGACAGTGCGCCGCTCCCTCAATACCGCCCCTCCGACAGTGCGGCGCTCCCTCAATACCACCCCTCCGACAGTGCGGTGCTCCCTCAATACTGTTCCTCTGACAGTGCGTTGCTCCTTCAGTAATGTCCCTCCGACAGTGCGGCGCTCCCTCAGTACTTCACTGTCAGAGCTGCCATATTTCGGATGTGACATTAAACTGAGAACCCATCTGCCCTCTCAACATAACACGATATCGAAGAAGAGCAGGGAAGTTCTTCCCAGTGTCCTCAACTAACATCACTAAAAACTGACGGCCTGGTCATTATCACGTTGCTGTTTGTGGGAGCTTGCTGTGCGCAAATTGGTCACCGCGTTGCCCACATTACAACAGTGACTGCACCTCAAAAAAAGTAATTGATTGGCTGTAAAGCGCTTTTGGGGTGTGCTGAGGAGGTGAATGGCTCGATAGAAAAGCAATCTTTCTTCTGTTTGTCTCCCTCCCTGCCCTTGGACTCCCACGCAGCTTTAGCCTGAACGTCAACAGGCCGAGAGGCCTAACTGGGGCCGACATCCTCAGCGAGATAGCACTGAGGTAGTGCGCCCCGATCAGCCGTAAACTCGCCGCTGACCGGCGCGGTTCGAGCCCACAAACACAGTGGTGGGTGTCAGGGTCGTAGGTCGGCAGGGGTGAACAGAGGCAGCGGGTGGTTGTGCCTCGAGCCCTCCCGTGTCGCGAGGCAGGTGGCTGCAACAGGCTTTGGGCCTTCCATTAGCGGCTGTTATTGTAATCGGGCGGGGATGATGAATGGCAAATTATTGTGCTGCTGGAGTGCATCAAAAATAAACCATGGTTATGAAAGAGCAGCAATTATGGATTAGCATAACCACACGTGGCCATTTTGAGTTTCCATTGTGCCATCGCTCATGTTATTAATCCTGACATTAATGAACCACAGGCTCTGTCACTGAATATTCTGTAACCCCGACAGACAACATTGTCTCGGCATCAATGCTGCTTACAGCAGCACTGTCATCTCCCAGCGGATTTACACAGGACACAAGGAAGGAGGGGGCATAGGCCATATCGCTCATGCACGCTTATTCCTCCCTCCACTCTCTCCCCTCCCCCCCGCTCTCTCCCCTCCCCCTCCCCGCTCTCTCCCCTCCCCCCCCTGCTCTCTCCCCTCCCCCTCCCCGCCTCCCCCGCCCGCGCGCTCTCCCCTCCCCCCCGCTCTCTCACCTCCCCCCACTCTCTCCCTCCCCCCCGCTCTCTCACCTCCCCCCGCTCTCTCACCTCCCCCCCCGCTCTCTCACCTCCCCCCCCGCTCTCTCACCTCCCCCCCGCTCTCTCACCTCCCCCCCGCTCTCTCACCTCTCCCCCCCCCGCTCTCTCACCTCCCCCCCGCTCTCTCACCTCCCCCCCCGCTCTCTCACCTCCCCCCCGCTCTCTCACCTCCCACCCGCTCTCTCACCTCCCCCCCCCGCTCTCTCACCTCCCCCCCGCTCTCTCACCTCCCCCCGCTCTCTCACCTCCCCCCCGCTCTCTCACCTCCCCCCCGCTCTCTCACCTCCCCCCCCGCTCTCTCACCTCCCCCCCGCTCTCTCACCTCCCCCCCGCTCTCTCACCTCCCCCCCGCTCTCTCACCTCCCCCCCCCGCTCTCTCACCTCCCCCTCCCGCTCTCTCACCTCCCCCCCCCCCGCTCTCTCACCTCCCCCCCGCTCTCTCACCTTCCCCTCCCCGCTCTCTCACCTCCTCCTCCCCGCTCTCTCACCTCCCTCCCGCTCACTCACCTCCCCCCCGCTCTCTCACCTCTCCCCCGCTCACTCACCTCCCCCCCGCTCTCTCACCTCCCCCCGCTCTCTCACCTCCCCCCCGCTCTCTTACCTCCCCCCCGCTCTCTCACCTCCCCCCCGCTCTCTCACCTACCCCCGCCCTCTCACCTCCCCCTCCCCGCTCTCTCACCTCCCCCTCCCCGCTCTCTCACCTCCCTCCCGCTCACTCACCTCCCCCCCGCTCTCTCACCTCCCCCCCGCTCACTCACCTCCCCCCCGCTCTCTCACCTCTCCCCCGCTCACTCACCTCCCCCCCGCTCTCTCACCTCCCCCCGCTCTCTCACCTCCCCCTCCCCGCTCTCTCACCTCCCCCTCCCCGCTCACTCACCTCCCCCCCGCTCTCTCACCTCCCCCCCGCTCTCTCACCTCCCCCCCGCTCTCTCACCTCCCCCCCCCTGCTCTCTCACCTCCCCCCCCCACTCTCTCCCCTCCCCCCCCGCTCTCTCACCTCCCCCCCGCTCTCTCACCTCCCCCCCGCTCTCTCTCCTCCCCCCCCGCTCTCTCACCTCCCCCTCCCCGCTCTCTCACCTCCCCCCCCACTCTCTCCCCTCCCCCCCGCTCTCTCACCTCCCCCCCGCTCTCTCTCCTCCCCCCCGCTCTCTCACCTCCCCCTCCCCGCTCTCTCACCTCCCCCCACCGCTCTCTAACCTCCCCCCCCAACTCTCTCCCCTCCCCCCCCGCTCTCTCACCTCCCCCCCCGCTCTCTCACCTCACCCCCCGCTCTCTCACCTCCCCCCCGCTCTCTCACCTCCCCCCCGCTCTCTCACCTCCCCCCCGCTCTCTCACTTCCCCCCCGCTCTCTCACCTCCCCTCCCCCCGCTCTCCCCTCCCCCCCCACTCTCTCACCTCCCACCCCCCCCGCTCTCTCACCTCCCAACCCACCGCTCTCTCCCCTCCCCCCTCCACTCTCTCACCTCCCCCCCCGCTCTCTCCCCTCCCCTCCCCCGCTCTCTCACCTCCCCGCCCCGCTCTCTCCCCTCCCCCCCGCTTTCTCCCCTCCCCCTCCCCGCTCCCTCCCCTCCCCCCGCTCCTCCCTCCCCCACCTGCTCTCTCACCCCACCCCCCGCTCTCTCACCTTCCCCCCCCGCTCTCTCCCCGCCGCTCACTCACCTCCCCGCTCCCCGCTCTCTCTCCCCACCCTCCGCTCTCTCCCCTTCCCCCACCTCTCTCTCTCCCCTCCCCTCCCCCATCGCTCTCTAACCTGCCCCCTCTGCTCTCTCTCCTCAGACCCCACTCTCTCCCCTGCCCTCCCATTCTCCCCTCCCCCGCTCCCTCCCCTCCTAAATGGCCGACCGCTTATCCTGAGACTGTGACCCCCGGGTTCAACACTCAAGAATCACCCAGGACAAAGCAGCCCGCTGGATCAGCATGCTCCCCACCACCCTCAACATTCACTCCCTCCTCCACCCTCCACAATCGGCAAGACTTCTTCGTCAAACCCGCGACCTCTACCCGCCTAGAAGGACAAGGGCAGCAGGCGCATGGGAACACCACCCCCTCCACGTTCCCCTCCCAGTCACACACCATCCCGACTTGGGAATATATCGGCCGTTCCTCCATCGTCGCTGGGTCACAATCCTGGGACTCCCTCCCTAACAGCACTGTGTGGGAGCACCTTCACCACACGGACTGCAGCGGTTCAAGAAGGCGGCTCACCACCACCTTCTCAAGGGGCGATTAGGGAAGGGCGATAAACGCTGGGCCCTGCCAGCGACGCCCACATCCCAGGAACAAATAAACAAAATATAGAGTCCACATCTGTATATACAACAACAACTTTAGTTATATAGCGCCTTGAACGTAGTGAAACGTCTCAAGGTGCTTCACAGGAGTGTTACAAGGCAAAAGAATCTGACAACGAGCCGCGTAAGAAGAAATTAGCGCAGGTGGCCAAAAGGTTGGTCAAAGAAGTAGGTCTTAAGGGACGCCTTAAAAGAGGAGAGAGAGGCGGAGAGGTTTAGGGAGGGAGTTCCAGAGCTTGAGGCCCAGGCAACAGAAGGCACGGCCACCGATGGTGGAGCGATTATAATCAGGGATGCTCAGGAGGGCAGAATTAGAGGAGCGCAGACATCTCCGGGGGGTTGTGGGGCTGGAGGGGGTTTACAGAGATAGGGAGGGGGCGAGGGCCATGGGAGGGATTTGAACACAAGGATGAGAATTTAAAAATGGAGGCGTTGCCTAACCGGGAGCCAGTGTGAAGACGGCAAAGAGAACAAGAGGAGAAGGAGTGATGAACATAACCGGCAGTTAGCGCAAGTGTCAGTGTGAACGTGAGTGTGAATAGGTGGCTGCAACATCCAGTGAGAGCAGGATAGGAGTCTTCCAGACCTCCGCCCCCCCCCCCACCCCCCCAATGCTAAAATCACCAATGGCCGAGTTCGGACCAGAACTCACAGTACATGTCGCAACCTCAGCGGCGGAAACGACTTAAAAGCAAAAGCGATCGGGTCAGTGATGTAAGCTCAGGTTCCTTTTTGCATAAAAAAATCTAAATTGAGAGGGTTACATAAGAAATAGGAGCAGGAGTCGGCCATTCGGCCCCTCGAGCCTGCTCCGCCATTCAATACGATCATGGCTGATCTGATCATGGACTCAGCTCCACTTCCCCGCCCGCTCCCTTCACTCCCTTCTCGCTCAAAAATCTGTCCATCTCCGCCTTAAATATATTCAATGACCCAGCCTCCACAGCTCTCTGGGGCAGAGAATTCCACAGATTTACAACCCTCAGAGAGAAGAAATTCCTCCTCATCTCAGTTTTAAATGGGCGGCCCCTTATTCTGAGACTATGCCCCCTAGTTCGAGATTTCCTCATGAGGGGAAACATGCTCTCTGCATCTACCCTGTCGAGCTCCCTCAGAATCTTATGCAGTACTGAATGAGCGCCGCACTGTCGGAGGGGCAGTACTGAGGGAGCGCCGCACTGTCGGAGGGGCAGTACTGAGGGAGCGCCGCACTGTCGGAGGGCAGTACTGAGGGAGCGCCGCACTGTCGGAGGGGCAGTACTGAGGGAGCGCCGCACTGTCGGAGGGGCAGTACTGAGGGAGCGCCGCACTGTCGGAGGGGCAGTACTGAGGGAGCGCCGCACTGTCGGAGGGGCAGTACTGAGGGAGCGCCGCACTGTCGGAGGGGCAGTACTGAGGGAGCGCCGCACTGTCGGAGGGGCAGTACTGAGGGAGCGCCGCACTGTCGGAGGGGCGGTACTGAGGGAGCGCCACGTTGTCGGAGGGGCAGTACTGAGGGAGCGTCGCACTGTCGGAGGGGCGGTACTGAGGGAGCGCCGCACTGTCGGAGGGGCGGTACTGAGGAGCGCCGCACTGTCGGAGGGGCGGTACTGAGGGAGCGCCGCACT
The DNA here is from genome assembly GCF_044704955.1 of Pristiophorus japonicus. Classification (NCBI taxonomy): domain Eukaryota; kingdom Metazoa; phylum Chordata; class Chondrichthyes; family Pristiophoridae; genus Pristiophorus; species Pristiophorus japonicus. Next base: position 11,982,895 of record NC_092003.1, on the reverse strand, counting down.
ATCGGAGGGGCGGTACTGAGGGAGCGCCGCACTGTCGGAGGGGCAGTACTGAGGGAGCGTCGCACCGTCGGAGAGGCAGTACTGAGGGAGCGCCGCACTGTCGGAGGGGCAGTACTGAGGGAGCGCCGCACTGTCGGAGGGGCAGTACTGAGGGAGTGCCGCACTGTCCGAGGTGCCGTTTTTGGGATGAGACGTTAAACTGAGGCCCCGTCTGCCCTCCCAGGTGGATGTAAAAGATCCTGGGGCACTATTTCGAAGAAGAGCAGGGGGAGTTCTCCCCGGTGTCCTGGGGCCAATATTTATCCCTCAACCAACATCACTAAAAAACAGATGATCCGGGTCATTATCACGTCGCTGTGTGCGAGAGCTTGCTGTGCGCAAATTGGCTGCCGCGTTTCCCACAGTGCAACAGTGACCACACTCCAAAGGTACTTCATTGGCTGCAAAGAGCTTTGGGACGTCCGGTCGACGTGGAAGGCGCGATAGAAAGGCGAGTCTGTTTTTGTTTTTTCGCGGCCGACAGTCGGGGACTGATCCTGCGAGAGCGCGGAGCGGGGTAAAGCTGCTAATTGCTGGCGGCCGCTCGCGGCCCCAACCCTTCAGCGGAGGCGAGGAGCCACTCGGGTCGTGTCGTGTTGTTTTATTTTTTTTTTTGTGAAAGCAGTCAGTCCGATCGCTAACTGCGCGTGAGTGGCGCGGGGTTAATCGCAGTGCACAATTAGCGTTTGCAAGCGCCGCTGAAAGAGGCCGATAATTGTGACGGGGTCGGAGAGGTCGACAAGGGGGCCTGCCATTAGCGCAACTGCTAATGCAAACAGTCGGTGCCCTGTGACAATGCAAAGTGGCAAAGGTCCAGCGTGCAGGGCAGGGCAACCTCCACCATTAAGGTAATTGCTGCATTACACAAACCACTTCCTCGATCATCAACATCACCAGGGTGGCTTGCTATCAAATCCTTTGCAGTGTAAACAACCTTCGCGGGCATTAATAAAGGAGGACGTGTTTATCTGCACTCACTGAATGGCAGCCGGTTCTCTGACTGGCTCTCCATTGTCACATGACCCATTTGAGGGCCTGATCTTCAAACACTCTTTTCCTCAGAAAGGAGTGTTCGAAGAGCAGGCCCTCAAAACTGCCACCAAGCTCATGGTCTACAGGGCTGCAGTAATACCCGCCCTCCTGTATGGCTCAGAGACACGGACCATGTACAGCAGACACCTCAAGTCGCTGGAAAAATACCACCAACGATGCCTCCGCAAGATCCTGCAAATCCCCCGGGAGGACAGACGCACCAACGTCAGCGTCCTCGACCAGGCCCAACATCCCCAGCATCGAAGCACTGACCACACTCGACCAGCTCCACTGGGCAGGGCCACATTGTCCGCATGCCCCCAGACACGAGACTCCCAAAGCAAGCGTTCTACTCGGAACTCCTTCACGGCAAACGAGCCCCAGGTGGGCAGAGGAAACGTTACAAGGGACACCCTCAAAGCCTCCCTGATAAAGTGCAACATCCCCACCAACACCTGGGAGTCCCTGGCGCAAAGACCAGTCCGGCCCTAAGTGGAGGGAGTGCATCCGGGAGGGCGCTGAGCACCTCGAGTCTCGTCGCCGAGAGCGTGCAGAAACCAAGCGCAGGCAGCGGAAGGAGCGTGCGGCAAACCAGTCCCACCCACCCCTTCCCTCAACCAGTCCCACCTGTGACAGAGACTGTAATTCCTGTATTGGACTGTACAGCCACCTGAGAACTCATTTTTGGAGTGGAAGCAAGTCTACCTCGATTCCGAGGGACTGCCTGTGATGATGATGACGATGATGATCTATTGGTGCTCTTTGGAGGATAAGCCACACCCTGAAGTTACTCTGGAACGTGTAAGTGGAACCGCCCGGCCCTAGTTCTGACTGAATTGGCAATTTGTGTTAATCGATCCATTCTGACGTCAGAAGCCACAGAGGATAGATCTCCCCAAAAGCCACCAATTCGCAGCCGAAGTCCCTTACCCCAGCGCAAGTGCTGCCTCCAGCAGAAAATTTGTTAGCGGCTCACCGGTGTAGCAAACCGTTAGCGCCTGGCTGCCGACGATCGCTCCGATCCTGACGGATTCCTGGTGCAACGCCCAAGCTTGCCGCCCGGTCGGTAAATTCGGTGCGCGCACCTCACTGAGCGCCCCCCGAGAACAACGTGGAGAACAACAAGTCGGTGCGGCTACTTAAAGGGGCAAGGAAACGCTTCCCGCGGAGGTCCCAGCACAGTGCGTGAGTCTCTGAGTTTGCGGCGGCAGACAAACACAACAGGGCGGCTTGCAAACAAGTGGTTTATAAACTTTAACGGGTGCGTTACTGTGCCTGCGCTTTTAAGACTCGCTTTTCCCGGGATCTGATTCGGAGTTCTGCGCATGCGCATTGCGTTCGCAAAATGTACCGACCGAACTTCCGTTAGCGCCCCCCGCAGGTCAAGGGTGCAACGGCTGATTTAGCGCCCCTTGTCAGCTCTTTGAAACATAGAAACATAGAAAATAGGTGCAGGAGTAGGCCATTCGGCCCTTCGAGCCTGCACCACCATTCAATAAGATCATGTCTGATCATGCAACTTCAGTACCCCATTCCTGCTTTCTCTCCATACCCCTTGATCCCTTCAGCCGTAAGAGCCACATCTAACTCCCTTTTGAATATGTCGAACGAACTGGCCTCAACAACTTTCTGTGGCAGCGATTCGGGCGAATTTCTGGATGGGAGGCGCAAACTGTTTCAAGACACTAAAAGTACCGCTCCTCCTGGGTTAACGCCCCAACAGAGGCGCAGGACGTCGCAAAGCGCTTCACAGCCAATGAAGTACTTTTTGGAGTGCGGTCACTGTTGTAATGTGGGAAACGCGGCAGCCAATTTGCGCACAGCAAGCTCCCACGCACAGCAATGTGATAATGACCCAGATCATCTGTTTCTGGTAATGTTGATTGAGGGATAAATATTGTCTCTTGGTACACCGGGGAGAACTCCCCCCTGCTCTTAGATGAAGGAACTGAGTGTAATATCTCCAAGTTTGCAAATGACACTAAGCAGTGTGAGCTGTGAGGAGGATGCTAAGAGGCTGCAGGGTGACTTGGACAGGTTAGGTGAGTGGGCAGATGCATGGCAGATGCCGTATAATGTGGATAAATGTGAGGTTATCCACTTTGGTGGCAAAAACAGGAAGGCAGAATATTATCTGAATGGTGACAGATTAGGAAAGGGGGAGGTGCAACGAGACCTGGGTGTCATGGTACATCAGTCATTGAAAGTTGGCATGCAGGTACAGCAGGCGGTTAAGAAAGCAAATGACATGTTGGCCTTCATAGCGAGAGGATTTGAGTATAGGAGCAGGGAGGTCTTACTGCAGTTGTACAGGGCCTTGGTGAGGCCACACCTGGAGTATTGGGTGCAGTTTTGGTCTCCTAATCTGAGGAAGGACATTCTTGCTATTGAGGGAGTGCAGCGAAGGTTCACCAGACTGATTCCCGGGATGGCAGAACTGACATATGAAGAAAGACTGGATCGACTAGGCTTATACTCACTGGAATTTAGAAGGATGAGAGGGGATCGCATAGAAACATATAAAATTCTGACGGCCTTGGACAGGTTAGATGCAGGAAGAATGTTCCCGATGTTGGGGAAGTCCAGAACCAGGGGTCACAGTCTAAGGATAAGGGGTGAGCCATTTAGGACCGAGATGAGGAGAAACTTCTTCACTCAGAGAGTTGTGAACCTGTGGAATTCTCTACCACAGAAAGTTGTTGAGGCCAGTTCGTTGGATGTAGTCAAAAGGGAGTTAGATGTGGCCCTTACGGCTAAAGGGATCAAGGGGTATGGCGAGAAAGCAGGAAAGGGGTACTGAGGTGAATGATCAGCCGTGATCTTATTGAATGGCGGTGCAGGCTCAAAGGGCCGAATGGCCTACTCCTGCACCTATTTTCTATGTTTCCATGGTTCTTCTTCCAAATAGCGGATGTGGGATCTTTGAAGCCCGCCTGAGGGGGCAGACGGGGGCACGTCAATAGTGGCCATGGCTTCGGCCGGGCCTCCGACAGGCAGCGCCTCCTGGTGGCCCAGTGAGTGCCATGAAAGTGGCTGCAGAGTTCGCAGTGGCCCCGCCCCCTTGAGCTGAAAGGGGTGGGGGGGGGGCGCGGGGCGGGGCGTTGTGACACGTCAGCGTGCGCTGATGACTCCGGGCGGTGGCCCCTCCCATGCCAGGTCGCTTCCCGCCCCGCAGCCGACCCCAACTGCGCCCGGAGGGTGGGGGGGGGGAAAACTAAACAAAGAGCTGAAAGGCACTCGACTCCCCGCCCCGCGGATTGGGGCGAGGCGGGGAGAAAAAAAACGGGGAGAAAGAAACAGCGAACACATCGCTTTTTTGTCGGCCGCCAATTTTGGCCCCATTACCTGGGTCATTATCCCGTCGCTGTGTGTGGGAGCTTGCTGTGCGCAGATTGGCTGCCGTGTTTCCCACAATTCAACAGTGACCACACTCCAAAAGTACTTCATTGGCTGTGTAGCTCACCGGGACGTCCAAGGGGGGGCGGGGGGGCGGGTCTTGAAAGGCGCTACACGAATGCAGTTCTTTCATTTACAGTCGGGAGACTGAGAGCAAGGAATGTGTTTGACGCTTTGCCCAATACCGAGTTACCGACGGGGTGGGGAGATCCGCGCCCCCTTCGGCAGTCCGCCTAGTGACAACCGCCGGCGCTAATTGGGAAGTGCAACCGGCGGCAACCAGGCCTGACGGCGGGCAGTGGCGGGGGGGACGGGGGGGGAATAAGAACTGAGCACGTGTCACACGGTGCGCAGGGGGGGCAGACTGGGTTATAGGAGACCGCGAGGGAGGCGAGTCCGATGGGCCAGCGTAAACCGCGTCTGGACTCGAGTCGATTCAATGGTCAGTTTAAAAAAAAATTGGGTTGATGGAGGCAGCTCACGGGCTGCTGGCATCGATCGCGGACTGAGTAAAACTGAGTGATGGGCCTGTAAATGGCTGCCAGCCCGGATTCAGAATCAATTCAACGGCCGGTAAAGCAGACACCAAAGCCCCGATTAGTACCCACTCTGCCCCTGGCAGCACAGTCTCCGCAGGAATTCTCACGCTCTGAATCGCACAGCTCTGCAGCACGGAAGGAGGCCATTTCGGCTCATCGTGTCCGCGCCGGCCGACCAAGAGCTACCCGGCCTAATCCCACTTTCCCGCTCTCGGTCCGTAGCCCTGTAGATTACAAGTGCACATCCAAGTACTGTTTAAATGTGGTGAGGGTTTCTGCCTCTACCACCCTTTCAGGCCGTGAATTCCGCCCCAGACCCCCACCACCCTCTGGGTGAAGACATTTCCCCTCAAATCCCCTCTAAACCTCCCCCCAATTACTTTAAATCTGTGCCCCCCTGATTGTTGGCCCCTCTGCCAAGGGAAACAGATCCGTCCTATCCACTCTATCCAGGCCCCTCATCATTTTATACACCTCAATCAGGTCTCCCCTCAGCCTCCTCTGTTCCAAAGAAAACAACCCCAGCCTATCCTTCCTTCCCTCATGGCTAAAATTCTCCAGTCCCGGCAACATCCTCGTAAACCTCCTCTGCTCCCTCTCCAGTGCAATCACATCTTTCCTGTAATGTGACCAGAGCTGCACACAGTACTCCGGCTGTGGCCTAACCAGTGTTTTATACAGTTCAAGCATAACCTCCCTGCTCTTGTATTCTATGCCTCGGCTAATAAAGGCAAGTATTCGCTGAAGGAGGCTCTTCCTCACTCTGACAGTTGGGCGCTCCTGAGGCCGACAGATCACTCACCTTTAACCCCTGACCTCTTGCTCTAGCCCCTGTCCTGTTTTATTGAGAGTGCTGTGGGCCATATTCCTCTTGACGCTCCTATCTTGTTGCCCCTAAGCTCTCGTCGCCCTAACTCCTTTCTGTACCCTCGGGTGAGGAATTACTCCCCTCGTTCAGACTTCTGTCCCTCCGACAATCTACAGGCATTTGAAACCCAAGGTGTGAATGTGGGACAGATAGACACACTGCAAATGGCTGCCATTCTGGGAACAGATAGGCATCATCATCATCATAATAGACAGTCCCTCGGAATCGAGGAAGACTTGTGTTATATATGCAGACTATAGATATACTCTCTGTGTAGTCACTGTATAGTTGCATAAGATGGAGACTTGTTACCTGATGTACTATCAATAATGTTTACACTGTGTATATACTATGCTGGCACCACTAGAGGGTGCAACTGGTGGAGACCGGGGTTTCCTGCCCTGTTGGCAGGGGCTATATAAACGGGTAGCCACCATGCGGCTGCCTCACTCTGGAGTTACAAATAAAGGCCCAAGGTCACTACAGTTTGAGTACAACACATTGCCTCGTGGAGTCATTCATAGGTACATCACAGACATAACAACTGGCGACAAGAAAACGGACTTTCACGCGATTACGGCTACCTTTGGCACACTAAAAGACTTCGCAAAGGGTGCTGATTGGGATGACTTCACGGAAAGGCTCGAGCAATATTTTGTGGCAAATGACCTGGCAGAGGAGACGGACACATTGGTGGAGAAGCGCAAGGCCATACTGCTGACCAGTTGTGGGCCCGAGGTCTACCGCCTCGTCAGGGACTTGCTGGCACCCACGAAGGCCAAGGATAAGACACACGATGAGCTGACTGAACTGAGTTGCGACCGACTTAAACCAGAAGAGAGCATCCTCACGGCCAGGCACAGATTCTACACTCACCGCAGACCTGAGGGCCAGGAGAATGCAAAATATGCTGCCGACCAAGCAAATTAGTCATCCTGTGGACTCAAACCTGGTAAGTACTGTACACAGAATGGTGCCTTTCACAGGCAGGACTGTAGAATGTGGCTCTTCCCAGGGCAGAGAGCACAGACCTCAGGGTTCCAGAACTCAGAGTCCGCCGAGGGGTGTTAATCGAGTAGCACCATGTTGGCGATGCGGAATAAACCATACGGCTCACCAGTGTCGGCTTGCTGAGTATGTTTGCAAAGCCTGTAACACCGAGGGCCACCTCCAGCGTATGTGTAAAAGAAATACGACTCACCGCCGAGCAGAGGAGTCGGTGGATGACTTTGAATCCAGCGGGGAGTATGATGATTTGGCCAGAGAGGCAGCTCAGCCCCAAGAAGAAGTGTATGGAGTGTATACCTGCACCACCGATTGTCCTCCAGTGAAGATGGAAGTCGAGATAAACGGCGTTCCAGTCTTCATGGAAGTGGACACGGGAGAGAGCCAGTCAGTGATGAACCAGGATCCCTTTCAGAGGCTATGGAACGAAAAACGACCCGAGCTGGTTCCAGTGCAGGAAAAGTTGTGCACCTACACCAAGGAGCTGATCCCAGTCCTTGGTAGTGCAGATGTAAGTGTAATCCATAATGGCGTGGTGCATAAGTTAACTCTGTGGATTGTTGCAGGTGATAGCCCAACGCTACTCGGAAGAAGGTGGAAGGGGAAGATCCAGTGGAAATGGGAAGACCTCTTCACTCCAGCAATCGATGTCCCCCGTGCTCAGAGGCAGAGCAAAACCTCACCTTCGCTTGGGCCAGGCACCAGAGAACAGACCAGCGCAGCACCTGAGGCACAGACCGTCCATCATGACTGCGTGGCAATGATCCGACCGGAACGATCTAACAATACCTTCCCGGCTCCAGTGGCAGGACTCCTGGGGAGGAAGATCGAATTCACAGGTACCCTTCCAGCGTTTGTGGCAGAATCGCGGGAGAGAAGGATCAAGGCAGTCGACCTCGAGGACCGAGGCAAGATGGCATCCCTGCTGCAGCGAGGTGTGGCAGGGTTCTCTTAAAGGAGACCTGCAACCAACTGAACTTAAAGAGACATTGTATGCATGGCAATCAGTGTAACGAACCGATTAAGAATGTAAAGAGCAAAATGTTGTTGCGAGATGTCGGGAATAGAGTGTCCCCTAAAGTAGCAAGGAGGGTGAAGGCGCTGATCCCGATACCCTGCCCCAGGTGTCCCCACAAGTTATAGGCCAGCGACCTCAGGAGGGTGAAGGCACTGATCCTGATACCCTGCCCCAGGTCTATCCCACGCTGCAGGGACCCGATGGCACCGTTCGCCACGGACCTGGAAACGAAAACGGCGCCAATACGCGCAGTCGGCCGCCGTTGCCCACCCCCCCCGGGTGGAGACGGCACAGCCCCCGGACCCAGTCGCTACCTCGGCCATGTCCGGGAGCGAAAGGTCAGAACCAACGAGTTCCCCAAGCGGGACCTGGAACAGCCAGGCTCCCAACACCGTGAGAGAGCAGGCCGAAGGTTCTGCAGCCCTCAAAGAAGGACAGGGAGGCCACACACATCTGTGGCTCTGCCCATCACTAGGCAACGGCAAAGGCCCCGAGACCTGGCTCGGTGAGCGAACCAAGCCCACCCCACCAGCAGGGGGCGCAGCGCCGCCATCAGACGACTTGAACCCTGTCCGGTTAATCTGGAACCAGCGTCCTCGCATACCTGTACTGCTACCTCAGTACTGACCATGACTGAACCATGAATGCAATCTACCCAATCCTGGCGCACGACCGTAAAACGCAACGAATGTAAGTCACTGAAGCAAGGTGCCGTGATACAAACTGTAACTTCCTGTCTTTGCACTTGCGCTGTGTCTGATCCTGTATGTTATTGTAACGGGCCTGCTGCATGATCTCGCTGGGGGGGAGGGGAAATGGATGTATGTAGCCATGGACACACACATGGATCACACCCAGAACCCACTGGAACCTCCACTGCATCATCGAACCATCCAAACTGGTGACCACTACCCAACATTGTGCCAAAAGGACTTGGGGGTTAACAGAGAGAGAGCCAAGCCAAAGCACAGTCAAAGTGCAAGGGCTATTGACACTTAAGACTGGGGAGAGCTAAGCCAGAGCACATAGTGCAAAGCTAATTGGCACAAAGGACTTGGGGGAGAGTGATGTTATATATGCAGACTGGAGATATACTCTCCGTGTAGTCACTGTGCAGTTGCATAAGATGGAGACTTGTTACCTGATGTACTATCAATAAAGTTTACACTGTGTATATACTATGCTGGCACCACTAGAGGGTGCAACTGGTGGAGACCGGGATTACCTGCCCTGGTGGCAGGGGCTGTATAAAAGGGGAGCCACCATGCAGCTGCCTCACTCTGGAGTTACGAATAAAGGACCAAGGTCACTACAGTTTGAGTACAACACGTTGCCGCGTGGAGTCATTCATAGGTGCATCACAGACATAATAACTTGCTTGCGCTCCTGAAGTGAGTTCTTTGGTGGCTGAACAGTCCAATACGAGAGCTGCAGTCGCTGTCACAGGTGGGACAGATAGACACACTGCAAATGGCTGCCATTCTGGGACAGATAGACGCACTGCAAATGGCTGCCATTCTGGGACAGTTAGACGCACTGTAAATGGCTGCCATTCTGGGACAGATAGACACACTGCAAATGGCTGCCATTCTGGGACAGATAGACACACTGCAAATGGCTGCCATTTTGGGACAGATAGACACACTGCATATGGCTGCCAATATGGGATCGCACTGGTTTGTAAGTGCAAGGTATGTGTGCTCACAGGTTGATAGAGCTGTTGAGTCGGGAGTGGGTTTGCCAGTCACGTGATGTTCACAACACTCAATAAAACCCTGGCCAGTTGGGTTCGGGGGACCCACGATGAGGTATAGAAACATAGAAACATAGAAAATAGGTGCAGGAGCAGGCCATTCAGCCCTTCTAGCCTGCACCGCCATTCAATGAGTTCATGGCTGAACATGAAACTTCAGTACCCCCTTCCTGCTTTCTCGCCATAACCCTTGATCCCCCGAGTAGTAAGGAATTCATCTAACTCCCTTTTGAATATATTTAGTGAATTGGCCCCAACCACTTTCTGTGGCAGAAAATTCCACAGGTTCACCACTCTCTGGGTGAAGAAGTCTCTCCTCATCTCGGTCCTAAATGGCTTACCCCTTATCTATAGACTGTGACCCCTGGTTCTGGACTTCCCCAACATTGGGAACATTCTTCCTGCATCTAACCTGTCTAAACCCGTCAGAATTTTAAACGTTTCTATGAGATCCCCTCTCATTCTTCTGAACTCCAGTGAATACAAGCCCAGTTGATCCAGTCTTTCTTGATAGGTCAGTCCCACCATCCTGGGAATCAGTCTGGTGAATCTTCGCTGCACTCCCTCAATAGCAAGAATGTCCTTCCTCAGGTTAGGAGACCAAAATTGTACACAATACTCCAGGTGTGGCCTCACCAAGGCCCTGTACAACTGTAGCAACACCTCCCTGCCCCTGTGCTCAAATCCCCTCGCTATGAAGGTGAACATGCCATTTGCTTTCTTAACCGCCTGCTGTACCTGAATGCTAACCTTCAATGACTGATGTACCATGACACCCAGGTCTCGTTGCACCTTTCCTTTTCCTAATCTGTCACTATTCAGATAATAGTCTGTCTCTCTGTTTTTACCACCAAAGTGGATAACCTCACATTTATCCACATTATACTTCATCTGCCATGCATTTGCCCACTCACCTAACCTATCCAAGTCACTCTGCAGCCTCATAGCATCCTCCTCGCAGCTCACACTGCCACCCAACTTAGTGTCATCCGCAAATTTGGAGATACTACATTTAATCCCCTCGTCTAAATCATTAATGTACAATGTAAACAGCTGGGGCCCCAGCACAGAACCTTGCGGTACCCCACTAGTCACTGCCTGCCATTCTGAAAAGTACCCATTTACTCCTACTCTTTGCTTCCTGTCTGACAACCAGTTCTCAATCCACGTCAGCACACTACCCCCAATCCCATGTGCTTTAACTTTGCACATTAATCTCTTGTGTGGGACCTTGTCGAAAGCCTTCTGAAAGTCCAAATATACCACATCAACTGGTTCTCCTTTGTCCACTTTACTGGAAACATCCTCAAAAAATTCCAGAAGATTTGTCAAGCATGATTTCCCTTTCACAAATCCATGGACCTATCATGTCACCATTTTCCAAATGCGCTGCTATGACATCCTTAATAATTGATTCCATCATTTTACCCACTACCGATGTCAGGCTGACCGGTCGATAATTCCCTGTTTTCTCTCTCCCTCCTTTTTTAAAAAGTGGGGTTACATTGGCTACCCTCCACTCCATAGGAACTGATCCAGAGTCAATGGAATGTTGGAAAATGACTGTCAATGCATCCGCTATTTCCAAGGCCACCTCCTTAAGTACTCTGGGATGCAGTCCATCAGGCCCTGGGGATTTATCGGCCTTCAATCCCATCAATTTCCCCAACACAATTTCCTGACTATTAAAGATTTCCCTCAGTTCCTCCTCCCTACTAGACCCTCTGACCCCTTTTATATCCGGAAGGTTGTTTGTGTCCTCCTTAGTGAATACCGAACCAAAGTACTTGTTCAACTGGTCTGCCATTTCTTTGTTCCCCGTTATGACTTCCCCTGATTCTGACTGCAGGGGACCTACATTTGTCTTTACTAACCTTTTTCTCTTTACATATCTATAGAAACTTTTGCAATCCGCCTTAATGTTCCCTGCAAGCTTCTTCTTGTACTCCATTTTCCCTGCCCTAATCAAACCCTTTGTCCTCCTCTGCTGAGTTCTAAATTTCTCCCAGTCCCCAGGTTCGCTGCTATTTCTGGCCAATTTGTATGCCACTTCCTTGGCTTTAATACTATCCCTGATTTCCCTTGATAGCCACGGTTGAGCCACCTTCCCTTTTTTATTTTTACGCCAGACAGGAATGTACAATTGTTGTAGTTCATCCATGCGGTCTCTAAATGTCTGCCATTGCCCATCCACAGTCAACCCCTTAAGTATCATTCGCCAATCAATCCTAGCCAATTCACGCCTCATACCTTCAAAGTTACCCTTCTTTAAGTTCTGGACCATGGTCTCTGAATTAACTGTATCATTCTCCATCCTAATGCAGAATTCCACCATATTATGGTCACTCTTCCCCAAGGGGCCTCGCACAACGAGATTGCTAATTAATCCTCTCTCATTACACAACACCCAGTCTAAGATGGCCTCCCCCCTAGTTGGTTCCTCGACATATTGGTCTAGAAAACCATCCCTTATGCACTCCAGGAAATCCTCCTCCACCGTATTGCTTCCAGTTTGCAGTTGTGAGCCTAGTGGATGAAGCGGCAATGTGTCGTGTGATTGTTAAAGATTCATTTATGAACCGACTAGTTCTTAATAGCAATGTGTTGGTATGAATTCTTAAGCAAAGAACCCATGAAGCAAACACATTTCAGTAAGGAGCCAAATAGATTGACTAAAATGTCTCCCGTGCTGGAAAAGAGTTCTTTTCTCCTGCGTATGATGGGCTGTTATTTTTTTCCCCGTCTATTAAAATGAGTGAGTGGGAAATCTCACACTGCAGAAGTGGAACAGCCCAGCCTGTATGTCATTATTAGGATACATCTGTTTCGTACTAAAGAGCACGGGACACATGACAGGTACAGGACATGACAACAAGGGAATGCTCTGCTGCAAAACCTTGCACAAACAAGCAAAGCGTTGGCAGGAGATGAATTTTTCAGCTGAATCTGCCTGAAGTAAAGAGAGGCTTGCAGTCAAACAGCGCCCTGTCATGACGTCAAAACATCTCAGAGAGCTTAACAGTCGATCGTAGAATGAAAGAGTGACACAGCACAGGAGGAGGCCATTCAGCCCATCGAGCCTGTGCCGGCTCTGTGACAGAGCGATTCGCTCAGTCCCACTCCCCCCCCACCACCCCCTGCTCTTTCCCCACAGCCCAGCACATTTTCCTTTTCAAGTATTGGTCCAATTCCCCGTTTGAAAGTTACGATTGAATCTGCTCCCACCGCCCTTTCAGGCAGCGCGTTCCCGATCACAACAACTCGCTGCGCAAAAGCATTCTCCCCATCTCCCCCTCTGGTTCCATCGCCGATTATCGTCAATCTGTGTCCCTCTGGTTCCCGACCCTCCTGCCCCCCCCCCGGGAACAGTTTCTCTCTCTTCACTACTCTGTCCAGACTCCCTCGTGATTTTGGAACCCCTCGCTCAAATCTCTTCTCAACCTTCTCTGCTCCAAGGAGAACAACCCCGGCTTCTCCAGTCTCTCCACGTAACTAAAGTCCCTCATCCCTGGGACCATTCTGGTCAATCTCCTCTGCCCCCTCTCTAAGGCCTTCACATCCTTCCTAAAGTGTGGTGACCAGAATTGGACACAATACTCCAGTTGGGACCGAACCAGTGTTTTATACAGGTTCATCATAACTTGCCTTTCTACTCTATGCCTCTATTTAGAAAGCCCAGGGTCCCGCATGCTTTTTTTAACAGCCTTCTCAACTTATTCTGCTGCCTTCAAAGATTTGTGTGTATATATATATATATATATATATACCCCCAGGTCTCTCTGTTCCTGCACCCCCTTTAGTTCATACTGTCTCACAAGAACATAAGAAATAGGAGCAGGAGTCGGCCATTCGGCCCCTCGAGCCTGCTCCGCCATTCAATAAGATCATGGCTGATCCGATCCTGGCCTCAGCTCCACTTCCCCGCCCGCTCCCCCATAACCCTGGACTCCCCCCTGGTCTCACCTCGTCAGTCCGGCCAAAATGTATCACTTTGCACGAGGTAAGTGGGCAAATGCATGGCAGATGCAGTATAATGTGGATAAATATAAGGTTATCCACTTTGGTGGCAAAAACACGAAGGCTGTATATTATCTGAATGGCGGCAGATTAGGAAAAGGGGAGGTGCAACGAGACCTGGGTGTCATGGTACATCATTGAAAGTTGGCATGCAGGTACAGCAGGCGGTGAAGAAGGCAAATGGTATGTTGGCCTTCATAGCTAGGGGATTTGAGTATAGGAGCAGGGAGGTCTTACTGCATTTGTACAGGGCCTTGGTGAGGCCTCACCTGGAATATTGTGTTCAGTTTTGGTCTCCTAATCTGAGGAAGGACATTCTTGCTATTGAGGGAGTGCAGCGAAGGTTCACCAGACTGATTCCCAGGATGGCAGGACTGACATATGAGGAGAGACTGGATCGACTGGGCCTGTATTCACTGGAGTTTAGAAGGATGAGAGGGGATCTCATAGAAACATATAAAATTCTGACGGGTTTAGACAGGTTAGATGCAGGAAGAATGTTCCCGATGTTGGGGAAGTCCAGAACCAGGGGTCACAGTGTAAGGATAAGGGGTGAGCCATTTAGGACCGAGATGAGGAGAAACTTCTTCACCCAGAGAGTTGTGAACCTGTGGAATTCTCTACCACAGAAAGTTGTTGAGGCCAGTTCATTGGATATATTCAAGAGGGAGTTAGATGTGGCCCTTACGGCTAAAGGGATCAAGGGGTATGGAGAGAAAGCAGGAAAGGGGTACTGAGGTGAATGATCAGCCATGATCATATTGAATGGTGGTGCAGGCTCGAAGGGCTGAATGGCCTACTCCTGCACCTATTTTCTCTGTTTCTGTGTTTCTGCATTAAACTGCAGCTGCCACTTGCCTGCCCGTTTCCCCAGCCTGAAGTTAGGGTTGCCCACCCTGCAGGATTTCCCTGGAGTCTCCAGGGGATTGAAGATTAATCTCCTGCACATTGCCGTGAGCTAAACGCCGGGGGAAAACCCATTGGGGCGTTAAACAAAATTGCTGTTTTATAAAAGGGAATTGTCGCAACACTTTTTTGTCTTACTACAGGTGCTGCGCCTAAAATCGGGAATCCTCGGGAGCGAGGCCATTCCGGATTCCGGGCTTTTTCCGCATTCTCCATTTGTTTTCTGACGTCACGAATCCGGAAACAGCCGAGCCCAGAGGAGGAGGTGTTCAGGCGGGCCCCATCGCGGAGGAGGTGTTCGGGTGGGCCCCATGGCGGAGGAGGTGTTCGGGCGGGCCTCCTCGTGCAGAAGGTGTTGGGACAGGCCCCCTTACAGAGGAGGATATCGGGCGGGGCCCCACTGCGGAGGAGGTGTTCAGAAGGGCCCCACTGTGGAGGAGGTGTTCGGGCGGGCCCAGTCGCAGAGGAGGTGTTCGGGTAGGCTCCCTCGCGGAGGAGGTTTTCGGGTGTGGCCACGTCACGGAGGAGGTGTTCGGGCGGGCTTAGTCGCAGAGGAGGTGTTTGGGTAGGCCCCCTCGCGGAGGAGGTTTTCGGATGGGGCCTCATCGCGGAGGAGGTGTTCGGGCGGACCCAGTCGCGGAGGAGGTGTTCGGGCGAGCCCAGTCGCGGAGGAGGTGTTCGGGCGGGCCCCATCACGGAGGAATTGTTTGGGCGGGCCCCATCGTGGAGGAGGTGTTCGGGCGAGCCCAGTCGCGGAGGAGTTGTTTGGGTAGGCCCCCTCGCGGAGGAGGTTTTCGGAAGGGGCCTCATCGCGGAGGAGGTGTTTGGGCGAGGCCACGTCATGGAGGAGGTGTTCGGGCGGGCCCCACTGCAGAGGAGGTGTTTGTGCAGGCCCTACTGCAGAGGAGGTGTTTGGGTGGGCCCCCTCGCGGAGGAGGTGTTCATGCGGGGCCACGTCGCAGAGGAGGTGTTCGGGCGGGCCCCATCGCGGAGGAGGTGTTCAGGCGGGCCCAGTCGCGGAGGAGGTGTTCGGGCGGACCCAGTCGCGGAGGAGGTGTTCGGGCGGGCCCAGTCGCGGAGGAGGTGTTCGGGCGAGCCCAGTCGCGGAGGAGGTGTTCGGGCGGGCCCCATCACGGAGGAGTTGTTTGGGCGGGCCCCATCGCGGAGGAGGTGTTCGGGCGGGTCCCATCACGGAGGAGTTGTTTGGGCGGGCCCCATCACGGAGGAGGTGTTCGGGCGGGCCCAGTCGCGGAGGAGGTGTTCGGGCGAGCCCAGTCGCGGAGGAGGTGTTCGGGCGGACCCAGTCGCGGAGGAGGTGTTCGGGCGGGCCCCATCACGGAGGAGTTGTTTGGGCGGGCCCCATCGCGGAGGAGGTGTTCGGGCGGGCCCAGTCGCGGAGGAGGTGTTCGGGCGGGCCGATGAGAAGGCCCCGAGATCGGCAGGGTTGTCGTGTACAGATTCCGGAACATTTCATGGATTCCGGACCACCCTGCCTCCGATCGGTCCGGAGTCCGGAACAGTCCGGAACATTCCGGATTCTTGACGCTGCACCTGTAGTTTCAAAAATGTGTTGGAGATGAAAGGAAAGAGCTGTGTCACTGATGGTCCAGAATTGTCCAATCGGGCACGGGAGAGCCTGTTCGCTTTCCGGTTGGGTGAGAAGGTAGGCCGCCGTGAGGGTGGGCTTGTCGGGCGACCGATCGCGGGAGAGCGGGGGGGGAGGGGCGGTCGGAGGCGGGTGGTCACGTGACCACTCCACGCAAAATACGCCCAACCAGAGGGAAAGATGGACAAGTCTTTCCAGCGTCTGCAACTGGAGTACTGCGTGCAGTTCTGGTCGCCGTATTATAGGAAGGACGTGATTGCACCAGAGAGGGTGCAGAGGAGATTTACTAGGATGCTGCCTGGAATGGAGAATCGTAGTTATGAGGACAGATTGGATAGGCTGGGTTTGTTCTCATTGGAACAGAGTAGGTTGAGAGGCGACCTCATTGAGGTGTGCAAAATATTGAGGGACCTGGAGACAGTGGATAGTAAAGGGTCTATTTCCATTGGTGGAGGGGTCTATTACAAGGGGGCACAGTTTTAAAGTGGTTGGTGGAAGGTTTAGAGGGGATTTGAGGGGGGGGCTTCTTTACACAGAGGGTTATGGGGATCTGGAACTCGCTGCCTGGAAGAGTGGTGGATGCAGAAACCCTCACCACTTTTAAGAGAAGGTTGGATGGGCACTTAAAGTGCAGTAACCTGCAGGGTTACGGACCTAGAGCTGGTAATTGGGATTAGACTGGATAACCTCTTGTTGGCCGGAGCAGATATAATGGTCAGCACTGCAGGGAATCGAATACGGCCAGGGTGATCTCCTGGACTAGTTTCGATTGTCTGGATGGGCCAGAGAGGAATTTTCCCAGATATTTTTTCCCAATGGGCCTGTGTTTTTATCTGGTTTTTGCCTCTCCCAGGAGATCACATGGCTCCGGTTGGGGTGGAGTGTAGAATGTTTCAGTGTAAGGGGTGTTGCAGTTGTGTGGGGCGGACTGGTTGGGCTGGGTGCTCTTTACCTTTCCGCCATTGTTCATTGTTCACAGGTTTATATGTAACCTTCAGGGCTGCTGACCGAGGGCCGTGCGGCTCTTTGTCGGCCAGCGCGGACACGATGGACCGAAATGGCCTCCTTCTGCGCTGTAAATTTCTTTGTTTCTATGACGGAGTGAAAGACCGAGGAGAACACTTCCATCAATGTGTAAAAGTGTCGGACGGTAAGGACAGGAACAATGCAGAATAGGCATATAATTGGCAAATGAAGTTCAACACAGATAAATGTGAGGTGTTATATTTTGGTCGGAAGAATAGGGAGGTCACTTATTACTGGGAGGGAGCGAGTCTCGGTGGGACAGAGGAACAAAGGGATCTCGGAGTACAATACACCAATCACTAAACGTTGCGATGCAGGTTAGCAAGGTCATAACAAAAGCAAACCAGGCACTAGGGTTTATTTCTAGAGGGATAGAATCAAAACATACAGAAGTTATGCTAAACCTGTATCGAACCTTGGTTAGACCACACTTGGAGCACTGCGTACAGTTCCGGTCGCCGTATTATAAAAAGAATATAGAGGCACTGGAGTGGGTGCAGAGAAGATTTACAAGGATGATACCAGAAATGCGAGGGTGTACCTATCAGGAAAGGGTGAACAGGCTGGGTCTCTTTTCTCTTGAGACGAGAAGGCTGAGGGGTGATCTAATCGAGGTCTTTAAAATGATGAAAGATTTCGATAGAGTGGACACAGAGAGAATGTTCCCACTTGTGGGGAAGAGCATAACTAGAGGCCATCAATATGAGATAGTCACCCAGAAATCCAATGGGGAATTCAGGAGAAACTTCTTTACCCAGAGAGGGGTGAGAATGTGGAACTCGCTGCCACAGGGAGGGGTTGAGGCGAATAGTATCGATGTATTTAAGGGGAGGCTGGAGAAACATATGAGGGAGAAGGGAATAGAGGGTTATGGTGATAGAGTTAGATGAGGAAAGACGGGAGAGGGCTCGAGTGGAGCATAAACGCCGGCACGGACTGGTGGGGCCCAATGGCCTGTTTCTGGGCCGTATGTCCGATGTAATCCTAAGTAATAAAGGTGATTCTTGCACAGCTGGACGTATTGATATCCTACTTTTAATCTTTTATGAGGAAACAGTGCCTGAGAAGACTTAAATCCTGTTAGCTATGCCAAGGACGTGTGTGGAATCTATTCATGAATCCCTGCACATAATTCTGCTTACCATTGCCATGTGGAGGCCGAGAGCGATGTTTAATTTATGAAGCCCCTTTGCAGAGGTGCCAGTATTTATTTTTAATGTTGTTTTAGTTATCTGCAAAGAATGATTGATATTTTTGACATTGAGAAATCAAGCCTCAATTGGAGATGGCTTCAGGTTCTCCAAATGACTGCCTTCTGAATCGAATTCTACAACCGAAGGGCGGAGGACATTGAGAACTCTTGTCCACAAATGCCGATCGATGTTAGGACAATTGTTCATTTGAGATGGACAGGTTTTCGTTAACCAAAGGTATGAAGGGATACCCAAACTAGAGCTGCTCCAAAACTCTCTTGTCCCGTGTCCTAATGTGCACCCAGTCCCGCTCACCCATCACCCCCTGTGCTCGCTGCCCCGTGTCCGAACTCGCACCGAGTCCCGCTCACCCATCACCCCCTGTGCTCGCTGCCCCGTGTCCTAACTCACACCGAGTCCCGCTCACCCATCACCCCCTGTGCTCGCTGCCCCGTGTCCTAACTTGCACCGAGTCCCACTCACCCATCACACCCTGTGCTCGCTGCCCCGTGTCCTAACTCGCACCGAGTCCCGCTCACCCATCAACCACTGTGCTTGCTGCCTCGTGTCCTAACTCGCACCGAGTCCCGCTCACCCATCGTCCCCTGTGCTCGCTGCCCCGTGTCCTAACTCGCACCGAGTCCCGCTCACCCATCATCCCCTGTGCTTGCTGCCCCGTGTCCTAACTCGCACCGTGTCCCGCTCACGCATCACCCCTTGTGCTCACTGCCCCCGTGTCCTAACTCGCACCAAGTCCCGCTCACCCATCACCTCCTGTGCTGGCTGCCCCGTGTCCTAACTCGCACCGAGTCCACTCACCCATCACCCCCTGTGCTCGCTGTCCCCGTGTCCTAACTCGCACCGAGTCCCGCTCATCCATCACCCCCTGTGCTCGCTGCCCTACATTGGCTCCTGGTTAAGCAATGCCTCGATTTCAAAAGTCCCTTGTTAACAAATCCCTCTCTGGCCCTCGCCCCTCCCTAACTCTGTAATCTCCTCCAGCCCCACAACCCCCCGAGATGTCTGCGCTCCTCTAATTCTGCCCTCCTGAGCATCCCTGATCATAATCGTCCACCATCGGTGGCCGTGCCTTCTGTTGCCTGGGCCCCAAGCTCTGGAACTCCCTCCCTAAACCTCTCTGTCTCTCTCTCTCCTCCTTTTAGGCGCCCCTTAAAACCTCCCTCTTCATCTCACCCCATCACCATAACCCTCTATTCCCTTCTCCCCCATATACTTGTCTAGCCTCCCCTTAAATGCATCAATGCTATTCGCATCAACCCCTCCCTGTGGCAGCGAGTTCCACATTCTCACCTCTCTCTGGGTAAAGAGGTTTCTCCTGAATTCCCCACTGGATTTATCAGTGACTGTCTGATATTGATGGCCCCTAGTTCTGGTCTCCCCCACAAGTGGGAACATCTTCTCTACATCGACCCGATCGAACCCTTTCATAATCTTAAAGGCCTCTATTAGGTCACCCCTCAGCCTTCTCGTCTCAAGAGAAAAGAGGTCCAGCCTGTTCATCCTTTCCTGAATATAATCTCGCATTTCTGGTATCATCCTTGTAAATCTTCTCTGCACCCTCTCCGGTGCCTCTATACGCTTTTTATAATACGGTGACCAGAACTGTACGCAGTGCTCCCAGTGCGGTCTAACCAAGGTTCCATATAGGTTCAGCGTAACTTCTGTACGTTTCGATTCTATCCCTCGAGAAATAAACCCTAGTTCTTGGTTTGCCATTTATGGCCTCATAAACCTGCATGGCTGGCCTTCGCGATGTGTGTATTTGTACCCCCAGATCCCTCTGCTCTTCCATCACATTTAGACACTTCATTTCGAAGGACTTTGTGGCCTCCTTGTTCTTCCTATCAAGGGGAAGACTTTGAGGTTCGAGGCACAGGCCAGGATCGGTGTTAAGAACGTTAGAAATAGGAGCAGGAGTCGGCCATTCGGCCCCTCGAGCCTGCTCCGCCATTCAACACGATCATGGCTGATCTGATCATGGACTCAGCTCCACTTCCCCGCCCGCACCCTTGACACCCTTATCGCTCAAAAACCTGTCGATCTCCGCCTGGAATATATTCAATGTCCCAGCCTCCACAGCTCTCTGGGGCAGAGAATTCCACAGATTTACAACCCTCTGAGAGAAGAAATTCCTCCTCATCTCCATTCTAAATGGGCGGCCCCTTATTCTGAAAATCAGAGGGACACACAGAATTAAGGCGATTAGCAGCAGAACTAAAGGCGACGTAAGAAAACACTTTTTTTTACGCAGCGAGTGGTTAGGATCTGGAATGCGCTGCCTGAGAGGGTGGTGGAGGCAGACTCAATCGTGGCTTTCAAAGGGGAGTTGGGTAAATATCTGAAGGAGGGAACTATCTCGGGCTATGGGGACAGGGCGGAAGGAGTGGGACTGGCTGAGAGCCGGCATGGGCTCGACATGCCCAATGGCCTCCTTCCATGCTGTAACCGTTCTGTGATTGTGAGATTACTTGCTATATCCACTCAATTGCTTTCATCAACCAATTAACACAGAAACATAGAAAATAGGTGCAGGAGTAGGCCATTCGGCCCTTCGAGCCTGCACCACCATTAAATATGATCATGGCTGATCATTCACCTCAGTACCCCATTCCTGCTTTCTCTCCATACCCCTTGATCCCTTTAGCCGTAAGGGCCACATCGAACTCCCTTTTGAATATATCCAATGAACTGGCCTCAACAACTTTCTGTGGTAAAGAATTCCACAGGTTCCCAATTCTCTGGGTGAAGAAGTTTCTCCTCATCTCGGTCCTAAATGGCTTACCCCTTATCCTTAGAC
Organism: Pristiophorus japonicus; assembly: GCF_044704955.1. NCBI lineage: Eukaryota > Metazoa > Chordata > Chondrichthyes > Pristiophoridae > Pristiophorus > Pristiophorus japonicus. Next base: position 11,961,679 of record NC_092003.1, on the reverse strand, counting down.
TGTGAGCCCTGGTTCTGGACTTCCCCAACATCGGGAACATTCTTCCTGCATCTAACCTGTCCAACCCCGTCAGAATTTTATATGTTTCTATGAGATCCCCTCTCATTCTTCTAAATTCCAGTGAGTATAAGCCTAGCCAATCCAGTCTTTCTTCATATCTCAGACCAGCCATCCCGGGAATCAGTCTGGTGAACCTTCGCTGCACTCCCTCAATAGCAAGAATGTCCTTCCTCAGATTAGGAGACCAAAACTAAACACAATATTCCAAGTGAGGCCTCACCAAGGCCCTGTACAACTGCAGTAAGACCTCCCTGCTCCTATACTCAAATCCCCTCGCTATGAAGGCCAACATGCCATTTGTCTTCTTCACTGCCTGCTGTACCTGCATGCCAACTTTCAATGACTGATGTACCATGACACCCAGGTCTCGTTGCACCTCCCCTTTTCCTAATCTGTCACCATTCAGATAATATTCTGCCTTCCTGTTTTTTCCACCAAAGTGGATAACCTCACATTTATCTGCATTATACTGCATCTGCCATGCATTTGCCCACTCACCTAACCTGTCCAAGTCACCCTGCAGCCTCTTAGCATCCTCCTCACAGCTCACACCATCACCCAGCTTAGTGTCATCTGCAAACTTGGAGATATTACATTCAATGCCTTCATCCAAATCATGAATGTATATTGTAAATAGCTGGGGTCCCAGCATTGAACCCTGCAACACCGCACTAGTCACTGCCTGCCATTCTGAAAAGGACCCATTTATTCCTACTCTTTTCTTCCTGTCTGCCAACCAGTTCTCTATCCACATCAATACATTACCCCCAATACCACGTGCTTTAATTTTGCACACCAATCTCTTGTGTGGGACCTTGTCAAAAGCCTATTGAAAGTCCAAATACACCACATCCACTGGTTCTCCCTTGTCCACTCTACTTGTTACATCCTTAAAAAATTCTAGAAGATTTATCAAGTATGATTTCCCTTTCATAAGTCCATGCTGACTTATAAGAACATAAGAACATAAGAATTAGGAACAGGAGTAGGCCATCTAGGCCCTCGAGCCTGCTCCGCCATTCAACAAGATCATGGATGATCTGGCCGTGGACTCAGCTCCACTTACCCGCCTGCTCCCCATAACCTTAATTCCCTTATTGGTTAAAAATCTATCTACCTGTGATTTGAATACATTCAATGAGCTAGCCTCAACTGCTTCCTTGGGCAGAGAATTTCACAGATTCACAACCCTCTGGGAGAAGAAATTCCTTCTCAACTCGATTTTAAATTGGCTCCCCCGTATTTTGAGGCTGTGCCCCCTAGTTCTAGTCTCCCCGACCAGTGGAAACAACCACTCTGCCTCTATCTTGTCTATCCCTTTCATTATTTTAAATGTTTCGATAAGATCACCCCTCATCCTTCTGAACTCCAACGAGTAAAGACCCAGTCTACTCAATCTATCATCATAAGGTAACCCCCTCATCTCCGGAATCAGCCTAGTGAATCGTCTCTGTACCCGCTCCAAAGCTAATATATCCTTCCTTAAGTAAGGTGACCAAAACTGCACGCAGTACTCCAGGTGCGGCCTCACCAATACCCTATACAGTTGCAGCAGGACCTCCCTGCTTTTGTACTCCATCCCTCTCGCAATGAAGGCCAACATTCTATTTGCCTTCCTGATTACCTGGACCGATCCTGTCACTGCTTTCCAAATGTGCTGCTATTACATCTTTAATAATTGATTCCAACATTTTCCCCACCACTGATGTCAGGCTAACCGGTCTATAATTACCCGTTTTCTCTCTTCCTCCTTTTTTAAAAAGTGGGGTTACATTAGCTACCCTCCAATCCATAGGAACTGACCCAGAATCTATAGAATGTTGGAAAATGACCACCAATGCATCCACTATTTCTAGGGCCATTTCCTTAAAGACTCTGGGATGCAGACTATCAGGCCCCGGGGATTTATCGGCCTTCAATCCCATCAATTTCCCTAACACAATTTCTTGACGAATTAGGATTTCCTTCAGTTCCTCCTTCTCACTAGACCCTCGGTCTCCTAGTATTTCCGGAAGGTTATTTGTGTCTTCCTTCGTGAAGACAGAACCAAAGTATTTGTTCAATTGGTCTGCCATTTCTTTGTTCCCCATTATAAATTCACCTGAATCTGACTGCAAGGGACCTACGTTTGTCTTCACTAATCTTTTTCTCTTCACATATCTATACAAGCTTATTTTGCAGTCAGTTTTTATGTTCCTGCAAGCTTACTCTCATACTCTATTTTTCCCCTCCTACTTAAACACTTTGTCCTCCTCTGCTGAATTCTAAATTTCTCCCAGTCCTCAGGTTTGCTGTTTTTTCTGGCCAATTTATATGCCTCTTCCTTGGATTTAACACTATCCCTAATTTCCCTTGTTAGCCACGGTTGAGCCACCTTCCCCGTTTTATTTTTACTCCAGACAGGGATGTACAATTGTTGAAGTTCATCCATGTGATCTCTAAATGTTTGCCATTGCCTATCCACCGTCAACCCTTTCAGTAACATTCGCCAGTCTATCCTAGCCAATTTACATCTCATACCATCGAAGTTACCTTTCTTTAAGTTCTGGACCCTAGTCTCTGAATTAACTGTGTCATTCTCCATCTTAATGTAGAATTCTACCATATTATGGTCACTCTTCCCCAAGGGGACTCGCAAACAAGATTGCTAATTAATTCTCTCTCATTACACAACCTGCAAAAATTCCAGTCGAGATGAGGGATAGTCTTCATAAATTGATTCCTTTTGCCCTGTGCATTCTCGATCTGAATATTGATAGTGCTACATAGAATACTTGTGTTGTCACCATTACTGATTTCACAGTTTCCAGACTCATATTTCATCCCTTTTATTAAATATCAGGAAAACCTTCCTCATTCCTTAATTCCCCTGAGCATTCATTATAGGAACAGATTTATCCCTGGGATGAACATAAGAACAATGGAAATAGGAGCAGGAGTAGGCCATACGGCCCCGCAAGCCTGCTCCGCCATTTAATAAGATCTTGGCTGATCTGATCTTGGCCACAACACCACTTCCCTGCCCGCTCCCCATAACCCTTGACTCCCTTAAGGGAAATGATCCATGTCCAGCCTCACCTACCCTGTCTCCAAGCCACCGTCAACATCTTCACCGAGGTGTACGAAAGCATGGGCCTTGCACTAAACATCCGTAAGACAAAGGTCCTCCACCAACCTGACCTCGCCACACAGCACTGCCCCCCCAGTCATCAAAATCCACGGCGCGGCCTTGGACAACGTGGACCAGTTTCCATACCTCGGGAGCCTCCTATCAGCAAGGGCAGGCATCGCCGACGAGATCCAACACTGCCTCCAGTACGCCAGCACAATCTTTGGCCAACTGAGGAAGAGAGTGTTTGAAGACGAGGACCTCAAATCTGCCACCAAGCTCATGGTCTACAGGGCTGTAGTGATACCCGTCCTCCTGTATGGCTCAGAGACATGGGCCATGTACAGTAGACGCCTCCAGAGAAATACCACCAATGCTGTCTCCGCAAGATCCTGCAAATCCCCTGGGAGGTCAGAGACACCAACGTGATAATGACCAGATAATCTGTTTTAGTGATGTTGATTGAGGGATAAATATTAGCCCCAGGACACCGGGGAGAACTTCCCCCAGCTCTTCTTCCAATAGTGGCCGTGGGATGTTTTCCGTCAACCTGAGAGGGCAGACGGGGCCTGGGTTTAACATCACAACTGAAACACGACACCTTCGACAGTGCAGCACTGTCGGAGTGGCAGTACTGAGGGAGCGCCGCACTGACGGAGGGGCAGTACTGAGGGAGTGCCTCACTGTCGGAGGGGCAGTACTGAGGGAGCGCCGCACTGACAGAGGGGCAGTACTGAGGGAGTGCCTCACTGTCGGAGGGGCAGTACTGAGCGAGCGCCGCACTGTCGGAGGGGCAGTACTGAGGGAGCGCCGCACTGACAGAGGGGCAGTACTGAGGGAGTGCCTCACTGTCGGAGGGGCAGTACTGAGCGAGCGCCGCACTGTCGGAGGGGCAGTATTGAGGGAGCGCCGCACTGTCGGAGGGGCAGTACTGAGCGAGCGCCGCACTGTCGGAGTGGCAGTACTGAGGGAGCGCCGCACTGACGGAGGGGCAGTACTGAGGGAGTGCCTCACTGTCGGAGGGGCAGTACTGAGGGAGCGCCGCACTGACAGAGGGGCAGTACTGAGGGAGTGCCTCACTGTCGGAGGGGCAGTACTGAGCGAGCGCCGCACTGTCGGAGGGGCAGTACTGAGGGAGCGCCGCACTGACAGAGGGGCAGTACTGAGGGAGTGCCTCACTGTCGGAGGGGCAGTACTGAGCGAGCGCCGCACTGTCGGAGGGGCAGTATTGAGGGAGCGCCGCACTGTCGGAGGGGCAGTACTGAGCGAGCGCCGCACTGTCGGAGGGGCAGTACTGAGGGAGCGCCGCACTGTCGGAGGGGCAATACTGAGGGAGCGCTGCACTGTCGGAGGGGCAGTACTGAGGGAGTGCCGCACTGTCGGAGGGGCAGTACTGAGCGAGCGCCGCACTGTCGGAGGGGCAGTACTGAGGGAGCGCCGCACTGTTGCAGGGGCAGTACTGAGGGAGCGCCGCACTGTCGGAGGGGCAATACTGAGGGAGCGCTGCACTGTCGGAGGGGCAGTACTGAGGGAGTGCCGCACTGTAGGAGGGGCAGTACTGAGGGAGTGCCGCACTGTCGGAGGGGCAGTACTGAGGGAGTGCCGCACTGTAGGAGGGACAGTACTGAGGGAGCGCCGCACTGTCGGAGGGGCAGTACTGAGGGAGCGCCGCACTGACAGAGGGGCAGTACTGAGGGAGTGCCTCACTGTCGGAGGGGCAGTACTGAGCGAGCGCCGCACTGTCGGAGGGGCAGTATTGAGGGAGCGCCGCACTGCCGGAGGGGCAGTACTGAGCGAGCGCCGCACTGTCGGAGTGGCAGTACTGAGGGAGCGCCGCACTGACGGAGGGGCAGTACTGAGGGAGTGCCTCACTGTCGGAGGGGCAGTACTGAGGGAGCGCCGCACTGACAGAGGGGCAGTACTGAGGGAGTGCCTCACTGTCGGAGGGGCAGTACTGAGCGAGCGCCGCACTGTCGGAGGGGCAGTACTGAGGGAGCGCCGCACTGACAGAGGGGCAGTACTGAGGGAGTGCCTCACTGTCGGAGGGGCAGTACTGAGCGAGCGCCGCACTGTCGGAGGGGCAGTATTGAGGGAGCGCCGCACTGTCGGAGGGGCAGTACTGAGCGAGCGCCGCACTGTCGGAGGGGCAGTACTGAGGGAGCGCCGCACTGTCGGAGGGGCAATACTGAGGGAGCGCTGCACTGTCGGAGGGGCAGTACTGAGGGAGTGCCGCACTGTCGGAGGGGCAGTACTGAGCGAGCGCCGCACTGTCGGAGGGGCAGTACTGAGGGAGCGCCGCACTGTTGCAGGGGCAGTACTGAGGGAGCGCCGCACTGTCGGAGGGGCAATACTGAGGGAGCGCTGCACTGTCGGAGGGGCAGTACTGAGGGAGTGCCGCACTGTAGGAGGGGCAGTACTGAGGGAGTGCCGCACTGTCGGAGGGGCAGTACTGAGGGAGTGCCGCACTGTAGGAGGGACAGTACTGAGGGAGCGCCGCACTGTCGGAGGGGCAGTACTGAGGGAGTGCGGCGCTCCCTCAGTACTGCGCCTCCAACAGTGCAGGACTCCCTCAGTACTGGCAGCGGGAGTGCCGGCCTGGATTTTTGCGTTCGAGTCTTTGGAGCTGGACTCGAACCCACGATGTGCTGACTCCAGAAGTGAGGGCGCTGCCCAGTGTATGTGGTGGCTCCTTTTACCCAATACCCACAGCTTCATGTGCGCTGGAACCCGCTAAATCAGCGAGCACCTGCCTTACCTCTCCCAGCTTAACCATACTGCCCGAGTGATAGCCGTCTCTCTTCACCATCATAGGCAGTCCCTCGGAATCGAGGAAGACTTGCTTCCACTCTTAACATGAGTGGCTGAACAGTCCAATACGAGAACCACAGTCCCTGTCACAGGTGGGACAGACATGGTTGAGGGAAGGGGAGGGTGGGACTGGTTTGCCGCACGCTCCTTCCGCTGCCTGCGCTTGGTTTCTGCACGCTCTCGGCGACGAGACTCGAGGTGCTCAGCACCCTCCCGGATGCACTTCCTCCACTTAGGGCAGACTGGTCTTTGGCCAGGGACTCCCAGGTGTCAGTGGGGATGTTGCACTTTATCAGGGAGGCTTTGAGGGTGTCCTTGTAACGTTTCCTCTGCCCACCTTTGGCTCGTTTGCCGCGAAGGAGTTCCGAGTAGAGCGCTTGCTTTGGGAGTCTCGTGTCTGGCATGCGGACAATGTGGCCCTGCCCAGCGGAGCTGGTCGAGTGTGGTCAGTGCTTCGATGCTGGGGATGCTGGCCTGGTCGAGGACGCTAACGTTGGTGCGTTGGTCCTCCCAGGGGATTTGTAGGACCTTGATGACGAGATTCAACATCGCCTTCTGTGCGCCTGAGGAAAAGAGTGTTCGAAGACCAGGCCCTCAAATCTGCCACCAAGTTCATGGTCTACAGGGCTGTAGTAATACTCACCCTCCTGTATGGCTCAGAGACATGGACCATGTACAGTAGACACCTCAAGTTGCTGGAGATATACCACCAACGATGTCTCCGCAAGATCCACCTCTCTTACGCCTGGACTGGCATATGATTGTCGGCTTAGCTCAGCCCCTGTAGCGTACCTGATTTCAATTCACGCTCTCAGTTGAGGAAGTATAGAAACCTTGTCAATATGTTAAACGCATGCCAGGCAAAGGCACACATTGAAAAGCTAAACAAGCCAGCTCTGCAGTGGAGAGAGAGGGATATTAAAATGGAAATTAGATTGCAGCGCGGGCAGCATAGAACCTACAGGGAGATAGGAGAGCGTGCATTTTCGGGAGCAGTGTATAGAAACAGCTTAAGAGAGAGATATTCGAAGGGATAAATGAGCTCTCTACGGTGCAATAGCTACAAAAGTCAAAGCAATAGTAAAGCTTTCTCCCAGTATCACAACATCAAAGTGGTTGGACGGATATTAAATCCATTCATCCTTTGCTCTCCATCTTAAACCCTCATCAACAGAGGTGCACTGATAGCCTTCACTGAGTCATGAGCACGTGTTGTTTCAGTGAAATTTGTACGCAATAGAGTGAGGCATTTTAGTGCCAATGAGGAAGAAACGCTTATAATCCTACCACGCAGCATAACCATCAAACCGTTCGAGAATAAAGCTCCCTCTACACTGTCCCATCAAACACTCCCAGGGCAGGTACAGCACGGGGTTAGATACAGAGTAAAGCTCCCTCTACACTGTCCCATCAAACACTCCCAGAGCAGGTACAGGGGGTTAGATACAGAGTAAAGCTCCCTCTACACTGTCCCATCAAACACTCCCAGAGCAGGCACAGCACGGGGTTAGATACAGAGTAAAGCTCCCTCTACACTGTCCCATCAAACATTCCCAGGGCAGGTACAGCACGGGTTAGATACAGAATAAAGCTCCCTCTACACTGTCCCATCAAACACTCCCAGAGCAGGCACAGCACGGTGTTAGATACAGAGTAAAGCTCCCTCTACACTGTCCCATCAAACACTCCCAGGGCAGGTACAGGGGGTTAGATACAGAGTAAAGCTCCCTCTACACTGTCCCATCAAGCACTCCCTGGGCAGGTACAGGGGGTTAGATACAGAGTAAAGCTCCCTCTACACTGTCCCATCAAACACTCCCAGGGGAGGTACAGCACGGGTTAGATACAGAGTAAAACTCCCTCTGCACTGTCCCATCAAACACTCCCAGGGGAGGTACAGCACAGGTTAGATACAGAGTAAAACTCCCTCTACACTGTTCCATCAAACTCTCCCAGGGGAGGTACAGCACAGGGTTAGATACAGAGTAAAGCTCCCCCTACACTGTCCCATCAAACACTCCCAGGGCAGGTACAGGGGGTTAGATACAGAGTAAAGCTCCCTCTACACTGTTCCATCAAACACTCCCAGGGCAGGTACAGCATGGGGTTAGATACAGAGTAAAGCTCCCTCTACACTGTCCCATCAAACACTCCCAGGGCAGGTACAGCATGGGGTTAGATACAGAGTAAAGCTCCCTCTACACTGTCCCATCAAACACTCCCAGGGCAGGTACAGCATGGGGTTAGATACAGAGTAAAGCTCCCTCTACACTGTCCCATCAAACACTCCCAGGGCAGGTACAGCATGGGGTTAGATACAGAGTAAAGCTTCCTCTACACTGTCCCATCACACACTCCCAGGACAGGTACAGCATGGGGTTAGATACAGAGTAAAGCTCCCTCTACACTGTCCCATCAAACACTCCCCGGGCAGGTACAGCATGGGGTTAGATACAGAGTAAAGCTCTCTCTACACTGTCCCATCAGTCATGTTAGATCCAGAGCTGTGCCATGCAGTGTAAGGACATGAGTTGCTCAAGTGCATGTCTCGGTGGCTGGGCCAGTGACAGTCCTGTACAACTCCAGCCTCAAACGGCGTGTAGACTCTCCTTCTCTCTCATTGCAAGCAATCATTTGCTAATCCCTGGCAATGGCCAGCCTTGGCGAAGGCCTCCAGTGGGATGAGTTGGCCTCCTGATCCACTCACTCTGATACTTTCTGTTAACTGTCCCCATCCCTTTAATTCCGAGAGCGACTGGAGAAGTTGCGGTTGGAGCAGAGAAGGCAGAGAGGAGATTTTAGCGAGGCGTTGAAAAATCATGAGGGGGTCCAGACAGAGTAGAGCGAGAGAAAGTGTTCCCATTGGTGGAAGGGTGGAGAACCAGAGGGACACACAGATTTAAGGCGATTGGCAGAAGAACCAAAGACGACACAGGGGAAAATCTTGTCACGCAGCGAGTGGTTCGGGGCTGGAATGCGCTGCCTGAGAGGGTGAGGGTGGGGGGGGGCAGATTGGAGAGCAGCCTTCAAAAGGGAGTTGGAGAAATACTCGACTGAGAAAAAAAATAGCGGGTTTCGTGGGAAAGAGTGGCCACAGAATCGAGGGGCCGAACGGCCTCCTTCTATGCTGGATCGTTGAAGATGGCAGGGCACGTTGAGAAGGTGGTTAAAAATGCTCACATGGTCCCGGGCTTCATAAATAGAGGCACAGGGGACGGAAACTGTCCCTCGCCGGAAACGCAGCGCGCTAACCGTGCCTCGGCTGTGTTTGCCGCCGCGGTGGGCTCTTGCACGCAATTCCCCTCGTTGTTTTCCCCGGCGGCCCCCGGATCGTGGTCACGATGGAGGGGGGTGGGGGGGGGGGGGGGGGGGCGGGAGTGCGATGGAGAGGGGAGGTTCGCGCACTAGAGGGTCGGAGGTCGGGGCTGGGGGGGCGGGTGAGTTTCCGCCGCCATCACTCGTCGGCGTAGCGCCGATGACGTCACTCGGAAGGGGAGGGCCGCTGCGAGCTCTGCCGTTGTCGAAGTTCGATCCGTCGGGCCGCCAGGGACGGGCTTTCGGCCTGGCACCCAAGGGTGGGGGGGCGGGGCGCACACTGGGCCACCAGCCGAACCCGGCGCGGGCAATAACCGTCGGCCTGACACGGCAGTCGGCCGACAAACGAAAAACAAGATGGCGGTCACATCTTGATGGCAGCCGCACCGCCATTTTTGAACGCACTCCAAGCACAACGCGGCGACAGAAAAAGATGGCGGCACCGAGCAGCGGGCAACACGATTTTCAATTTCGCGTCGGGGGGGGGGAACATCAGTGGCGCGCGCTCTGATGACGCACCTCGGACGGATCGGCAAGAGCGGGACGGTAATGAGGGGGGGGGGCGGTGGGGGTGTCACGCCGGGGACACCGCAGGACCGCAATTTTCAAAATGGCGGCCGTTCGCCGGAAAATCGGCGGCCGTTCCACTCCGCCGTGTGGCTGCCGATTTGTGGCGGTAACAGGCCTGAATTGAAGCGGCAATTTCGGTCGCTAAGGGTAAGGAAGTCTTGATACAACTGGTCAGGGCCCTGGTGAGACCACACCTGGAGCACTGTGCGCAGTTTTGGTCTCCGCATCTCAGGAAGGATATACTTGCCTTGGAGGCGGTGCATCGGAAGTTCACCAGACTGATTCCTGGGATGAGAGGGTTGTCCTAAGATGAGAGATTGAGTAGACGAGGCCGATATTCTCTGGAGTTGAGAAGAATGAGGGGTGATCTCGTTGAAACGTGTAAGATTCTGAGGGGGCTTGACAGGGTAGATGCAGGGAGGGTGTTTCCCCCCCCCCCGGGCTGGGGAGTCTAGAACCAGGGGTCACAGTCTCAGGATAAGGGGTTGGCCATTGAGGACTGAGATGAGGAGGAATTTCTTCACTCAGAGGGTGGGTGAATCTTTGGAATTCTCTGCCCCAGAGGGCTGTGGGAGGCTCAGTCGTTGAGTATATTCAAGGCTGAGACCAATAGATTTTTGGATTCTCGGGGAATCAAGGGATCGGGCGGGAAAGTGGAGTTGAGGTCCAAGGTCGGCCATGATCTGATTGAATGGCGGAGCAGGCTCGAGGGGCCTTCGGGCCTACTCCTGCTCCTAATCCTTATTTCAAGTACACCCCGCTGTAAACGTTCCCTCTGCACTCGTCCTCAACACCCTTGGAATTTAAAATTGCGACTTAGTCCCTGTCGAGCATTCTGATGGCCCGCCTTCTTTAAACTAATTCTATTACATGAATTATGTCATGTTTGGCTAGTGAGCAGGTTTGCCAGTAATTGCTACCAGAGAGAATTAATTTTATACATTTTAATGGTGTTTTAGCAAATCTGCTGATAGCTGCTATTAGCTGGGAGTGCTGACAAGGTGCATAATTCCTCCGACTCTTCTGACAGGCCCTGTGTGTGTGCGAAAGAACCAGCTCACGGGTAGGTGTCTCTTCGAGCTCAACACAGGGCGCGGGTTTAATGCCATGCTCTCCGCTCGGAGGGATCAGAGTGGGAATTAACGACCCACCCGCCTTCTCCGTCCCCCCCACAAATCATGTTTGCCATTCATTGCCCCAGTCCGATTCTCAGGAGGTCCGTGAAGAGAAAGTGGAATCAATTAGGGGCTGAGGGGATGGATCAATGAGATGATTTCCACAGGGACATGAATACACAAGAGCATAAGAATTAGGAGCAGGCCATTTGACCCCTTGAGCCTGCATTCAACGAGATCACGGCTGATCTTCTCCCTCAACACTTCCCCGCCCGATCCCCATATCCCTTGATTCTCTTAATATCCAACAATCTATCGATCCCTGCCTTGAATATACTCAACGACTGAGCCTCCACAGCCCTCTGGGGCAGAGAATTCCAAAGATTCACCACCCTCTGAGTGAAGAAGTTCCTCCTCATCTCAGTCCTCAATGGCCGAGCCCTTATCCTGCGACTGTGTGACCCCTGGTTCCAGACTCAAGAAGCTCGACACCATCCGGGACAAAGCAGCCCGCTTGATGGGCACGCCACCCACCACCTTCAACACTCACTCCCTCCACCACCGGCGCCCCCTGGCTGCAGTGTGCACCGTCTACAAGATGCACTGCAGCAACTCGCCAAGGCTTCTTCGGCAGCACCTCCCAAACCCGCGACCTCTACCACCTAGCAGGACCAGGGCAGCAGGCGCATGGGAACACCACCACCTCCACGTTCCCCTCCCAGTCACACACACACACCATCCCGACTTGGGAAATGTATCGGCCGCTCCTTCATCGTCGCTGGGTCACAATCCTGGAACTCCCTCCCTAACAGCACTGTGGGAGCACCTTCAGCACACGGACTGCAGCGGTTCAAGAAGGCGGCTCACCACCACCTTCTCAAGGGGCGATTAGGGACGGGCGATAAACGCTGGGCCTTGCCAGCGACGCCCACATCCCAGGTACGAATCAAAAAATATATTGTCCATGCCCATATAGAGGCAACACTTTTATATCGGCCACACCTGTATATAGTCCACATCTGTATATACAACAACAACTTATATTTATATAGCACCTTTAACGTAGTAAGACATCACAAGGCACATCGCAGGAGTGTTGTAAGACAAAACAAATACATTTGACACTGGGCCGCATATGAAGAAATTACGGCAGGTGACCAAAAGCTTGGTCAAAGAGGTAGGTCTTAAGGGGCGCCTTAAAAGAGAGGTGGAGAGGTTTAGGGAGGGAGTTCCAGAGCTTGGGGCCCAGGCAACAGAAGGCACGGCCACCGATGGTGGAGCGATTATAATCAGGGATGGTCAGGGGGGCAGAATTAGAGGAGCGCAGAGATCTCGGGGGGTTGTGGGGCTGGAGGAGATTACAGAGATAGGGAGGGGGCGCGAGTATGTATATGCTGCATATCTTTGGACCACATCTGTCGATAGGCCTCATCGGTATATAGGCCACACCTGCGTATAGTCCACACCAGTACAAGGTCACCCCCCCATACACGTACACGTGCAACTTCCCAAATCTGGGAACTCCGCAAACAGTGATTGTCCGAAAAGGGGACATTTTGCCCGTGGCTGAAGGAATCGTGCCAAATCCAGAATTATTGTCCGTAAACTGGACATTTTCAGGCAAAACCCAAAACCCGGCACAGACTCTGTCGAGGATTCCTGATTTCTGACTATTGATTTTCTTGTCTGAAATCCGGAAAAACCCAAAAACCGGAACGGTCTCAGTGGTGACGATTCTGGATTTCGGGCGTTGTACCTGTATAAATAACCCATATCCATGCCAAAGGCCTCTGTGAGGTTAAATAAGGCCGTGTACAAGGGTTGGTGCTGTTCCCTGCATTTCTCTGGCAGTTGACGCGCCGTGAAGGCCATGTCTGTGGTACTCCATAGTGGACGGAATCCGCATTCAGTGAACGTCAGTGTTCTCGCTCGGGCCAACCTCCCCAGCATCGAAGCACTGACCACACTCGACCAGCTCCGCTGGGCAGGGCCGCATTGTCCGCATGTCAGACACGAGACTCCCAAAGCAAGCGCTCTACTCGGAACTCCTTCACGGCAAGCGAGCCAAAGGTGGGCAGAGGAAACGTTACAAGGGACACCCTCAAAGCCTCCCTGATAAAATGGGACATCCCCACCGACACCTGGGAGTCCCTGGCCAAAGACCAGTCTGCCCTAAGTGGAGGAAGTGCATCCGGGAGGGCGCTGAGCACCTCGAGTCTCGTCGCCGAGAGCGTGCAGAAACCAAGCGCAGGCAGCGGAAGGAGCGTCCGGCAAACCAGTCCCACCCACCCCTTCCCTCAACCACTATCTGTCCCACCTGTGACAGGGACTGTGGTTCCCGTATTGGACTGTTCAGCCACCTAAGGACTCATGTTAAGAGTGGAAGCAAATCTTCCTCGATTCCGAGGGACCGCCTATGATGATGGTGAGCCCACATCTGTAAATAGGTCACACAGATGTTCTCTTTAATTTTTTGGGGGCGAGGGGCGTGACCTCTTTAACGGCCCAATCAAAGTGCGAGATTTATCGGGGGCGGGGGAGCACTGCACGTTTGCGTGGCTTAACGGGAACATGGTCGGAGGGGGGGGGGGCGCTCCTATATATAGTCCACACACCCACGTACAGCCCGCTCCTGCCTTACAGGCCATGCCCCGACATAAGCCTCGCTCATACACGAACGGCCATTCTCCCAACCCCCCCACCGCTCCCACCGCCGTCCTTCTGACCCTCCACCCCCGGCCCCGCTGCCCCTCCGCCAGGGACACAACAGCAAACAACCTTTCACTGACTCCCTCCTCCACGGCGGAGGTGGGGCCCAACCCCGAGGGCCGTTAATGGCGCATCACCTCTACACAGCCGGAAGTATCGACGCACCACCTTAGCAAACAACCAGGCACACACCACAACAGAGTCCGTGAGCGCCTCAGCTCATCCGTGGCTTGTCCTCGGCGCGAAGCCACCGCGCACTGCCATTTCCACCGCGCAGGCCGTGTTGCCGTGGTAACAGTCTCCACATAGACAAACATAAGAACATCAGAAATAGGAGCAGGAGTCGGCCATTCGGCCCCTCGAGCCTGCTCCGCCATTTAATAAGATCATGGTTGATCCGATCATCGACTCAGGTCCACTTCCCCGCCCGCTCCCCATAACCCCTTATTCTCTTATCGCTCAAAAACCTGTCTATCTCCACCTTGAATATATTCAATGACCCAACCTCCACAGCTCTCTGGGGCAGAGAATTCCACAGATTTACAAACCTCTGAGAGAAGAAATTCCTCCTCATCTCAGTTTTAAATGGGCGGCCCCTTATTCTGAGACTATGCTCTCTAGTTTTAGATTCCCCCACGAGGGGAAACATCCTCTCTACATCTACCCTGTCCAGCCCCTTCAGAATCTTATACGTTTCAATAAGGTCACCTCTCATTCTTCTAAACTCCAATGAGTAGAGGCCCAACCTGCTCAACCTTTCCTCATAGGACAACTCCTTCATCTCAGGAATCAACCTCAGGAACCTTCTCTGAACTGCCTCCAATGCAAGTATATCCTTCCTTAAATACCGAGACCAAAACTGTACGCAGTACTCCAGGTGTGGCTGCTTTTATACTCTATCCCCCTTTGCAATAAAGGCCAACATTCCATTTTCCTTCCTGAACACTTGCTGTACCTGCATACTAACTTTTTGTGTTTCATGCACAAGGACCCCCAGGTCCCTCTGAACTCCAGCATTTTGTAATCCCTCCCCATTTAAATAATAATTTGCTTTTCTATTTTTTCTGCCAAAGTGGATAACCTCACATTTTCCCACATTATACTCCATCTGACAAATGTTTGCCCACTCACTTAGCCTGTCTGTATCCCTCTGCAGATTTTTTGTGCTCTCCTCACAACTTGCTTTCCCATCCATCTTTGTATCATCAGCAAACTTGGTTACATTACACTCGTCCCCTTCATGCAAGTTATTAATATATATTGTAAATAGTTGAAGCCCCAGCACTGATCCCTGCGGCACCCCACTAGTTACTGTTTCCCAACCAGAAAATGACCCATTTATCCCGACTCTCTGTTTTCTGTTAGTTAGCCAATCTTCTATCCATGCGAATATATTACCCCCAACCCCGTGAGCTTTTATCTTGTGCACCTTATCGAATGCCTTCTGGATATCCAACTACACCACATCCGCTGGTTCCCCCTTATCCACCCTGCTTGTTACATCCTCAAAGAGCTCCAGCAAATTTGTCCAACATGATTTCCCTTTCATAAAACCATGCTGACTCTACTTGATTGAATCATGCTTTTCCAAATGTCCTGCTACTGCTTCCTTAATAATGGACTCCAGCCTTGTCCCAACGACAGATGTTAGGCTAACTGGTCTATACTTTCCTGCTTTCTGTCTCCCTCCTTGCTTAAAGAGGGGGCCTTACATTTGCGATTTTCCAATCCAGTGGGACTCCTCCAGAATCCAGGGAATTTTGCTACGAGAAGAGATTGGGCCAATAGTCTTGGGAGTTGAGAACAACTGGAGCTGATCCCATTGAAACGTATAAAATGCTTAGTGGACTTGACAGGGTGGAGGATATTTCCCCTGGACGGTTTCATGTACAAGTACCTGTACAAGGAGGATTTTCTTCTCTCAGAGGGTTGTAAATCTGTGGAATTCGCTGCCTCAGGGAGCTGTGGAAGCTGGGACATTAAGTGGATTTAAGACAGAGATGGACAGATACTTAACCGATAAGGGGACAAGGGAGCGGGCGGGGAAGTGGAGCTGAGTCCATGATCGGATCAGCCATGATCGTATTAAATGGCGGAGCAGGCTCGAGGGGCCGAATGGCCGACTCCTGCTCCTATGTTCTTATGACTCCCAGATGCCTCTGTACCGCGGCATTTTGATTTCGCGAGTAAACTCTCTCCCTTTAGACAATATTTTGCTTCTCTGTTCTCCACCAGGCAGCAGAATGCTTCAGGCAGACTAGGCCCGAGGTCTTGTTTCTCCAAACAGCGAGACGGGTTGGCACAACCCGCGATAACTTGACCACCCGTGCGTGAGCGCCGGGCAGAATGGCGCTGCCCTCCCCACAGCTACATTGACGCCAACCAGCGGGCACTTACGATGTGCAGCTGTAGGTAGTCGCCCAGGCCGGAGGCACTGTCCACCCGCACCAAGATGGCGTCCTTCTGCTGCGTGCTAAATCCCACGGCGAGCCGGTCTGCGCGTGTGCTCGGCCGATCGTTGGGGGGCCACGTGTACGTGATGAGGGCGCCGCCCCGGCCAAAGATGTACGTGGTGCCAGCTGAAAAAAAATGAACGGGACACAGGTTAGTTTATCACCTGACTCAAAGCTTTACTCTGTATCTAACCCCGTGCTATACCTACCCTGGGAGTGTTTGATGGGACAGTGTAGAGGGAGCTTTACTCTGTATCTAACCCCGTGCTGTACCTGCCCTGGGAGTGTTTGATGGGACAGTGTAGAGGGAGCTTTACTCTGTATCTAACCCCCTGTACCTGCCCTGGGAGTGTTTGATGGGACAGTGTAGAGGGAGCTTTACTCTGTATCTAACCCCGTGCTGTACCTGCCCTGGGAGTGTGTGATGGGACAGTGTAGAGGGAGCTTTACTCTGTATCTAACCCCGTGCTGTACCTGCCCTGAGAGTGTGTGATGGGACAGTGTAGAGGGAGCTTTACTCTGTATCTAACCCCGTGCTGTACCTGCCCTGGGAGTGTGTGATGGGACAGTGTAGAGGGAGCTTTACTCTATATCTAACCCCGTGCTGTACCTGTCCTGGGAGTGTTTAATGGGACAGTGTAGAGGGAGCTTTACTCTGTATCTAACCCCGTGCTATACTTGCCCTGGGAGTGTGTGATGGGACAGTGTAGAGGCTAATTAATTTCTAACATGCTGGCACTCCCTGCCTGGTCCAAACTCAGCATGGGTGGAATCAGCAGACAGCGGGACCACAATCCCAACCACTTACATCGTGACCCCATGTCACAGGCTGCCGGCGGGACTGACAGATGGAATAAGCGCATGTCCTAATTAAAACAAGACTAGTCTGACTGGATTAGAGGTGCACTGGCATGATTCGTATTTAACTGTAACCAGCTGGCCATTTCTCAACGAGACATACTATGGAGGGTACCAGTACATGATGTGGAGCATACGACTTGCACAGTTACACAATATAGAACCATATAGAAATTCACAACACGGAAGGAGGCCATTTCGGCCCATCGTGTCCGCGCCGGCCGACCAAGAGCCACCCAGCCTAATCCCACTTTCCCGCTCTCGGTCCGTAGCCCTGTCGGTTACACGGGCACATCCAAGTACTTTTTAAATGTGGTGAGGGTTTCTGCCTCTACCACCCTTTCAGACAGTGAGCTCCGTCCCAGACCCCCACCACCCTCTGGGTGAAGACATTTTCCCCTCAAATCCCCTCTTAACCTCGCCCCCCAATTACTTTAAATCTGTGCCCCCTGGTTGTTGACCCCTCTGCCAAGGGAAACAGGTCCATCCTATCCACTCTATCCAGGCCCCTCATCATTTTATACACCTCAATCAGGTCTCCCCTCAGCCTCCTCTGTTCCAAAGAAAACAGACCCCAGCCTATCCAATATTTCCTCATCGCTAAAATTCTCCAGTCCTGGCAACATCCTTGTAAATCTCCTCTGTACCCTCTCCAGTGCAATCACATCCTTCCTGTAATGTGGTGACCAGAACTGCACGCAGTACTCCAGCTGTGGCCTAACTAGTGTTTTGTACAGTTCAAGCATAACCTGCTCTTGTATTTTATGCCTCGGCTAATAAAGGCAAGTATTCTGTGTGCCTTCTTAACCACCTTATCAACCTGGCCTGCTACCTTCAGGGATTTGTGGATGTGCACTCCAAGGTCTCTTTGTTTCTCTACACTTCTTAGTGTTGCACTATTTAATGTGTATTCCCTTGCCTTGTTAGATCTCCCAGAAACAAGCCATTGAGAGTATAATGGTACAGTGCCCCTCTATTAGAGGTATAATGGTACAGTGCACTCCTATTGAGGATATAATAGTACTGTGCCCTCCTATTAGGGGTATGATGGTACAATGCCCCCCCCCCCCATTAGGGGTATAATGGTACAGTGCCCCCCTATTAGGATATAATAGTACAGTGCCCTCCTATTCGGGGTATAAAGGTACATTGTACCCTATTGAGGGTTTAATGGTACAGTCCCCTCCTATTCGGGGTATAATGGTACAGTGCACTCCTATTAGGGGTATAACGGTACAGTGCCTTCCTATTAGGGGTATAACAGTACAGTGCCCTCCTATTAGGGGTATAATGGTACAGTGTCCTTCTATTAGGGGTATAACGGTGCAGTGCTCCCCTCTTGAGGGTATAATGGTACAGTGCCCCACTATTAGGGGAATAATGGTACAGTGCCTTTCTATTAGGGGCATAATGGTGAAGTGCCCCCCTATTAGGGGTATAATGGTACAGTACCCCCCCCCCAGTAGAGGTATAACGGTAGTGCCCACTTATTAGGGGTGTAATGGTACAGTGCCTGCCTATTAGGGGTACAATGGCACAGTGCCCTCATATTAGGGGTATTATGGTACTGTGCCCCACTATTAGAGGTATAATGGTACAGTACTCCCCCCCCCCCTCTATTAGGGGTATAATGGTAGTGCCCACTTATTAGGGGTATAACCGTATAGTGCCATCCTAGTGCCCCCCTATTAGGGGTATAATGGTACAGTGCCCCCCTATTAGGGGTATAAAGGTACAGTGCCCCCCTATTAGAAGTATAATGGTACAGTCCCCTCCTGTTAGGGGTATAATGGTACAGTCCCCTCCTGTTAGGGGTATAATGGTACAGTGTCCTCCTATTAGGGTTATAACGGTACAGTGCCCTCCTATTAGGGTTATAATGGTACAGTGCCCTCCTATAGAGGAGTATAATGGTACAGTACCCCCTTATTAGGCGTATACTGGTACAGTGCCCTCTTATTGAGGGGTATAACGGTACAGTGCCCTCCTATTAGGGGTATAATGGTACGATGCCCTAGATGAGAGGTATACCGGTACAGTGCCCTGGATGAGGGGTATAACGGTACGATGCCCTGGATGAGGGGTATACCAGTACAGTGCCCTGGATGAGGGGTATACCGGTACAGTGCCCTGGATGAGGGGTATACCGGTACAGTGCCCTGGATGAGGGGTATAACGGTACGATGCCCTGGATGAGGGGTATACCGGTACAGTGCCCTGGATGAGGGGTATACCGGTACAGTGCCCTGGATGAGGGGTATAATGGTACAGTGCCCTGGATGAGGGGTATACCGGTACAGTGTCCTGGATGAGGTGTATACTGGTACAGTGCCCTGGATGAGGGGTATAACGGTACGATGCCCTGGATGAGGGGTATACCAGTACAGTGCCCTGGATGAGGGGTATACCGGTACAGTGCCCTGGATGAGGTGTATACTGGTACAGTGCCCTGGATGAGGGGTATAACGGTACGATGCCCTGGATGAGGGGTATACCAGTACAGTGCCCTGGATGAGGGGTATACCAGTACAGTGCCCTGGATGAGGGGTATACCGGTACAGTGCCCTGGATGAGGGGTATACCAGTACAGTGCCCTGGATGAGGGGTATACCAGTACAGTGCCCTGGATGAGGGGTATACCGGTACAGTGCCCTGGATGAGGGGTATACCGGTACAGTGCCCTGGATGAGGGGTATAATGGTACAGTGCCCTGGATGAGGGGTATACCGGTACAGTGTCCTGGATGAGGTGTATACTGGTACAGTGCCCTGGATGAGGGGTATAACGGTACGATGCCCTGGATGAGGGGTATACCAGTACAGTGCCCTGGATGAGGGGTATACCGGTACAGTGCCCTGGATGAGGGGTATACCGGTACAGTGCCCTGGATGAGGGGTATACAGGTACAGTGCCCTGGATGAGGGGTATACCGGTACAGTGCCCTGGATGAGGGGTATACCGGTACAGTGCCCTGGATGAGGGGTATACCGGTACAGTGCCCTGGATGAGGGGTATACCGGTACAGTGCCCTGGATGAGGGGTATACCGGTACAGTGCCCTGGATGAGGGGTATACCGGTACAGTGCCCTGGATGAGGGGTATACCGGTACAGTGCCCTGGATGAGGGGTATACCGGTACAGTGCCCTGGATGAGGGGTATACTGGCACAGTGCCCTGGATGAGGGGTATACTGGTACAGTGCCCTGGATGAGGGGGTGCGATGGGTCACTGTCCTGCTCGTTGAGCTGTGCCGTGCCCGAGCATTACTGTTGGAGCCATATCAGTGTGTGAGAGGCTGTGTGGGGTATGATGGAATAACGCTCTCTGAATCGGTGTGCTGGTGCGTCCCACCTCAGGCCAGCGAACCGAGTTCGAGGATCCTGCTCATTAATAGCTGCCCCGCTGCCTTTCCGTCTCACACTGTCTGGGCAGCCTCCTCGTTATGGATAGTTCCCACGGGCACCCTCTGATGCCTGACTCTCCTGTCCCCCTGCCCTGCCATATTGGGCAGAGTTCTTCAGTCACAGCAACCCTGAGTGCGGGAGGTGGGGATGACATTACTGTCAACCTCGCTCACGTTCTCAGTTACACCCAATCTAAGGGCACTGAGATTACAAGTTGGCCATGCAATTGTAACTGCAGGATCACGCGATCAAATGCAATCCCATTTTTAAACCTTCACACCTATAAGGCGTGTGCAAAGGGAGCAAGAGAGACACGCTGCCCATTCACGGGAGAGAAAAAAAAAAGACTTGCATTTATATAGCGCCTTTCACGACCACCGCACGTTTCCAGGCGCTTTACGGCCAACGAACCACTTTTTGGAGCGCAGTCACTGTTGTAATGTGGGAAACGCAGCAGCCAATTTGGGCATAGCAAGCTCCCACAAACAGCATTGTGACAATGACCAGATCATCTGTTTTTTGCTTATGAACTAAGACTTAATCTGCCTGCAATGCTCATAACCAATTGTCCATTACGCTCGATGCGTTTGCGGAGAGCATATTTTGCACAATATTCATCGGCTGCAAACCCCCGCCTCTTTGCGATCGGAGGCCAGCAATAAATTTTCAATGGAGGGTCCCCTTCCAGAGATTGACGCACAGAAATCTAAGCTGACACTCCAGTGATGTGCTGAGGGAGTGCCGCACTGTCAGAGGTGCTGTCTTTTGGATGAGACGTTAAACCGAGGCCCTGCCTGCCCTCTCAGGTGGACGTAAAATCTCCTGCGGACACTATTGGAACAAGAGCAGGAGAGTCCTGAGCCAATATTGATCCCTCAACCAACATCACTAAGACAGATTATCCGCTCATAAGCACATAAGAAATAGGAGCAGGATTAGGCCATTGGCCCCTTGAGCCTGCTCTGCCATTCAATAAGATCATGGCTGATCCGATCATGGACTCGGGTCCACTTCCCCGCCCGCTCCCCATAACCCCTGACTCCCTTACCGTTCAAAAATCTGTCTCTCTCCGCCTTGAATACATTCAATGTCCCAGCCTCCACAGCTCTCTGGGGCAGAGAATTCCACAGATTCACGACCCTCTGAGAGAAGAAATTCCTCCTCAGCTCCGTTATAAATGGGCGGCCCCTTATTCTGAAACTATGCCCCCTAGTTCTAGATTCCCCCACCAGGGGAAACATCCTCTCTGCATCCACCCTGTCCAGCTCCCTCAGAATCTTATACGTTTCAGTAAGATCACCTCTCATTCTTCTAAACTTCTTATCACATTGCTGTTTGTGGGAGCTTACTGTGCGCAAATTGGCTGCCGCTGCTTCCACATTACAACAGCGACTACACTTCGAAAATAGCTTCATTGGCTGTAAAATGCTTTGGAATGAGCTGAGGTTGTGAATAGACGCTGTAAATAAACGCAAGTTTTTCTTTGAACCGGTGAAGCAGATTGGAATGCTGCAGTACCCATTCTGTACACTTTGTGGTGCTCGTTCAAGGTTACCACTCACTGAGGGCTCCAGGTGGTGGAATCAGGAAAAACTGCCGGAATCCCGGGAAAAATATTCTACCGGCACGTTTGACTAAAGGGCACCTGGGATGTGGGTAGATGGCACATGCTCAGACTGAAGAATCCAAATTTAGTTCACAGCTCTGAGCAAAAACATCGTCCAATCCCGGACGTTTGAGATAAAGCTTGGACCCTTGAGTAAAGCCTCCAACAAAGGCATTGAAACACAAAAGATAATTCGATAGATACATTTAATCGTGTTATCGTAAGATAACTTTCTTTTGCAGTCAAAAAAAAAAATTATTTCAAACACTTATTTTGGACATTAGAATTTTCAGTTACTGATAAGAAAAAATGGCACCTCAAAAAATTTTCAGGCGGATATTTTTCAGAAGTTATTTTGAGCGGTTTGTGGGGTCAGGGCACCTGGTGGCCAGATTCCACAATGGCAGGGGGACAAGTCCACAAAGGTGTTTCCCAGCGTAGATTTGGACTTAATAATTTATATTGGAAGAAGATGAGGCAAAAATGGGGTTAAAAAGACTGAAAACAAGTCAAGGCTTTGTAATCAGGAAATGAACACAAATTCTCAATAAATTACTTAGGTGGTTCAGTGTCAAATTTTGTCTGATTTGCACGACTGAGAAGCGCCTTGGGATGCATTACAGGCGCTATATAAATGCAAGTTGTTATTGATATTTGACTCATTCCAGCCCCGCAACCCCCCAAGATCTCTGTGCCCCCCCTCCACTCGTGCATCCCCCAATTTCAATTGCTCCACCATTGGTGGCCGTGCCTTCAGCTGCCTGGGCCCCAAGCTCTGGAACTCCCTCCCTAAACCTCTCTGCCTCTCTCTCCTCCTTTAAGACGCTCCTTAAAACCGGCCTCTTTGACCAAGCTTTTGGTCACCTGTCCCTAGTATCTCGTTATGTGGTTCGGTGTCAAAGTTTGTCTGATAACACTCCTGTGAGGCACCTTGGGAAGTTCCAAGTGCCATATATGTTTTCCCTGGGCTGGGGAGTCTAGAGCCAAGGGGGTCACACAGTCTCAGGATAAGGGGTCGGCCATTTAGGACTGAGATGAGGAGGAATTTCTTCACTCAGAGGGGGGTGAATCTTTGGAACTCTCTGCCCCAGAGGGCTGTGGAGGCTCAGTCGTTGAGTATATTCAAGGCTGAGATCGGTAGATTTTTGGACTCTCGGGGAATCACGGGATCGGCCGGGAAAGTGGAGTTGAGGTCGAAGATCAGCCCTGTTCCTATTGAATGGCGGAGCAGGCTCGAGGGGCTGAATGGCCGACTCCTGCTCCGACTCCTGATGTCTTTTTAAATGCAAGTTGTTTGACTTATCAAGCTTATTCCATCCTCTGACCATGTACAACGTGCTCAATTGTGGATCTCGCCATTGTCTTGGGACCATTCTTTCCACAAATCCATCCTTGCTTTCTGAATGAAAAAAAACATTGACCTAGATAGCAGACAATATCCAATCCCTATAACTTCCAGAGGAAAAGTTCTTGAAAGTTTTTGCTTGCTAAATCGACCACAATTGCATGATAACGATCGTATACCTGAGTCCGTAACCAATTACCTTCCTCGACATGATTCGGGTGACAACGATTGTCTCACACAATTCTATCTGTACTTATCCATAACAACCCTCAGTCACATCTCTGCCCAATTATTTATCCACGCCCTCTATCTCCACTTGGAGAGAATTTTACAGCACAGAAGGAGGCCATTGGGCCCATCGTGCCTGTGCCGGCTCTGTGACAGAGCGATCCAATCATTCCCACTCCCGCCCTGGCTCTTTCCCCACAGCCCGGAATATTTTTCCTTTCAAATATTGATCCAATTGCCCATTTGAAAGTTGCAATTGAATCTACTCCCCCCCGCCCTTTCAGGCAGCGCGTTCCCGATCACAACAATAGGAAGGATGTCAAGCCAAGGAGAGGGTGCAGAGGTGAGTGATCACAATGGTACCAGGGATGAGGGACTTCAGTTATGTTGGAGAGACTGGAGAAGCTGGGGTTGTTCTCCTTGCAGCAGAGAAGGTCACTATATAAGCAGACTGTAGATATACTCTCTGTGTGGTCACTGTATAGTTGCATAAGATGGAGACTTGTTTACCAGACGTACTATCAATAAGGTTTACACTGTGTATATAACTATGCTGGCACCATTAGAGGGTGCAACTGGTGGAGACCGGGTTTTTCTGCCCTGATGGCAGGAGCTGTATAAACGGGTAGCCACCATATGCCTGCCTCACTCTGGTGTTACAAATAAAGGACCAAAGTCACTACAGTTTGAGTACAACACATTGCCTCGTGGAGTGACTCATAGGTACATTACAGACGTAACAACTGGCGACGAGAAAATGGACTTTCACGCGATTATGGCTACCTCTGGCACACTAAAAGACTTCGCAGAGGGTGATGATTGGGATGCCTTCATGGAAAGGCCCGAGCTATATTTCGTGGCAAACGACCTGGTAGGGGAGACGGACGCGTTGGCGGAGAAGCGCAAGGCTATACTGCTGACCAGTTGTGGGCCGGAGGTCTACCGCCTCGTCAGGGACTTGCTGGCACCCACGAAGGCCAAGGAGAAGACATACGATGACCACGACTGAACTAATTATGCAATCTACCCAATCCTGGCCCACGACCGTAAAACGTAACAAATGTAAGTCAGTGAACCAAGGTGTCATGATACAAACTGTAAAAAAATAGTTTTTTGTTCCTTTCTTTGTACTTGCACAGTGTCTGATCCTGTATGTTAATGTAACGGGCCAGCTGCATGATCTTGCTGTGTGTGGGTGGGGGGGGGGGGCGGGGAGCGGCGGGGGGGGCGGGGAATGGATGTATGTAGCCATGGACACACACATGGATCATACCCAGAACCCACTGGAACCTCCACTGCATCATCGAACCATCCAAACTGCTGGTAACCACGACCCAACATTATGGCAAAAGGATTTGGGGGTTAACAGGGAGTGGGCCAAGCCAAAGCACAGCCAAGGTGCAAGGGCTATTGGCACTTAAGTCTGGGGAGAGCTAAGCCAGAGCACATAGTGCAAAGGTAATTGGCACAAAGGACGTGGGGGAGAGTGATGTTATATATGCAGACTATAGATATACTCTCTGTGTATTCACTGTATAGTTGCATAAGATGGAGACTTGTTACCTGATGTACTGTCAATAAGGCTTACACTGTGTATATACTATCCTGGCACCACTAGAGGGTGCAACTGGTGGAGACCGGGGTTTCCTGCCCTGGTGGCAGGGGCTGCATTAAAGGCTGCCCACCATGCGACTGCCTCACTCTGGAGTGACGAATAAAGGACCAAGGTCACGACAGTTTGAGTGCAACACATTGCCTCGTGGAGTCATTCATAGGTGCATCACAGACATAACAGTTAGGAGGAGATTTAATCGAGGTGTTCAAAATCATGACGGATTTTGATAGAATAGATCGGGGAGAAACTATTTCCAGTGGCAGCAGGGTTGGTAACCAGAGGGACACAGATTTAAGATAATCGGCAATCGAACCAGAAGGGGGAGATGAGGAAACATTTTTTTAACGCCCTTTCAAGGCAGCGAGTTGCTGTGATAGGGAACGCGCTGCCTGAAAGGGCGGTGGGAGCAGATTCAATCGTAACTTCTGAAAGGAGAGTCAGATAAATACTTGATGAGGAAAAATGTGCCGGGCTGCGGGGAAAGAGCCGGTGGTGGGGGGGAGGTGGGGGGTGGGGTACTGATTGGATCGCTCGTTCTCGCAGAGCCGGCATGGGAGCGATGGGCCCAATGGCCTTCCTCCTGCGTTGCACGATGCCAGATCGGACCGTGTCCTTCCTGCGCCGCCGGGAAGGAAGGAGTTAGACTGGGAGGCGGTGTGTTGAATCGTGATTCCGACACAGTGGGATTGCTGGCTGGAGGATACGCATTGAACAGACTACCCCTCTGCCTGTCTTGCTAGTTATCTGGTCCCTCTGATCAGACTGTGTGCTCACAATGGGGGTGTGAGCCCATCAATTGGCAGTGGGCTGACACATCTGGTTGCCGGCATGCAGCAACCTTCAAGAACAATTTATTCCCCCCCCGTCTTATCAGCGGCCTTTATTTTCGAAGAGGCGATTTCACATTACGTGATAACAGGGTGTAAAAGTGCCCCTTAGCGCGGATAAAAAAAAAAATACTGCTTCATTCTTCACAACACTGCACCAAAATCAGACATACGTCAAGAATACAGCTGTTGGCTTCACTCCCACTGCATTGAAAGAAAGAATGTGCATTTAGCTAGCGCCAGTGTCAGTCGCGGCTCAGTGGGTAGCACTCTCTTCCCTCTCTCTCGCTGTAATGTATTTGCTTCGTGGCTTCTTTGCTTTACAATCCATTGCCATTAAGAACTAGTCGGTTTATTCGCAAAAGGTTTAACAATCACGCGACACATTACCGGTTCATCCACCAGGCTCACAACTGCATACCTCATCGTGGGTGACCGAGACCCAACTGGCCGGGGTTTTATTGAGTCTCGTGAACATCACGTGACTGGCAAACCCTCTCTCAACTCAACAGATCTACAAACCTGTGAGCATACTCACCGGTGCGTACAGTACAGTAACGATCAGATAATCAGTTTTTGTTATGTAGATTGGGAGATAAATATTGGCCCCAGGACACCGGAGAGAACTCCCCCTGCACTTCTTCGAAATAGTGCCATGGGAACTTTTATGTCCACCTGAGAGGGCAGACAGGGCCTCAGTTTAACGTCTCATCCGAAAGACAGTGCGGCGCTCCCTCAGTACTGCCCCACCAACAGTGCAGTGCTCCCTCAGTACTACCCCTCTGACAATGCGGCGCTCACTCAGTACTGCCCCTCCGACAGTGCGGCGCTCCCTCAGTACTGCCCCTCTGAAAGTGCAGTGCTCCCTCAGTACTGCCCCTCCAACAGTGCAGTGCTCCCTCAGTACTACCCCTCTGACAATGCGGCGCTCACTCAGTACTGCCCCTCCGACAGTGCGGCGCTCCCTCAGTACTGCCCCTCCAACAGTGCAGTGCTCCCTCAGTACTACCCCTCTGACAATGCGGCGCTCACTCAGTACTGCCCCTCCGACAGTGCGGCGCTCCCTCAGTACTGCCCCTCCGACAGTGCGGCGCTCCCTCAGTACTGCCCCTCCGACAGTGCGGCATTCCCTATGTACTGCAATGTAGTGTCGGCCTGAATTGTTTTTAGTGCTCAAGTCGCTGGAGTGGGACTTGAACCCACGACCTTCTGACTCAGAGACGAGAAAGGGCTGTCCACTCAGCCACGACCGAACAGAACCTTGAAAGGATTAAAGTTACGGGCTATCTGAATCATCCTTCGTATCTGCTGCAGGCAGAAAAGGAAAGTTCTAAGTTAATCAGGAAAACCGAAAGATGTTTTCTAAATATATAAAGAGCAATAGGTTAACTAAAGAAAATGTCGGGCCCATTAGAGAATAAAAGAGTAATCTGTGTGTGGAGGCGGAAGACGTGGGTATGTTTCTTAATAAGTACATGGCGTCTGTCTTCACAAGAGAGAAGAGTAATGCAGACTTTGTGGTTAAGGAGGAGGAGTGTGAAATATTAGATGAGATAAACACAGTCTAAGAGCAAGTATTAAGGGGTTGAGCCTGTTTGAAAGTAGGTAATTCCCCTGGCTCGGAGGAAATGTATCACGGGCTGTTAAGAAAAGCAAAAGAGGAAATAGCAGAGGCTCTGATCATCATTTTCCAATCCTCTCTGGCTACAGGTGTGGTGCTGGAGGATGGGGAGGTCGACTAACATTGTACCCGTGTTTAAAAAGGGAGAAAGGGCAAGACCGAGTAATTACAGGCCAGTCTGCCTAACCTCGATGGTGGGAAAATTATTGGAAGAAATTGTAGGGGCACCATATTAATCATCATTTAGAAAGACACAGAATAATCAAGGACAGTCAGCATGGATTGTTTAGGGAAAGTCGTGTCTGACTAACGTGATTGAATTTTTTAAGGAGGATCGATGAGGACAGTGTGTACGATGTAGCGTATCTAGATTTCAGCAAGGCATTTGATATGGTCCCATGGTCACGACTGGTCACGAAAGTAAAAGCCCATGGGATCCAGGGCAAAGTGGCAAGTTGGACCCAAAATTGGCTCAGAGGCAGGAAGCAAAGGGTAATGGTTGATGGGTGTTTTTGCGACTGGAAGGATGTTTCCAGTGGGGTTCCGCAGGGCTCAGTACTGGGTCGCTTGCTTTTTGTTGTACAAATAATTCAGACTTAAAGGTAGGGGGTCTGATAAAGAAGTTTGCAGTGTGGTGAATAGTGAGGAAGACAGAGACAGCTGGAAGTTGGAAGGATGTGATTGCACTGGAGAGGGTACAGGGCGAGTGACGAGGATGTTGCCAGGACTGGAGAATTTTAGCGATGAGGAAAGATTGGATAGGCTGGGGTTGTTTTCTTTGGAACAGAGGAGGCTGAGGGGAGACCTGATTGACGTGTATAAAATGATGAGGGGCCTGGATAGAGTGGATAGGACGGACCTGTTTCCCTTAGCAGAGGGGTCAACAACCAGGGGGCACAGATTTAAAGTAATTGGGGGGAGGTTTAGAGGGGATTTGAGGGGAAATGTCTTCACCCAGAGGGTGGTGGGGGTCTGGGGCGGAACTCACTGCCTGAAAGGGTGGTAGAGGCAGAAACCCTCACCACATTTAAAAAGCACTTGAATGTGCGCTTGTAACCGACAGGGCTACGGACCGAGAGCGGGAAAGTGGGATTAGGCTGGGTAGCTCTTGGTCGGCCGGAGCGGACACGATGGGCCGAAATGGCCTCCTTCTGTGCTGTAAATTTCTATGATTCTGTGATTCGAATCCTCATTGCTTCCGTAATGTGTCGCTCAGTGGGCAGCACACTCACCTCTCAGTCAAAATGTTGTTGGTTCAAGTCCCACTTCAGAGACTTGAGCACAAAAATCTAGGCTGACAATCCCAGTGCCAGTAGTGAGGGAGCGCCGCACTGTCAGAGGGGCAGTACTGAGGGAGTGCCACACTGTCGGAGAGGCAGTACTGAGGGAGCGCCGCACTGTCAGAGGGGCAGTACTGAGGGAGTTCCGCACTGTCGGAGGGGCAGTACTGAGGGAGTGCCGCACTGTCGGAGGGGCAGTACTGAGGGAGCGCCGCACTGTCAGAGGGGCAGTACTGAGGGAGTTCCGCACTGTCGGAGGGGCAGTACTGAG
The DNA here is from genome assembly GCF_044704955.1 of Pristiophorus japonicus. Taxonomy (NCBI): domain Eukaryota; kingdom Metazoa; phylum Chordata; class Chondrichthyes; family Pristiophoridae; genus Pristiophorus; species Pristiophorus japonicus. The sequence goes on along the minus strand of NC_092003.1, from coordinate 11,932,485 downwards.
GGAGCGCCGCACTGTCGGAGGGGCAGAGCTGAGGGGCCGCCTCACTGTCAGAGGGGCAGTACTGAGGGAGTGCCGCACTGTCGGAGGTGCCGTTTTTCGGATGAGACGTTAAACTGAGGCCCCGTCTGTTCTCTCAGGTGGATGTAAAAAATCCCACGGCATCTATTGGAAGAAGAGCAGGGGGAGTTCTCCCCGGTGTCCTGGGGCAAATATTTATCCCTCAATCAACATCACTAAAACAGATGATCTGGGTCATTATCACGTCGCTGTTTGTGGGAGCTTGCTGTGCGCAAATTGGCTGCCGCGTTTGCCACATTACAACAGTGAACACACTCCAAAAGTACTTCATTGGCTGAAAGCGCTTTGGGATGCCCGGTGGTTGTGAAAGGCGCTATATAAATGCAAGTCTTTCTTTCTTAGAATAATAGAATGACACGGCACAGAAGGAGGCCATTCGGCCCATCGTGCCTGTGCCGGCTCTGTGACAGAGCGATTCAATCAGTTCCAATAGTGGTCATGGGATCTTTTGCATCCACCTGAGAGGGCAGACGGGGCCTCGGTTTAATGTTTCATCCTAAAGACGGCACCTCCGACAGTGCGGCGCTCCCTCAGCACTGCCCCTCCGACAGTGCGGCGCTCCCTCAGCACTGCCCCTCCGACAGCGCAGTGCGGCGCTCCCTCAGCACTGCCCCTCCGATAGTGCGGCGCTCCCTCAGCACTGCCTCTCCGACAGCGCAGTGCGGCGCTCCCTCAGCACTGCCCCTCCGACAGTGCGGCGCTCCCTCAGCACTGCCCCTCCGACAGCGCAGTGCGGCGCTCCCTCAGCACTGCCCCTCCGACAGTGCGGCGCTCCCTCAGCACTGCCCCTCCGACAGCGCAGTGCGGCGCTCCCTCAGCACTGCCCCTCCGACAGTGCGGCGCTCCCTCAGCACTGGCACTGGGAGTGTCAGCCTGGTTTTTCTTGCTCAAGTCCCTGGAGTGGGACTTGAACCCACAACCTTCTGATGTGGAGGCGAGAGAGAGGGAGCTGCCCGCTGACCCACAGCTGGCACAGGAGGGTAGGTTACTCCCGTCGCTGGTCAGTTGGCTTTTGGTGGATTGCGAGTGCACAAAAAGACCCCTGCGTGAAGCTGGCTAGGACAGCTGTCCGCAGGGTGGCCAAAAGGAAAGATTCTCAGCTTGCTCCGGGCACGGCTCCGTCGTTTCCCGGTTTCTCGGCTGGCCAGCGAGAGCAGCTGGCACCCGAGGCGGCCTGGCCGTACCGAGCCTGGCTGCCGCCCTCTGTGCCGTGCGTGGGCGCTGGCAGACATTCAGTCCCGTGGGTGCGCGCGCCGCCTCTGGTCAGCCGCTTCCCGCCCCGTCCGGCGACCCCTGGCCGAACCTTTGCTCTGTCAACGGCGCGCTCCTAGAGTGTGAGGGAGTGAGACAGACATTCCCATCAGGAACCCCTCCCCCACCCCCCGCACTCTGGGGGGGGGGGGGGGGCGGGGGGAAGAAGCCCGATGTGCAGCAGCGGATGGGGTCAGCCGCGATCCAGCTGGTCTCAAGTCGCTGGAGAAATACCACCAACGATGTCTCCGCAAGATCCTACAAATCCCCTGGGAGGACAGACGCACCAACGTTAGCGTCCTCGGCCAGGCCAACATCCCCAGCATCGAAGCACTGACCACACTCGATCAGCTCCGCTGGGCGGGGCCGCATTGTCCGCATGCCCCCAGACACGAGACTCCCAAAGCAAGCGCTCTACTCGGAACTCCTACACGGCAAGTGAGCCCCAGGTGGGCAGAGGAAACGTTACAAGGGACCGCCCTCAAAGCCTCCCTGATAAAGTGCAACATCCCCCACCGACACCTGGGAGTCCCTGGCCAAAGACCAGTCCGGCCCTAAGTGGAGGAAGTGCATCCGGGAGGGCGCTGAGCACCTCGGGTCCCGTCGCCGAGAGCGTGCAGGAACCAAGCGCAGGCAGCGGAAGGAGCGTGCGGCAAACCAGTCCCACCCTCCCCTTCCCTCAACCACTGTCTGTCCCACCTGGGACAGGGACTGTGGTTCCCGTATTGGACTGTTCAGCCACCTGAGGACTCATGTTAAGAGTGGAAGCAAGTCTTCCTCGATCCCGAGGGACTGCCTATGATGATGATGACGGCCAGCTCCCCCAGCGTTGCAAACCAAACATCCAAAGGCTCCCTGTCTGACACTCTTCACTCACCCTCCTGTGTGGCATTCAGAGCCAACCAGTTAATCAGCGCTCCCCCCAAATGCTCATTCACCAGCCCCGGGGCTGGAATCTTCCCAGTCCTGCGAGTGGGGGTTCGGAGGCCCTGGTGGCCCTGATTGACAGCGGGTTGGTATCCCACTCTGCATTCGCCTCCGTGCCAGTTTCTGAGCTGTCAGATCTGCCTTCAGAGAGCAAGCCCGACAGCAAACGGCGGGACGGGTAATTAACATAATTAAAAGCTAAATATTGTTAAGAGGCTTAGAAACAGGCACTTATAATTTTACTAACAGTTTGATGGCTTTCCTGTCGCTCGGGGAACATGGCAGGTAAGTGTGTCGGCTTCTCAGTGACTCTCCATTGCTTTGGCTAGTTGACAGCAGCCTTCGTGGTATTAAAGCTACCATTTCAGAGCTGTTCACTTTACGACGTCAGAAACTGAAGCCGTCAAGGTTTGGAAAAGATTTGTGGGCTGCGCGCACTTTGGAAGTGATGGCAGTGAACTCTCCGTTCGCTGTCACCTCCTTGGAGTAACCTCTCTCACCATTGACAGGTCGCCTCTGTCACCTCAACCTCTCTCACCATTGCCAGATCGCTTCTATCACCTCAACCTCTCTCACCATTGCCAGATCGCTTCTGTCACCTCAACCTCTCTCACCATTGCCAGGTCGCTTCTGTCACCTCAACCTCTCTCACCATTGCCAGATCGCTTCTGTCACCTCAACCTCTCTCACCATTGCCAGGTCGCTTCTATCACCTCAACCTCTCTCACCATTGCCAGATCGCTTCTGTCACCTCAACCTCTCTCACCATTGCCAGATCGCTTCTGTCACCTCAACCTCTCTCATCATTGACAATGCAGACAGCAAAATTCACCAGAACCACACCCTCCCCCCCCCCACCCCATTGTGTTTGGGCTCATTCGAAAGGAAATTTAATTTGGGACTATCTACCGAAAAGTTTGGAACTTGAAAGCGCTTATGGAAGAAATTACGAACTTCAATAGAATTATGAACTTTTACAAGACAAATTCAAGCCTGTGGGCAGACCTAGGGAACAGAGGAAGCCTACGTGATTATTGGAACTGTCTGGGTGTGAGGGCTGATGTAACCTGTCTGGGAGAATGAGTATTTTGAAATCTTCCTCCACAAGAGACATTACCATCACAGTATCACCCAGAGATAGCACCCCATCAATATGGATCTGGACAAACCATTTCAGCATATACATCACAAAGAGGCCCAAGCCAGCCTGTATGCGAAAGACTAAGCACAAAAGGACATTGCAATTACCAAACTAATATTTCCATCAGGAAACAGTTTTTCGAAGATCAGCCCACCCAAGACATACCAACTTTAATGAACCCGACAAAATATTACAAAGAAGAACCAAGTCGGCAAAATTATACAAAGGATTGTGAACAGATTGGGCGGCAAGATTAGAACACTGAAATCATATAACTGGCCACTGTTTTCAACAGAGGTTAGTGGGGAGGGAGGTTCTTGCTACCAGTTCATCAATACAAGGAGAGAAACCAACGCGACAGTTCTAAAACTAACTTCTCCAGCCTCGAAGTCTTGAACTCCTGAAGGAAGGAAGAACATCACTATCTACCATTAACTATCAAAAGGATTGGTAAGCATAGTCCCTGCCTGCCCTGGAGTCTAACCTAGCTAGAATTAGGTGTTGGGAGGTGGGAGGTGTAATTTTATTGCAACTCCCTTTGAATGTGTAGTGTATGGTACTTTATTAGTGTGATTTTAAGTTTGGCCGTGTATTTTCTCACTAGAGTAATAAGTCTGTATTACCTTGACTGTAATAGAAACATAGAAACATAGAAAATAGGTGCAGGAGTAGGACATTCAGCCCTTCAAGCCTGCACCACCATTCAATAAGATTATGGCTGATCATTCACCTCAGTACCCTTTTCCTGCTTTCTCTCCATACCTGTTGATCCCTTTAGCCGTAAGGCCCATATCTAACTCCCTCTTGAATATATCCAATGAACTGGCATCAACAACTCTCTGCGGTAGGGAATTCCACAGGCTAACAACTCTCTGAGTGAAGAAGTTTCTCCTCATCTCAGTCCTAAATGGCCTGCCCCTTATCCTAAGACTATGTCCCCTGGTTCTGGACTTCCCCAACATCGGGAACATTCTTCCTGCATCAAACCTGTCCCATTCCATCAGAATTTTATATGTTTCTATGAGATGCCCTCTCATCCTTCTAAACTCCAGTGTATAAAGGCCCAGTCGATCCAGTCACTCCTCATATGTCAGCCCAGCCATCCCTGGAATCAGTCTGGTGAACCTTCGCTGCACTCCCTCAATAGCAAGAACGTCCTTCCTCAGATTAGGAGACCAAAACTGAACACAATATTCCAGGTGAGGCCTCACGAAGGCTCTGTACAACTGCAGTAAGACCTCCCTGCTCCTATACTCAAATCGCCTAGCTATGAAGGCCAACATGCCATTTGCCTTCTTCACCGCCTGCTGTACCTGCATGCCAACTTTCAATGACTGATGAACCATGACACCCAGGTCTCGTTGCACCTCCCCTTTTCCTAATCTGCCGCCATTTAGAGAATATTCTGCCTTCCGGTTTTTGCCACCAAAATGGATAACCTCACATTTATAAAACCTAAGTTTTTTGCATCAAACCAGTGTCCTCTGCACTTTTGTCACACCCCCCAAATAAATCCAGAGTACAGAACACAAGGGAGGGGGAGCGATTCGAAACCGCTCAAATTGGTCAGAAGGGAACCTGACCCCCGTCATGGAGACCACATCCCCCGCCCTCCCTTACAACAGATCACTTCTGTCACCTCAACCTCCCCCGCCATCTATTCCAGCAGCATCCGTGCCCTTGCAAACATCTCACCTTGGTCCTCAACAATCCCACCACGATCAGCCCCAACACCAGCGTCACCGGGCAGCAACAACAACAACGCCAACCTTCTCCGCAATCGCCCGACGCTGCACGGTACGCGGGACTGCAGCGCCCGACCACAATGCTGCCCGGGACGCCAGGGAAGGCCTCACCAGGGCCATGTTTACTTCGTTGCACGCGGTACACCCTGACTGCCACGTGGGGCGTCAGGTTGGCACAAGCCCACACCAGCTCCGTAAGGCATCCCTGCAAAGCCGAACTCATTCCTTTCACACTCATCACCATTGTGGGGTGGGGGGAGTGGGGTAACCCTTATATCTCACCATTCACTACAACGCACTGAGCCACTTCCAAAGGTGCGCATTTATCTGTCCAAGAACGCAAAACGCTGAATGTAAAGACTTCAATGCTTGACAACGCATCAACGTTAACTATGCGTGAACGCTGGCTCAAGAACCCAAGTGTGTTGTTAGTTGGTTTGATTGGACAAGGATGAGGGTGAGTGTGAGGGGTGGCTAGTGAGATGGGGAACTTATAATGTAGATAGAGAGAGAGGGATGGGTGGAGGTGCAAGGTAAGTTGGTGTGAGTAAGGATGTGGAGGGGTAGATTAGGGAAGGTAGTGTTATGGGATTGTGCTAAGTGCACAGTTGGCTGAGGTTGAGTGTGGCTTTGTAGTAGCGTTTCGTGGTCTGCTGAGATGGTTGAAAGTTTTGCACCACTGCAGCCTGGTCCTCCTGAGAACATCTCTGCTTGCGCCCTCCTGTGCAATGTGCAACCAGGCTGCGTTGGTGTTCTGAGGAGGTCCATTTGCCCATGGAAAGGCAAGAGCACCTCCCTGCATGCTCTGGCTCCCTACATAAGGATCTGGAGGGAGTCATGGGAGAGCCTGGGTGTGTCTGTCTAAACAGGGAGTCCCCGGGTATTTCAGTATTTACAGGGGGTCCCCGGGCGTGTGTCAATATTTGCAGGAGGTCCCTGGGAGTGTGTCAGTATTTACAGGGGTTCCCCAGGAGTGTGTCAGTATTTACAGGGGTCCCCAGGAGTGTGTCAGTATTTACAGGGTGTCCCCGGAAGTGTGTGTCAGTATTTACAGGGGGTCCCCCAGGAGCGTGTCAGTATTTACAGGGGGTCCCCCAGGAGTGTGTCAGTATTTACAGGGTGTCCCCGGAAGTGTGTGTCAGTATTTACAGGGGGTCCCCCAGGAGTGTGTCGATATTTACAGGGGGTCCCCGGGAGTGTGTCAGTACTTACAGGGGGTCCCCGGGAGTGTGTCAGTATTTACAGGGGGTCCCCGGGAGTGTGTCAGTATTTACAGGGAGCCCCCGGGAGTGTGTCGATATTTACAGGGGGTCCCCGGGAGTATGTCAGTATTTACAGGGAGTACCCGGGGAGTGTGTCAGTATTTACAGGGGATCCCCGGGAGTGTGTCAGTACTTACAGGGGGTCCCCGGGAGTGTGTCAGTACTTACAGGGGGTCCCCGGGAGTGTGTCAGTATTTACAGGGGTCCCCGGGAGTGTGTCAGTACTTACAGGGGGTCCCCGGGAGTGTGTCAGTATTTACAGGGAGTCCCCGGGAGTGTGTCAGTATTGACAGGGGGTCCCTGGGAGTGGGTCAGTACTTACAGGGGGTCCCCGGGAGTGTGTCAGTACTTACAGGGGGTCCCCGGGAGTGTGTCAGTATTTACAGGGAGTCCCCGGGAGTGTGTCAGTATTGACAGGGGGTCCCTGGGAGTGTGTCAGTACTTACGGGGGGGTCAGCGGGAGTGCGTCAATATTTACAGGGGGTCCCTGGGAGTGTGTCAGTATTTACAGGGAGTCCCCGGGAGTGTGTCAGTATTGACAGGGGGTCCCTGGGAGTGGGTCAGTATTTACAGGGGGTCCCCGAGAGTGTGTCAGTACTTACGGGGGGGTCAGCGGGAGTGCGTCAATATTTACAGGGGGTCCCTTCCCATGAAAACACTGAAAGCCACGGACTCGAATGCTAATCGTGCGATGGATGAAGCAGCCAGGGTAGGTTGTGACTGGCGTCCTTCTGTGCTGTGTCATTCTGCGATCTCTATGACGTTCTGGAGTGGATGGAACAGGCGGGTTTAAATGTTGCGGAATGGATCGAGGGGTCCAGCGAGGAGGTGGGTTCCCTGAGGCGCGCTTTGTCGGGCTCAATGCCCGCCTTGCGGCGCCCGAAAATGCGCGCGGGTTAGGCGCGAATACACCCGGCAAGAGCAGGGGGCGGAGGAGGGGGGGGGTGCTGAATTGCCCGCCCCTTCGCGCCCGGGGTTTTCGCGGCGTGAGAGGCGGGGGGGGGTGGGGGGGGCGGCGAGATCCTCAGCGCCGCGGCCGCGATCCCCGGGAACGGAGCAGCGCCCGTCGGGAAGAGCTGCGGCCGGTGTGTGCGACGGCCCCTGGTCGCCACTCCGGCGCGAGTTGTGACTCCCGGCCCGGACACGCGCGCGCCCGGACGTTGGCCCGCAACGACCGCATGGAAAATCAGACTTCTCGGCGGCAGCGAGCACGGTGAAGTACGGCAAAAGTAAGCGCGAGCGTTTGTCTTTCGAATTCCTCTGCCGGTAGCGTTGTCGGGGGGGTGTGGGCCGAGGTTTTGGGAATATTTCTGCGGGGCCTTTTTTTGTTTCTCCCGCCCCCTTCCCAGGCGTCTCCGGGAGCGCTCCCAGCCCGGCTCTTTAGCTCGGGAGTTTCCCGCCCTAACGCGCTCGCGAGAAGGGGTGCACAACGCCTCCCTTAGCGCTGCGCCCCCTGACCCAGGGCCCAGCTGCCCAAACCCACCCGCTGAAGGGGCAAACTGCTCCCGGGCCCTAACTTTACCGCCCGGCCGCCATTACAGCCCCCGAAATCGTCAGAGCTGAAAATCTGCCCCTCGAGACCTGCAATTATGAGAACCCTTCGCCAGAACGATGCCCGAGACTGCTGCAGACACGGGGATCAATAACGCTCTTCCATATTTAGAGTGTTGCAAAGGCCGCGGTTAGACGCGGGAGAGAGCAGGGGGAAGCTCATTTTGGAAGAGGTTACCTTTGCTCCCTGCCTGTTAAGTGCTTCCTCCTGTATCGTGTCCATTTCACTGAAACTGCGGCCTTTGTACTTAGCTTCCAGAATTGGAGTACAGCGACTTGAACTGGGTGAACACCAAATCGGGGGGACATGCCAGGCCGGATTTTGGTTTGGAATGCGCCTCTGTCAGCCGCCTGAGGAAAAGAGTGTTTGAAGACCAGGCCCTCAAATCTACCACCAAGCTCATGGTCTACAGGGCTGTAGTAATACCCGCCCTCCTGTATGGCTCAGAGACATGGACCATGTACAGTAGACACCTCAAGTCGCTGGAGAAATATCACCAACGATGTCTCCTCAAGATCCTACAAATCCCCTGGGAGGACAGACGCACCAATGTTAGCGTCCTCGACCAGGTCAACATCCCCAGCATCGAAGCACTGACCACACTCGACCAGCTCCGCTGGGCAGGGCCACATTGTGCGCATGCCCCAGACACGAGACTCCCAAAGCGAGCGCTCTACTCCTTCATGGCAAACGAGCCCAAGGTGGGCAGAGGAAACGTTACAAGGGACACCCTCAAAGGCTCCCTGATAAAGTGCAACATCCCCACCGACACCTGGGAGTCCCTGGCCCAAAGACCAGTCCGCCCTAAGTGGAGGGAGTGCATCCGGGAGGGCGCTGAGCACCTCGAGTCTCGTCACCGAGAGTGTGCAGAAACCAAGCGCAGGCAGCGGAAGGAGCGTGCGGCAAACCAGTCCCACCCTCCCCTTCCCTCAACCACTGTCTGTCCCACCTGTGACAGGGACTGTGGCTCTCGTATTGGACTGTTCAGCCACCTAAGGACTCATGTTAAGAGTGGAAGCAAGTCTTCCTCGATTCCGAGGGACTGCCTATGATGATGGTATAGACATCCCGACCAGAGAAAGCAGAAAGAGAGGGAGCGAATGGCTGCATGAGGCAAGTGTGATTTTGTTTTTTTTGTTTCCGATATGCGATTCATATTTATTTGGGGGTCAGCAATATATTGGGAATGATTTTTGTGTTTTGTGTCCCGATTTTTTTTTTCCAGGCAGGCTTGTACGTAAGAACATAGGAAATAGGAGCAGGAGTCGACCATTCGGCCCCTCGAGCCTGCTCCGCCATTTAATAAGATCACGGCTGATCTGATCATGGACTCAGCTCCACTGCCCCGCCTGCACCCTTCACTCCCTTATCGCTCAAAAATCTGTCCATCTCCACCTTGAATATATTCAATGACCCAGCCTCCACAGCTCTCTGGGGCAGAGAATTCCACAGATTTACAACCCTCTGAGAGAAGAAATTTCTCCTCATCTCAGTTCTAAATGGACGGCCCCTTATTCTGAGACTATGCCCCCCTAGTTCTAGATTCCCCCACCAGGGGAAACATCCTCGCTGCATCTACCCTGTCGAGCCCCCTCAGAATCTTATACGTTTCAATAAGATCACCTCCCATACGCCAATGAGTAGAGGCCCAACCTGCTCAACCTTTCTTCATAGGTCAACCCCCTCATCTCAGGAATCAACCGAGTGAACCTTCTCCGAACTGCCTCCAATGCAAATATATCCTTCCTTAAATATGGAGACCAAAACTGTACGCAGTACTCCAGCTGTCTTCTCTCAGGACGCTGCACTGTCGGAGGGGCAGCACTGAGGGAGCTCCGCACTGTCGGAGGGGCAGTACTGAGGGAGCTCCGCACTGTCGGAGGGGCAGCGCTGAGGGAGCGCCGCACTGTCGGAGGGGCAGTACTGAGGGAGCTCCGCACTGTCGGAGGGGCAGTACTGAGGGAACTCCGCACTGTCGGAGGGGCGGTGCTGAGGGAGCTCCGCACTGTCGGAGGGGCAGTACTGAGGGAACTCCGCACTGTCGGAGGGGCGGTGCTGAGGGAGCTCCGCACTGTCGGAGGGGCAGTACTGAGGGAACTCCGCACTGTCGGAGGGGCGGTGCTGAGGGAGCTCAGCCGCCCTGGCACACTAAGAGAGGAGGTGTAGAATGCCTCCCTTAGTGCCCCGTCCCACACTCAGGATCCAGCTGCTGTATTTTGTGACTGCAGACGCAAACCGTTACCCGGAGCTAAATTTATCCTCTGCCCGACATTACCGCCTCTCAGAAACGCCACGACCAAAAATCCAGCCCTCCGTTTCACGCAGTGAGTCACACTGAGATGCAGACACTGCAAGTACCCTTGTGCCCAGCGAGCGGTGAGGATTTGCAATGCGCTGCCTGAAAGGGCGGTGGGAACAGATTCAATCATAGCCTACAAAAGCGGAATTGGATAAACAGTTGCAGGAGAAAAAAATTGTAGGGATGGGGGAAAGAAATCAGTTACATTTCTATAGTGCCTTTCACGACCACCGAACGTCTCAAAGCGCTTTACAGCCAATGAAGTACTTATGAAGTGCAGTCACTGTTGTAATGTGGGAAACGCAGCAGCCAATTTGCGCACAGCAAGCTCCCACACACAGCAATGTGATAATGACCCAGATCGTCTGTTTTAGTGATGTTGCTTGAGGGATGAATATTGGCCCCAGGACACCGGGGAGAACTCCCCCTGCTCTTCTTCCAATAGTGGCCGTGGGATCTTTTACGCTAATTGAGAGAAGGAACCTTGAGTTAACTTCTCATCCGAAAGATGGCACCTCTGACAGCGCAGCACTCCCTCAGTACTGCCCCTCCGACAGCGCAGGGCTCCCTCAGTACTGCCCCTCCGACAGCGCAGGGCTCCCTCAGTACTGCCCCTCCGACAGCGCAGTACGGCGCTCCCTCAGCACTGCCCCTCCGACAGCGCAGGGCTCCCTCAGCACTGCCCCTCTGACAGTTTTGGTCACCTTACTTAAGGAAGGATATACTGGCTTTGGAGGGGGTACAGAGACGATTCACTCGGCTGAATCCGGAGATGAGGGGGTTACCTTATGATGATAGATTGAGTAGACTGGGTCTTTACTCGTTGGAGTTCAGAAAGATGAGGGGTGATCTTATAGAAACATTTAAAATAATGAAAGGGATAGACAAGATAGAGGCAGAGAGGTTGTTTCCACTGGTCGGGGAGACTAGAACTAGGGGGCACAGCCTCAAAATACGGGGGAGCCAATTTAAAACCGAGTTGAGAAGGAATTTCTTCTCCCAGAGGGTTGTGAATCTGTGGAATTCTCTGCCCAAGGAAGCAGTTGAGATTAGCTCATTGAATGTTTTCAAGTCACAGATTGATAGATTTTTAACCAATAAGGGAATTAAGGGTTATGGGGAGCGGGCGGGTAAGTGGAGCTGAGTCCACGGCCAGATCAGCCATGATCTTGTTGAATGGCGGAGCAGGCTCAAGGGGCTAGATGGCCTACTCCTGTTCCTAATTCTTACGTTCTTATGTTCTTATGACAGCGCAGTGCGGCACTCCCTCAGCACTGCCCCTCCGACAGCGCAGTGCGGCGCTCCCTCAGCACTGCCCCTCCGACAGCGCAGTGCGGCGCTCCCTCAGCACTGCCCCTCCGACAGCGCAGTGCGGCGCTCCCTCAGCACTGCCCCTCCGACAGCGCAGTGCGGCGCTCCCTCAGCACTGCCCCTCCGACAGCGCAGTACGGCGCTCCCTCAGCTGACGGAGTAACCTGCTCGGGGGATGGAACATTGTCAGGCGCAGTGCAGGTTGGTTCTGGGAGTGCAGTGATGTCAGTTGCTCATTTGGTGGGCGTTTGACAAGTTGTCGGGAGGTAATGTCTTTCGAGGCCTGTTGACTTGGCACGATCTGATTTGCACCCAGAGGCAAGGGTTCAAATCCATATGCCTGCTGACATCTCTGTGCTGCTGTGTCTGTTTTTCCGTGGCTGAATCGGGTTTGATCAGACACGATGGGGAATTGATTACCCAGAGGGCAGTGCACACTGTTCCAATTACGCCTCTCCATTATCACAGGCCACCTCTCTGCCCGCCTCCATTGCTGTTGTGACAGACCAGACCCGCCTGCAGGGCAGATAGTGGGCAGCGGTGAGGGAATGCTTTCCTCTCTCTCTCTCTCTCCCCGCTCACCAGCCCGGAGATTACGCTGCGGACAAGGATTGCAGGAGTTTACGCACAGCCGTTCCCTCCACCGACTAGGCCCCAATTCACCCCGCCTCAACCTCTCCGCGCCTCCCGCCCTCCGTACACAAATTCCACTACGCCTCTCATCACCCCCAGACGTCGCAAAGCGCCTCACAGCCAATGAAGCACTTTTGAAGGCTAGTCACTGTTGTAATGTGGGAAATGCGGCAACCAATTTGCGCACAGCAAGCTCCCACACACAGCAATGTGTCAATGAGCAGATCCTCTGTTTTAGTGATGTTGGTTGAGGGATAAATATTGGCCCCAGGACACCGGAGAGAACTCCCCCTGCTCTTCTTCCCATAGTGCTCTGGGATCTTTTACATCCACCTGAGAGAGCAGACAGAGCCTCGGTTTAACGTCTCAGCCTAAAGACGGCAACTCCGATAGTTCAGCATGCCCCCAGCACTGCCCCTCCGACAGTGCAGCGCTCCCTCAGTACTGCCCCTCCAACAGTGCGGCGCTCCCTCATACTGCCCCTCCGACAGTGCGGCGCTCCCTCAGTACTGTCCCTCCGACAGTGCGGCACTCCCTCAGTACTGCCCCTCCGACAGTGCAGCACTCCCTCAGTACTGCCCCTCCGACAGTGCGGCACTCCCTCAGTACTGCCCCTCCGACAGTGCAGCGATCCCTCAGTACTGCCTCCGACAGTGCGGCGTTCCCTCAGCACTGCACCTCTGACAGTGCGGCACTCCCTCAGTACTGCCCCTCCGACAGTGCGGCGCTCCCTCAGTACTGCCCCTCCGATAGTGCGGCGCTCCCTCAGTACTGCCCCTCCGACAGTGTGGCGCTCCATCAGTACTGCCCCTCCAACAGTGCGGCACTCCCTCAGTACTGCCCCTCCGACAGTGCGGCGCTCCCTCAGTACTGCCCCTCCGACAGTGCGGCGCTCCCTCAGTACTGCCCCTCCGACAGTGCGGCACTCCCTCAGTACTGCCCCTCCGACAGTGCGGCACTCCCTCAGTACTGCCCCTCCGACAGTGCGGCGCTCCCTCAGTACTGCCCCTCCGACAGTGCGGCGCTCCCTCAGTACTGCCCCTCCAACAGTGCGGCGCTCCCTCAGTACTGCCCCTCCGACAGTGCGGCACTCCCTCAGTACTGCCCCTCCGACAGTGCGGCGCTCCCTCAGTACTGCCCCTCCGACAGTGCGGCACTCCCTCAGTACTGCCCCATGGACTGTCGGCCTGGATTTTGTGTTGGTATTCGGACGGGGAGGGGGAGGCAAATTGGCATACAGCGAGGAGGAGAGGGGAGTGCGGGGTGGAGAAACGAGGCCTGGATTAATGTCTAAATGCATGCTGTAAACACAGAATGTAAATTTAATCGGGCATTTGATATGCAGTCCCCGAGTTCCGAAAGCGGGTAAAAATATGCATCAACTTGTCACTTTTTAGCTGCCGGGTAAAAAAAATGTTGCTCTGGCACTCAGCAGGGAATGAATTATTAAAACAAATATCATAAAATTGGAAATGTATTTCAAAATAAAAATTCGATAAATCCCAACGAGCTTCGCTGTGAATCTTCCAGCGGTTTCGGGGCAAGTGCACTGGTGCGGTAAATATAACCCCCAGCCCCCAATCAGAGGTAGCAGAACTCAAACCTCTTTAAACACAAAGATAAACAGTGATCACTGACAGCGACAACTGCCCCGTCCTCCCAAAAGCTGGTCGCCTGCTCCCGGCTCCCGTCTCCCTGTGGTCTGGGACCTGATTGATGGCTATGTTCTGGGCTCCGGAAATGCCAACCAATCGTTGGTTGTGAAGGAGGAGGCGAAGGGAGATTCATCATTGGACTGCTTTCTCTTTCTCTGATCTGCCCTCCCTCCAGCAAGGGCCCCTGCTCAGGTACACCGATCATAAGAACATAAGAAATAGGAGCAGGAGTCGGCCATTCGGCCCCTCGAGCCTGCTCCGCCATTCAATAAGATCATGGCTGATCCGATCATGGGCTCAGCTCCACTTCCCCGCCCGCACCCTTCACTCCCTCATCGTTCAAAAATCTGTCGATCTACACCTTAAATTTATTCAATGACCCAGCCTCCACAGCTCTCTGAGGCAGCGAATTCCACAGATTTACAACCCTCTGAGAGAAGAAATTCCTCCTCATCTCAGTTTTAAATGGGCGGCCCATTATTCTCAGATCATGCCTCCTAGTTCTAGTCTCCCCCATCAGTGGAAACATCCTCTCTGCATCCACCTTGTCGAGCCCCCTCATTATCTTATACGTTTCGATAAGATCACCTCTCATTCTTCTGAATTCCAATGAGTAGAGGCCCAACCTCCTCAACCTTTCCTCATAAATCAACCCCCTCATCCCCGGAATCAACCGAGTGAACCTTCTCTGAACTGCCTCCAAAGCAAGTATATTCTTTCGTAAATATGGAAATCAAAACTGCACGCAGTATTCCAGGTGTGGTCTCACCAATACCCTGTCTAACTGTAGCAAGACTTCCCTGCTTTTATACTCCATCCCCTTTGCAATAAAGGCCAATGTTCGATTGGTCTTCCTGATCACTTGCTGTACCTGCATACTATCCTTTTGTGTTTCATGCACAAGTACCCCCAGGTCCTGCTATACTGCAGCACTTTGTATTGACTCTACTCACCCATTTAATCCCCTCCCACAGCCCATGTACCTCTCCCCTATCATGGACTCGACTCTTCACACTGTTCCATCAAACACTTCCAGGGCAGGTACAGCACGGGGTTAGATACAGAGTAAAGCTCCCTCTACACTGTCCCATCACACACTCCCAGGGCAGGTACAGCACGGGGTTAGATACAGAGTAAAGCTCCCTCTACACTGTCCCATCAAACACTCCCAGGGCAGGTACAGCATGGGGTTGGATACAGAGTAAAGCTCCCTCTACACTGTCCCATCAAACACTCCCAGGGCAGGTACAGGGGGTTAGTTACAGAGTAAAGCTCCCTCTACACTGTCCCATCAAACACTCCCAGGGCAGGTACAGCACGGAGTTAGATACAGAGTAAAGCTCCCTCTACACTGTCCCATCAAACACTCCCAGGGCAGGTACAGCAAGGGGTTAGATACAGAGTAAAGCTCCCTCTACACTGTCCCATCAAACACTCCCAGGGCAGGTACAGCACAGGGTTAGATACAGAGTAAAGCTCCCTCTACACTGTCCCATCAAACACTCCCAGGGCAGGTACAGCACGGGGTTAGATACAGAGTAAAGCTCCCTCTACACTGTCCCATCAAACACTCCCAGGGCAGGTACAGCACGGGGTTAGATACAGAGTAAAGCTCCCTCTACACTGGCCCATCAAACACTCCCAGGGCAGGTACAGCACGGGGTTAGATACAGAGTAAAGCTCCCTCTACACTGTCCCATCAAACACTCCCAGGGCAGGTACAGCATGGGGTTGGATACAGAGTAAAGCTCCCTCTACACTGTCCCATCAAACACTCCCAGGGCAGGTACAGGGGGTTAGTTACAGAGTAAAGCTCCCTCTACACTGTCCCATCAAACACTCCCAGGGCAGGTACAGCACGGAGTTAGATACAGAGTAAAGCTCCCTCTACACTGTCCCATCAAACACTCCCAGGGCAGGTACAGCACGGGGTTAGATACAGAGTAAAGCTCCCTCTACACTGTCCCATCAAACACTCCCAGGGCAGGTACAGCACGGGGTTAGATACAGAGTAAAGCTCCCTCTACACTCTCCTGTCAAACACACTGTTTTGCCCTCTTGCATTCCACCTCATCAGCTATCCTCTCTCCTCTGTGCGCGAGATTGGCAGTTCCAAAAAGCCCTCAAGCAAAGGATAGGGCTTGGAACCTGAGCATATGCTTCAGACACAGCCCAATTTGCGTGTTGCAGAATGCTGGGCTGCTTCGGGAAGCCCAGCGATACGACAGAAATTAGTGTTATTGTTGCGTGCTTGATAAGACCTCGAGCTTTCACAGAAATGAATAGGAGATAATTAAGCGTCTTATAAAACTATTCGCTTAACCAGCGATCCACAGCAGCTCAGCCTGTGGAAGCAGCTCTTCTATTTCCTCGCAATGAAATCCATTTAACTGCAAAAGTAATTCAATAATAAAAAATCTAATTCTTAATCAGAAGTATTCCATTGTGAGGAGAAAAAAAAAATTAATTCACTTATTTAATAACACAAGTCATATCTGTGAATTATCTGCACGACTTTAATGCACAATGCTTCAATAGAAGCAATTACTTCTTCCTTTCTGCCTGGAACAGGCTGTGGAGCAGCTAGCAGGAGATGGGGAGGGGTTGGAGAAAAAGTTAATGGGGTTGCCATTCCATTGAACTGGAATATTTATATTTGCTGGCACTCCCCTCTCTCTCTCTCAGCTCCACATTGTGCCGTGTGGGCTTTATGCTGAATTCCTGCCGTCCAGCTGGACAGAACTGAAAGCCATTTGTTGGGAAAAATAGAAAAGTAGAGTATTTTATAAATTGGTGAGAGATTGTGAAATGTTGGTGTTCAGAGGGACCTGGGGGTCCTTGTACACTAATCACTGAAAGTTAACCCGCAGGTACAGCAAGCAATTCAGAAAGCAAATGGTATGTTGCCCTTTATTACAAGAGGATTTGAGTCTGATTAAAGACGTCTTACTGCAATTATATCGGGCCCTGGTGAGACCGCACCTGGAGTACTGTGTACAGTTTGGGGTCTCCTTACCTAAGGAAGGATATACTTGCCATTGAGGGAGTACAGCGAAGGTTCACCAGACTGATTCCTGGGATGGGGGGATTGTCCCATGAGGAGAGATTCATAGACTAGGCCGATATTCCCTATAGTTTAGAAGAATGAGAGGTGATCTCATTGAAACAGGCACAATTCTTACAGGGCTTGACAGGGTAGATGCAGGGAGGGTGTTTCCCCCCCCGGGGCTGGGGAGTCCAGAACCAGGGGTCACACAGTCTCAGGATAAGGGGTCGGCCATTTAGGACTGAGATGAGGAGGAATTTCTTCACTCAGAGGGTGGTGAATCTTTGGAATTCTCTGCCCCAGAGGGCTGTGGAGGCTCAGTCGTTGAGTATATTCAAGGCTGAGATCGATATGTTTTTGGATATTACGGGAATCAGGAAAGTAGAAGATCAGCCGTGATCTCAGTGAATGGCGGAGCAGGTTCGAGGGGCCGAATGGCCGACTCCTGCTCCAATTTCTTATGTTTTTATGTTCTTTCTCCTCCCTCTCCAATCTTCGCTCCAATTCGCCTCTTCTCAATTCCTTACGAATAACAATAGCACCCCTTTACTGTCCCATCAAATACTCCCAGGGCACTGTCCTTTCCACCATCTTGCCTGGATGAGTGCAGCTCCAACAACACTCAAGAAGTTCGACACCATCCAGGACAAAGCAGGCCGCTCGATGGGCCACGCTACCCACCACCTTCAACGCTCACTCCCTCCACCACCGGCGCCCCCTGGCTGCAGTGTGCACCGTCTACAAGATGCACTGCAGCAACTCGCCAAGGCTTCTTCGGCAGCACCTCCCAAACCCGCGACCTCTACCCCCTAGAAGGACAAGGGCAGCAGGCGCATGGGAACACCACCACCTCCACGTTCCCCTCCCAGTCACACACACACACCATCCCGACTTGGAAATATATCGGCCGTTCCTTCATCGTCGCTGGGTCACAATCCTGGAGCTCCCTCCCTAACAGCACTGTGGGAGCACCTTCACCACACGGACTGCAGCGGTTCAAGAAGGCGGCTCACCACCACCTTCTCAAGGGGCAATTAGGGACGGGCGATAAGTTGATCTATGAGCTGCATGTGAGCTCTGGTTCAGTACGTATCTTTCTCGCCTCTGAGTCAGAAGATCATGGGTTCAGATCTTACTCGGTAGATTTGAGCACATAATCCAGGCTGACACTCCCAGTGCAGTACTGAGGGAGCGCCGCACTGTCGGAGGGGCAGTACTGAGGGAGCGCCGCACTGTCGGAGGGGCAGTGCTGAGGGAGCGTCGCACTGTCGGAGGGGCAGTACTGAGGGAGCGCCGCACTGTCGGAGGGGCAGTACTGAGGGAGCGCCGCACTGTCGGAGGGGCAGTGCTGAGGGAGCGCCGTACTGTCGGAGGGGCAGTGCTGAGGGAGCGCCGCACTGTCGGAGGGGCAGTGCTGAGGGAGCGTCGCACTGTCGGAGGGGCAGTACTGAGGGAGCGCTGCACTGTCGGAGGGGCAGTACTGAGGGAGCGCCGCACTGTCGGAGGTGCCGCCTTTCAGATGAAACGTTAAACCGGAGCCCTGTCTGCTCTCTCAAGTGGATATAAAAGATCCCAGGGCACCATTGGAAGAACAGCAGGGGGGTTCTCCTGGGCTAACATGTAATCCTCAACCAACACCGAAATGTCACCGACTTGAAACGTTAAATCAGTTTTTCTGTCCACAGATGCTGCCTCACGAGCTGAGTATTTTCCTGCATTTTCTGCTTAGATTGCAGACGATTATCTCATTGCTGTTTGTGGGAGCTTGCTGTGCGCAAATTGGCTGCCGCGTTTCCCACATTACCACACTTCAAATAGCACTTCATTGGCTGTTGTAATATATGCCCCTGTGAGTATGCTCACAGGTTTATAGAGCGGTCGAGGGGCTCGTTCAGCCCCGACTGCCTGCCTCTCTTCCGCAGTTACGTCCGAGCCAGCGTGTCCCGGGAGATGGAGCACGCGGTGTCCACCAGTACGCTCGCGGCCTTCCGCAACACGTGGGCGCCGGAGGGACTGGAGTGCATCATCACCCCCGGCAACCAAATTTTAATTTGGGTTTATTTAACGTCAAAAGTTTAATTTGTTTGTTTGTCGGTTTAGTACCCCTTTAATAAGGGAGCACTTATATGTTCAACTAGAGGGCCTGATCTTAGAATAAGGGGCCGCCCATTTAAAACAGAGATGAGGAGAAATTTCTTCTCTCAGAGGGTTGTGGATCTGTGGAATTCGCTGCCTCAGAGAGCTGTGGAAGCTGGGACATTGAATACATTTAAGACAGAGATAGATAGTTTCTTAAATGATAAGGGCATAAAGGGTTATGGGGAGCGGGCGGGGAAGTGGAGCTGAGTCCATGATGGGATCAGCCATGATCGTATTAAATGGCGGAGCAGGCTCGAGGGGCCGAATGGCCGACTCCCGCTCCTATTTCTTATGTTCTTAAAATGGTTGAAGAGCTGTTGAGCTGGGAGTGGCTTAGCCAGTCACGTGATGTTCACAAGCCTCAGTAAAACCCCGGCCAGTTGGGTTCGGGGGATGAGGTATGCAGTTGTGAGCCCGGTGGATGAACCGGTAATGTGCAGAGTGACTGTTAAACCTTTGTTAATAAAACCAATTGTGTTGCTATGAATTCTTAAGCAAAGAACCGCTGAAGCAAATAAAGACATGTCAAGGTCATGACAGGCGTTATGTAAATGCAAGTCTTTAAGGGCTGTATATTCGGCTCAGTAGCGCCTCAGTTTGCACCGTGGAGGGGCGGTAAATGATGTTTCTAGGCGTAACGCCGGACATCCAGCTTTTAACGCCCACCCCCTATCCCGGCCGGCAAATTTGGCTGATTGTTTGCGGAGGTGCAGAATGTACCGCTTTGGAGGCAGCCCCTCAACTGGCCTCGGATTTCCGTGTGGTGTGCTGCACATGGCACAGCTCGGCCAACGGCGAGGGGCCAGGCATTGCCAGCAAGGATTGCAGGCCCGAGGGAACTGAGGGATGGAGCTAATACTGGACACGCTATGTACCCTGGCAAAGGCACATCTCCGGTGAACGTTGGAATGATACACAACGCACCAACAGCACATCTCCGGTGAACGTTGGAATGATACACAACGCACCAACAGCACATCTCCGGTGAACGTTGGAATGATACACAACGCACCAACGGCACATCTCCGGTGAACGTTGGAATGATACACAACGCACCAACGGCACATCTCCGGTGAACGTTGGAATAATACACAACGCATCAATGGCACATCTCCGGTGAACGTTGGAATGATACACAACGCACCAACAGCACATCTCCGGTGAACGTTGGAATGATACACAACGCACCAACAGCACATCTCCGGTGAACGTTGGAATGATACACAACGCACCAACGGCACATCTCCGGTGAACGTTGGAATGATACACAACGCACCAACGGCACATCTCCGGTGAACGTTGGAATGATACACAACGCACCAACAGCACATCTCCGGTGAACGTTGGAATGATACACAACGCACCAACAGCACATCTCCGGTGAACGTTGGAATAATACACAACGCATCAATGGCACATCTCCGGTGAACGTTGGAATGATACACAACGCACCAACAGCACATCTCCGGTGAACGTTGGAATAATACACAATGCATCAACGGCACATCTCCGGTGAACGTTGGAATAATACACAACGCACCAACGGCACATCTCCGGTGAACGTTGGAATAATACACAACGCACCAACGGCACATCTCCGGTGAACGTTGGAATAATACACAACGCACCAACGGCACATCTCCGTTGAACGTTGGAATAATACACAACGCACCAACGGCACATCTCCGGTGAACGTTGGAATGATACACAACGCATCAACGGCACATCTCCGGTGAACGTTGGAATGATACACAACGCACCAACGGCACATCTCCGGTGAACGTTGGAATGATACACAACGCATCAACGGCAAAGGATGAATCATAACTTTTACTGCAACAAATTCACAAACACTCACCCCACCAAAAGAAACTCGTACAATCGACAAAGTTATGTTGCAGGGCACTGAACAACAATGAAGTTCATCAACAAAACTACTTTAACGCCATGATTTGCGGCGGGGGCGCAAAAACGCCCGTTGTGTAACGCCTGATTTTACGCCCCTCCTCTCCGATCATGGGCCCTCATTTCTGGACGAATATTGCAGACGAGGGCCGTAAACCATTACCAGCCCGAGATCTCAAAAGCCAAAAATCCACCCTAAAATTTAAGGGCCACACTTTCCCAAGAGCCCCTCAACGTCTGATTGCCCGCCCGGAAAAAAACGCTAACGTTCTGCAACTAACGCTGGCGAGAATGTCCATGATTAAGGTAAACAAATGATCGCCAGGCGAGAAAATGGATCTTGCACCAGGATTCTTGGCGGTTTCTCGGCCGTTAAAGGGTTAAACTGGGCGAAACGGGCGGCTCTTAAAAAATCTTTTTCAAAATTTACTCCCAGGCTGTGTGGTTGGGCCTAGGGAGTGGGGGGGAAACTTAAAAAAAAAAAAATTCCCGAAAATAAAGTTAAAAAAACATTCCCAAGATAGTTTGACACCTAATCGCCGTTTTACAATTTAAAGAAAGAACCTTTAACTTACCTTTATTCGCAGCGTATTCACCTACTGCCCTGTTTAAGCAGCTTTCACTGGGCGGTTCCCACGGCGATCTGGATGGGCTCCCGTTGAGGCCAAACTTACGGCCTGGCGATTCTCTCGCCGGTGCGCGACGGGCGGTTTGGTCCCGGCGGGCGCTGTGAGATTTGGCCAATACCGTTCAAAAAGTAAGGGGCCGTGGGAGAAACTTTCTCTCCAAAAAAACAGCTGTGCAACTGAGAAAACCATCAACAATGAAGGTGAAAGTCTCTCTCTTAAATCCTCATCCAATTGACGTGTAAATGGCGTTCGATTGCCTCAATCGCTGCCCTCTGCGGGAGAGTGGTTCCAGATTCCACAACAACCTCCTCCCTCCGGCCCCCATCCCCATACTTCTTCCAAGCACTCCCAGAGACATGTCGTTACTTATTCTCTGTTCCAAATTCACCAACGATCCATCATTATCGATCCGCTCAAAACCTTTCATAATCTTGATAAACGGCCCGAGATACCACTTAACCTTCCCTGTTCCAATGACAAAAGGCCCCATTTTTCAGCAGCACGGGCAGGGCAGAGTCGTAGGATTGTCACAGCGCAAGAGGAAGGCCATTGGGCCCATCGAGCCTGTGCCGGCTCTGTGACAGAGCGATCCAATCAGTCCCCCCCCCCCCCCCCCCCCCTGCTCTTTCCCCACAGCCCGGCAAATGTTTCCTCTTCAAGGATTGATCCAACTCCCCCTTTGGAAAGCTATTATTGAATCTGTTCCCGCCGCCCTTTCAGGCAGCACGATCCTGATCACAGCAACTCACTGCGTGAAATAAACGGGTAGGAATAAACGGGTCCTTTTCAGAATGGCAGGCAGTGACTAGTGGAGTGCCGCAGGGCTCAGTGCTGGGACCCCAGCTCTTTACAATATACATTAATGATTTAGACAAAGGAATTGAGTGTAATATCTCCAAGTTTGCAGTTGACACCAAGCTGGGAGGTGGTGTGAGCTGTGAGGAGGACGCTATGAGGCTGCAGGGTGACTTGGACAGGTTAGGTGGATGGGCAAATGCATGGCAGATGCAGTATGATGTGGATAAATGTGAGGTTATCCACTTTGGCGGCAAAAACAGGAATATTATCTGAATGGTGACAGATTAGGAAAAGGAGAGGTGCAACGAGACCTGGGTATCATGGTTCATCAGTCATTGAAAGTTGGCATGCAGGTACAGCAGGTGGTGAAGAAGGCAAATGGCATGTTGGCCTTCATAGCGAGAGGATTTGCGTATAGGAGCAGGGAGGTCTTACTGCAGTTGCACAGGGCCTTGGTGAGACCACACCTTGAATAATGTGTACAGTTTTGGTCTCCTAATCTGAGGAAGGACGTTCTTGCTATTGAGGAAGTGCAGCGAAGATTCACCAGACTAATTCTCGGGATGGCAGGACTGACATATGAAGAAAGACTGGATCGACTAGGTTTATATTCAATGGAATTTCGAAGAATGAGAGGGGATCTTACAGAAACATATAAAATTCTGACGGGACGGGACAGGTTAGATGCAGGAAGAATGTTCCCGATGTTGGGGAAGTCCAGAACCAGGGGTCACAGTCTAAGGATAAGGGGTAAGCCATTTAGGATCGAGATGAGGAGAAACTTCTTCACTCAGAGAATTGTGAACCTGTGGAATTCTCTACCACAGAAAGTTGTTGAAGCCAGTTCGTTGGATATATTCAAAAGGGAGTTAGATGTGATCCTTATGGCTAAAGGGATCAAGGGGTATGGAGAGAAAGTAGGAATGGGGTACTGAAGTTGCATGATCAGCCATGATCATATTGAATGGTGGTGCAGGCTCGAAGGGCCGAATGGCCTACTCCTGCACCTATTTTCTATGTTTCTGTGTGTAAAAACGTTCTCTTCATCTCCCCCTCTATTTAGTTTGCCACAGCTCTCTGAGGCAGCGAATTCCACAGATTTACAACCCTCTGAGAGAAAAAATTCCTCCTCATCTCCGTCTTAAATGGACGGCCCTTATTCTGAGATCATGCCCTCTAGTTCTCGTCTACCCGATCAGTGGAAACATCCTCTCTGCATCCACCTTGTCAAGCCCCCTCATAATCTGTGTCCCCTCTGCAACTGGAAACCGTTTCTCCTTTTCTAGTCTATCAAAACCCTTCCTAATTTTGAACACCTCTATTAAATCTCCCCTGAACCTTCTCTGCTCTAACGAGAACATTCCCAGCTTCTCTGCGGAATCTGTGGAATTCTCTGCCCCAGAGAGCTGTGGAGAGGTCTTTGAATATATTTAAAGGTGGAGGTAGACAGATATTTGAGCGACAAGGGAGTCAAGGGTGCGGGCAGGGAAATGGAGCTGAGTCCATGATCAGATTAGCCACGATCGTATTGAATGGCGGAGCAGGCTCGAGGGGCTGAATGGCCGACTCCTGCTCCTATTTGTTATGTTCTTATGTTCTACAGTCACGTCACAGAACTGAAGTACCTCATCTCTGGTACCGATCAAATAAGTCTCCCCTTAACCTTCTCTGCGCTAAGGAGAACAATCCCAGACTATCTCACCTCCAAATACATTCCACCATCTACAAGGAACAAGTCAGGAGTGTGATGGAACACTCTCCACTTGCCTGGATGAGTTGCAGCTCCAACAACACTCGAGAAGCTCGACACCATCCGGGACAAAGCAGGCCGCTCGATGGGCCAAGCTACCCAGCACCTTCAACACTCACTCCCTCCACCACCGGCGCCCCCTGGCTGCAGTGTGCACCGTCTACAAGACGCACTGCAGCAACTCGCCAAGGCTTCTTCGGCAGCACCTCCCAAACCCGCGACCTCTACCCGCCTAGAAGGACAAGGGCAGCAGGCGCATGGGAACACCACCACCTCCACGTTCCCCTCCCAGTCACACACACACACCATCCCGACTTGGGAATATATCGGCCGTTCCTTCATCGTCGCTGGGTCACAATCCTGGAACTCCCTCCCTAACAGCACTGTGTGGGAGCACCTTCACCACACGGACTGCAGCGGTTCAAGAAGGCGGCTCACCACCACCTCCTCAAGGGGCGATTAGGGACGGGCGATAAACGCTGGGCCTCGCCAGCGACGCCCACATCCCGGGAACGAATATTTAAAAAAGCGACAAGGAACCAAAGTTGGGTTTCGTCAGCCCTGGGACAAGGCCCGAAAGCCTACGGCCTACGCCCACTTCCAAGGCCCTAAGCCATCTGCTGCTGCAATTGCTGACAATTTGACAGCAGCCGCACAGAGCGAAGGCAAAGTAATCTTTTGGCTCCTGCCTCCTCTTCAAAAGTGAATGCTTTTAAAGAAAGCCCTGACAGTGATTGGTGTGGCGTGGTTGACTAACAGACTGAGTCACTCCTCGGGCCAAAGCCACACTTCCACGTCACTGCTATAGCAGCAGTGTGCAAACGGTAACCTTGGCAACCGCACCAGCACTGGAATATTGAAGCCGGCGGCGGGGTCACAGGAACTCGCGACCTTTCGCGGCAGGCAAAGGTTCGAAACCGAGCTTTCGGCAGAATCAGCAAGGTCCCAATCCTGCCTTTTGGTTAACGATCCATTCTGCAGTAATTAGGACGGGAGATTTGTTCACTTTTACTGATCCATTTGTACGCGGCCCCCTGCCACGTGTCTGCGGTGTTTAAGGGGCAGATCAATAAAGGATAAACACGCGAGCTACAATTAGGAGAGCGTGCGATCTTTCACTCGCTGCCTCACTGCACAGCTGATGTTCAACTGGTTCTATTCACGCAAAGCTTGTTGGAGGGCTACATAGCCGCTGGCTGCGAGGAATCCATCTCAGAGCTTTGATAAAGTATCATCACCAATATGTACAACATTAAATAGGTGTCAGCTGTAGCTCAGTGGGTGGTGCGCCCTCGCCTCCGAGTCAGAAGGCTATGGGTTCACGTCCCACTCCAGAGACTCGAGCACAAAACCAAGGTCAACACTCCCAGTGCAGTACTGAGGGAGCGCCGCACTGTCGTAGGGGCAGTACTGAGGGAGCGCCGCACTGTCGTAGGGGCAGTACTGAGGGAGCGCCGCACTGTCGGAGGGGCAGTACTGAGGGAGCGCCGCACTGTCGGAGGGGCAGTACTGAGGGAGCGCCGCACTGTCGGAGGGGCAGTACTGAGGGAGCGCCGTACTGTCGTAGGGGCAGTACTGAGGGAGCGTCCCACTGTCGTAGGGGCAGTACTGAGGGAGCGCCGTACTGTCGTAGGGGCAGTACTGAGGGAGCGCCGTACTGTCGTAGGGGCAGTACTGAGGGAGCGCCGCACTGTCGGAGGGGCAGTACTGAGGGAGCGCCGTACTGTCGTAGGGGCAGTACTGAGGGAGCGCCGCACTGTCGGAGGGGCAGTACTGAGGGAGCGCCGTACTGTCGGAGGGGCAGTACTGAGGGAGCGTCGCACTGTCGTAGGGGCAGTACTGAGGGAGCGCCGTACTGTCGTAGGGGCAGTACTGAGGGAGTGCCGCACTGTCGGAGAGGCAGTACTGAGGGAGCGCCGCACTGTCAGAGGGGCAGTACTGAGGGAGCACCGCGCTGTCGGAGGGGTAGTACTGAGGGAGCGCCGCACTGTCGGAGGGGCAGTACTGAGGGAGCGCCGCACTGTCGGAGGGGCAGTACTGAGGGAGCGCCGCACTGTCGGAGAGGCAGTACTGAGGGAGCACCGCACTGTCGGAGGGGCAGTACTGAGGGAGCACCGCACTGTCGGAGGTGCTGTCTTTCGGATGAGATGTGAAACCAAAGCCCCATTTGCTCTCTCGGGCGGATGTTAAAGATCCCACGGCCACTATTGGAAGAAGAGCAGGGGAGTTCTCCCCGGTGTCCTGGGGCCAATATTTATCCCTTTACCATCACCACTAAAACAGACGATATGGGTCATTATCACATTGCTTTGAGTGGGAGCTTGCTGTGCGCAAATTGGCTGCTGCATTTCCCACATTACAACAGTGACTGCACTCCAAAAGTATTCATTGGCTGTAAAGCGCTTTGAGATGCGTTGGGGGTCATGAAAGGCGCTATATAAATGGAAGAAGTCTTTGGAGCCGAAGTTCCGCTGTCCTGCACCTCACGTCAGTGTCTCTCGGGGCGCTAATGGGGTGCAGAACTGTTTTCCTCCGGTGGGGTGGGCGGGGGTGTGGTGTTACGTGCTCCCGCAAAGTTGGCCGGGAGTTAGCGTAGACGGGAAAATGGCAGCGCCCTGTGGCGATGATGTCATTGGCGTTCGCAGCAACGCCTTTTCACCCCGTGGCATGGGCAAGGTCCTGAGATTGTGAAAGGTGCCATATAGGTACACGTTTTTGACCCATGTCCTAACTCGCACCGAGTCCGGCTCACCCATCACCCCCTGAGCTCACTGCCCCGTGTCCTAACTCGCACCGAGTCCCGCTCACCCATCACCCCCTGTGCTCACTGCCCCGTGTCCTAACTCGCACCGAGTCCCGCTCACCCATCACCCCCTGTGCTCACTGCCCAGTGTCCTAACTCGCACCGAGTCCCGCTCACCCATCAACCCCTGTGCTCACTGCCCCCGTGTCCTAACTCGCACCGAGTCCCGCTCACCCATCACCCCCTGTGCTCACTGCCCCATGTCCTAACTCGCACCCAGTCCCACTCACCCATCACCCCTTGTGCTCACTGCCCCATGTCCTAACTCGCACCGAGTCCCGCTCACCCATCACCCTCTGTGCTCACTGCCCCATGTCCTAACTCGCACCCAGTCCCACTCACCCATCACCCCCTGTGCTCACTGCCCCATGTCCTAACTCGCACCGAGTCCCGCTCACCCATCACCCTCTGTGCTCACTGCCCCATGTCCTAACTCGCACCCAGTCCCACTCACCCATTACCCCTTGTGCTCGCTGCCCTGTGTCCTAACTCGCACCGAGTCCCGCTCACCCATCACCCCCTGTGCTCACCGTCCCATGTCCTAACTCGCACCGAGTCCCACTCACCCATCACGCCCTGTGCTCACCGATCTACATTGGCTCCCGGTTAAGCAACGCCTTGATTTCAAAATTATCAACCTTATTTACAAATCCCTCCATAAGCCTCGACCCTCCCTATCTCTGTAATCTCCTCCAGCCCCACAACCCCCCGAGATGTCTGCACTCCTCTAATTCTGCCCTCTTGAACATCCCTGATTATAATCGCTCCACCATCGGTGGCCGTGCCTTCTGTTGCCTGGGCCCCAAGCTCTGGAACTTCCTCCCTAAACCTCTCCACCTCTCTACCTCTCTTTCCTCCTTCAAGACACTCCTTGAAATCTTCTTGGTCACCTCCGCTAATTTCTACTTATCTGGCTCGGTGTCAAATTAATTATCTCATAATGTTCCTGTGATCGCCTTGGGAAGTTTCACTACGTTAAAGGCGCTATATAAATATAAGTTGTTGTTGTTGTTCTATCATTCTCCCTCTCAGTCAAGTTGAGTTGTGACCAAGCTCAGATCAGCCATGATTCTGTTGAATGGCGGAGCAGGCTCGAGGGGCCGAATGGCCGACTCCTGCTGCTAATTCTTATGTGATTATGGTAATGCCCGGACGGATCAGTGAGCACTAAGCGAGGGCCTTCTTAACTGTCGTGATCAGCACCACACGGGGCGGGGAATGGTATTATAGCGTGAATCTGTACCTCTTGTTGCCTACGGGGCCTCAAGTTACCGGTGGCAAATCCAGTCCGGCCTGTGGCCAATTTCAGCAAGGTTTGACTGCCATAATCAGAGGCTCGAGGGGCCATATGGTCTACTGCTGCTCCTATTTCTTATGTTCGTATGTACTCATGCTGAGGGAGGTGCGGGGGGAGGGGTGGGGGTGGGGGTGAGCGATCGGCCTGCGCACACTAGGCCCCAGGCCTTTGCCGTTGTACAGGAGATGGGTTTGAAGCCAAAAAAAAAGACGTGCTAAATGTTCCAAGAGTACCTTGGCGCTGTCTGCGCACCACTCAGTGTCAGAAAGCCACCCTGGGAGAGATTAATGGCCCCGCCGTCACCTCCTCTCTGTGTCGGGAGAGCCATGCTCGTAGGCCACAGACCCGACAGGTGACCGCTGTGATGCCTGATTGCATCCCGATACGGTGGCAGCGCGATATCCGATTTACATGTGTCAGCCGTCACTTGTGCGGTGACTAATGTCTCGGGTGACAAAGGTCGGTTGTGTATCATCTGCACAGAGAGCAAGTCAGGAGTGGCTGTCACCAGCAGCGATTAACAGCACTTTTCTCATTCTTGTACATAAGAACATAAGAATTAGGAGCAGGAGTCGGCCATTCGGCCCCTCGAGCCTGCTCCGCCATTCAATAAGATCACGGCTGATCTTCGACCTCAACTCCACTTTCCTGCCTAATCCCCGTATCCCTTGATTCCCTTAATATCCAAAAATCTATCGATCCCAGCCTTGAATACACTCAACGACTGAGCCTCCACAGCCCTCTGGGGCAGAGAATTCCAAAGATTCACCACCCTCTGAGTGAAGAAATTCCTCCTCATCTCAGTCCTAAATGGCCGACCCCTTATCCTGAGACTGTGTGACCCCTGGTTCGAGACTCCCCAGCCCCGGGGGGGAAACACCCTCCCTGCATCTACCCTGTCAAGCCCTGTAAGAATTGTGTCTGTTACAATGAGATCACCTCTCATTCATCTAAACTCCAGAGAATATCGGCCCAGTCTGCTCAATCTCTCCTCATAGGACAATCCCCCCATCCCAGGAATCAGTCTGGTGAACTTTCGCTGCACTCCCTCAATGGCAAGTATATCCTTCCTTAGGTAAGGAGACCCAAACTGTACACAGTTCTCCAGGTGCGGTCTCACCAGGGCCCTGTATAATTGCAGTAAGACGTCTTTACTCTTATACTCAAATCCCCTATTAATAAAGGGCAACATACCATTTGCTTTCTGAATTGCTTGCTGTACCTGCAGGTTAACTTTCAGTGATTGGTGTACAAGACCACCCAGGTCCCTCTGAACACCAACATTTCACAATCTCTCAGCATTTAAAAAATGACTCTGCTTTTCTATTTTTCTATCCAAACCCATGCTGTACCTGCCCTGGGAGTGTTTGGTGGAACAGTGTAGAGGGAGCGTTACTCTGTATCTAACCCCGTGCTATACCTGCCCTGGGAGTGTTTGATGGGACAGTGTAGAGGGAGCTTTACTCTGTATCTAACCCCGTGCTATACCTGCCCTGGGAGTGTTTGATGGGACAGTGTAGAGGGAGCTTTACTCTGTATCTAACCCCGTGCTGTACCTGCCCTGGGAGTGTTTGGTGGAACAGTGTAGAGGGAGCTTTACTCTGTATCTAACCCCGTGCTGTACCTGCCCTGGGAGTGTTTGCTGGGACAGTGTAGAGGGAGCTTTACTCTGTATCTAACCCCGTGCTGTACCTGCCCTGGGAGTGTTTGATGGGACAGTGTAGAGGGAGCTTTACTCTGTATCTAACCCCGTGCTGTACCTGCCCTGGGAGTGTTTGAGGGACAGTGTAGAGGGAGCTTTACTCTGTATCTAACCCACGCTGTACCTGCCCTGGGAGTGTTTGATGGGACAGTGTAGAGGGAGCTTTACTCTGTATCTAACCCACGCTGTACCTGCCCTGGGAGTGTTTGATGGGACAGTGTAGAGGGAGCTTTACTCTATATCAAACCCCGTGCTGTACCTGCCCTGGGAGTGTTTGATGGGACAGTGTAGAGGGAGCTTTACTCTGTATCTAACCCCGTGCTGTACCTGCCCTGGGAGTGTTTGATGGGGACAGTGTAGAGGGAGCTTTACTCTGTATCTAACCCCCTGTACCTGCCCTGGGAGTGTTTGATGGGACAGTGTAGAGGGAGCTTTACTCTGTATCTGACCCCGTGCTGTACCTGGTTAGGCAGCTGTAATTGAATGTTCCAGTCCCCAGGAGCAGCATCACTCACTTTGATGACCATTAAATTCATTCTTAAAAGAAAAAGGATAACAATCACTGTTGATAATCAGGAGTCCTGCTGCGTAATCGCTAAATAAAAAATGATCTGAGCCCAAAGAGGATTATAGTAGAACAGTCATGTACGTACAGTGTGGAGTTCCTGTGACTAACCAAGCCACTTCACACTGCAAAGATTGCAATGTCTATCGAAGGCCCGGAATCATAGAACCATAGAAATTTACAGCACGGAAGGAGGCCATTTCGGCCCATCGTGTCCGCGCCGGCCGACCAAGAGCTACCCAGCCTAAGTCCCGCTCTCGGTCCGTAGCCCTGTAGGTTACAAGTGCACATCCAGGTACTTTTTAAATGTGGTGAGGGTTTCTGCCTCTACCAGGCAGTGAGTTCCGCCCCAGACCCCCACCACCCTCTGGGTGAAGACATTTCCCCTCAAATCCCCTCTAAACCTCCCCCCCAATTACTTTAAATCTGTGCCCCCTGGTTGTTGACCCCTCTGCCAAGGGAAACAGGTCCGTCCTATCCACTCTATCCAGGCCCCTCATCATTTTATACACCTCAATCAGGTCTCCCCTCAGCCTCCTCTGTTCCAAAGAAAACAACCCCAGCCTATCCAATCTTTCCTCATCGCTAAAATTCTCCAGTCCCGGCAACATCCTGGTAAATCTCCTCTGTACCCTCTCCAGTGCAATCACATCTTTCCTGTAATGTGGTGACCAGAACTGCACGCAGTACTCCAGCTGTGGCCTAACCAGTGTTTGATACAGTTCTAGCATAACCTCCCTGCTCTTGTATTCTATGCCTCGACTAATAAAGGCAAGCATTCCGTATGCCTTCTTAACCACCTTATCTACCTGGCCTGCTACCTTCAGGGATCTGTGGACCTGCACTCCAAGATCTCTTTGTTCCTCTATACTTCTCAGTGTCCTACCATTTAATGTGTATTCCCTTGCCTTATTAGCCCTCCCCAAATGCATTACCTCACACTTATCTGGATTGAACTCCATTTGCCACTGCTCTGCCCACCTGACCAGTTCATTGATATCTTCCTGCAGTCCGCAGCTTTCTTCTTCATTATCAACCACACGGCCGATTTTAGTATCATCTGCAAACTTCTTAATCATACCCCCAACATTCAAAGTCTAAGTCCATTGATATATACGACAACAAGAAAGGGACCCAGCACTAAGCCCCAGTGGATAAGAACATAAGAAATAGGAGCAGGAGTCGGCCATATGGCCCCTCGAGTCTGCTCCGCCATTTAATACGATCATGGCTGATCCGATCATGGACTCAGGTCCACTTCCCTGCCCGCTCCACAGAACCCCTTGCTCTCTTATCGGTTAAGATGCAGCCTTCCAGTCACAGAAACACCCATCGACCATTGGCGGGGGGCACGGAGCAGTACCACCCAGGTAAGTGGAGCTGAGTCCAGGGCCAGATCAGCCATGATCTTGTTGAATGGCGGAGCAGGCTCGAGGGGCTAGATGGCCTACTCCTGTTCCTAATTCTTGTGTTCTTATGAGAGGCGAGCCGGTGTGCAACACCCCTGGTTGTGACACTGGCTCGATTTCTGGCTTCCGCCCGGGCCCGTAGCACCCCATGGAGCGCCCCCTGCTGGGACCGCCTGGGAACACGGGCCATCTGACCTGCCGCGGTCGCTGTGAGCGCAAGTAATGTCCGCCGGGGGCAGCACGGGCCCAGCCCACACTGTGCGATATGTGCGCGCGCACTGGGTCCGCGCAGCTGAGCTGGTCTCCAGTCGCCTTGGTTAACCCTTGCCACTGGACCAAGACCTAGCTCTGTCAAGCCCCGTGTGGTGGCTGGTGTGCAACGGCAATGAAAGAAATCCATCTTCCACATTTTGAGGATATAGTTCGGGTTCTTCATTCGAAACACCTGCGAACTTCATCGTTTTTTTTTGTTGGCGTGGAAGCAAGTCACCCTCGTTTCGAGGGACCGCCTATCATGATGATGATCGTAAACCCATTTGTAAGTGAGTTTTATATGCGGGCTTCGCATGCACAGAAGCCAATGTCGACGACCACTTTGGTGAAGGCGTTTTATCCCCGTACAAGGGTGCTGCCGAAGAAGTCTGCAGACGATAGCAGCTCACCAAGGATGCCCCCACAGCCCCTCGAAATCCCGGGGCCTCCAGCCACTGAACGGACAAGGCGGAGGGAGCGGATGTCGCCACAGGAGAGGGCGCTGATCTGCAGACCCGAGGGCCACGCCTGCGTTCTTACTGAAGTCTTGGCAGTATTGATTGCAGCTAGCACTTCCAGGAAGGAGGGCCTGCTCATTTTCTGGCGAGGGCGGCGGGAGAGGTTCTGCAAGGAAATGTCAGTTTCCCCGGGCCGGCGAGCGTGCGAACAAAAGCCTGCAGCAAATTGCACCGCAGATAGACGGTCGGGGGCTGGGGCTAATCATTTCGCAGGGAAGGACACGGGGGGGATTTACGACGAGAATTAAGACATCTTTCGGGAGAGAGGGAAAGGATTACCGGATCAGCTGAGAAAGCAGGTAGAGGAGATTGAAAGCTGCCAAGTGGAGAGCCAGGCTTGATGGGCTTAAACAGCGCTCTCTGTTCCTGAAAGTCCGTTGTGTCACTGAAGGAGCACACGCGCGAATTATTGCCAAATGTTTCCGCTATTTTTTTGGAACAGCCATTCTTAATCGATCTCTCCAGCGACGTTACAATTAACCTCAGCGCCCTGAGATAGGATGGGGGGGGCGGGGAGGGGAGAGAGAATCAGCCAGGATCCCTGCTCCTGATTGCTATCTCGTGATTCCTGACAGACCAGAGTTGGACAGAGCTGAGTTAGGAACATAAGAACATCATAAACTCGGAGCAGGAGGGGGCCGTTCAGCCCCTCGAGCCTGTTACACAGGAACAGGAGGGGGCCCATTCAGCCCCTCGAGCCTGTTACACAGGAACAGGAGGGGGCCCATTCAGCCCCTCGAGCCTGTTACACAGGAACTGGAGGGGGCCCATTCAGCCCCTCGAGCCTGTTACACAGGAACAGGAGGGGGCCCATTCAGCCCCTCGAGCCTGTTACACAGGAACAGGAGGAAGCCATTCAGCCCCTCGAGCCTGTTACACAGGAACAGGAGGGGGCCATTCAGCCCCTCGAGCCTGTTACACAGGAACAGGAGGGGGCCCATTCAGCCCCTCGAGCCTGTTACACAGGAACAGGAGGGGGCCATTCAGCCCCTCGAGCCTGTTACACAGGAACAGGAGGGGGCCCATTCAGCCCCTCGAGCCTGTTACACAGGAACAGGAGGGGGCCCATTCAGCCCCTCGAGCCTGTTACACAGGAACAGGAGGAAGCCATTCAGCCCCTCGAGCCTGTTACACAGGAACAGGAGGAGGCCATTCAGCCCCTCGAGCCTGCTCCGCCATTCGATGAGATCGTGGCTGATCTGTGACCTAGCTCCATCTCCCCGCCTTTGGCCCATGTCCCTAAATACCTTGGGTTAACAGAAAGCCATCAATCTCCGATTTACAATTAACAATTGACCCAGCATCGATTGCCGTTTGTGGAAGAGAGTTCCAAACCTCTCCCACCCTGTGTGTGGAGAAATGTTTCCCAACTTCACTCCTGAAAGGTCTGGCTCGAATCTTTAGACTGTGCCCCTCGTCCTAGACTCCCCAACCAGCGGCAGTAGTTTCTGTCTATCTACCCTCTCTGTTCCCCTCAATATCCTGAAAACTTCCATCAGATCGCCCCTTAGCCATCGAAGTTATAGGAAATAAGTCCCCAGTTTGTGTAATCTCTCCTCGTAACTGAACCCTTGGAGTGCGGGTATCATTCTGGTAAACCTACGCTGCACTCCCTCCAAGGCCAATATACCCTCGCTAAGGTGTGCTGCCCAGTACTGCTCACAGTACTCCAGCTGTGGTCTAACCAGGGCTTTGTACAGCTGCAGCATAACTTCTAACCCCTTGTATTCTAGTCCTCGAGATACAAAGGCCAGCATTCCATCAGCCTTTGATTATGTTCTGTAGCTGTTCCTGACATTTGAGTGATCTGTGTACCTGGACCCCCCAAGTCTCTTTGGACCTCTGCTGTTTTTAACTTTTTACCCTATAGAAAGTATCCTGCTCTATCCTTTTTCGTGAATGACCTCACATTTGCCGACATTGAAATCCATTTTGCCGCAGTTTTGCCCGTTGACTGAGTCTCTCGATATCCCTTTTGTCATTTTATATCACTCTCTATGCCTGATCTCTGCAGGAAAGAGAAGGCACATGGGCACGAGTCTTACCCCGGACCGTGAGGTGGCCTCAACAACAAAAACTTGCATTTATATAGCGCCTTTCACATAGCGAAACGTCCCAAGACGCTTCACAGGAGCGTTATGTGATACAAATTTGACACTGAGCCGCATAAGAAGAAATTAGCGCAGGCGACCAAAAGCTATGTCAAAGAGGGAGGTTTTAAGGAGCGTCTTAAAGGAGGAGAGAGAGGCGGAGACGTTTAAGGAGGGAGTTCCAGAGCTTGGGGCCCAGGCAGCTGAAGGCACGGCCACCGATGCTGGAGCGATTATAATCAGGGAGAGAGCTTTACTCTCCACTTAAACAGTGTTGTACCTGTCCTGGGAGTGTTTGATGGGACAGTGTAGAGGGAGCTTTACTCTGTATATAACCCGTGCTGTACCTGTCCTGGGAGTGTTTGATGGGACAGTGTAGAGGGAGCATTACTCTGTATCTAAACCCGTGCTGTACCTGTCCTGGGAGTGTTTGATGGGACAGTGCAGAGGGAGCTTTACTCTGTATCTAACCCCGTGCTGTACCTGCCCTGGGAGTGTTTGATGGGACAGTGTAGAGGGAGCTTTACTCTGTATCTAACCCCCTGTACCTGTCCTAGGAATGTGTGATGGGACAGTATAGAGGGAGCTTTAGTCTGTATCTAAACCCCTGTACCTGCCCTGGGAGTGTTTGATGGGACAGTGTAGAGCCAGCTTTACTCTGTATCTAACCCCGTGCTGTACCTGCCCTGGGAGTGTTTGATGGGACAGTGTAGAGGGAGCTTTACTCTGTATCTAACCCCGTGCTGTACCTGCCCAGGGAGTGCTTGATGGGACAGTGTAGAGGGAGCTTTACTCTGTATCTAACCCGTGCTGTGCCTGCCCTGGGAGTGTTTGATGGGACAGTATAGAGGGAGCTTTACTCTGTATCTAACCCCGTGCTGTACCTGCCCTGGGAATGTGTGATGGGACAGTGTAGAGGGAGCTTTATTCTGTATGTAACCCCGTGCTGTACCTGCCCTGGGATTGTGTGATGGGACAGTGTAGAGGGAGCTTTACTCTGTATCTAACCCCCTGTACCTTCTCTGGGAGTGTTTGATGGGACAGTGTAGAGGGAACTTTACTCTATATCTAACCCCGTGGTGTACCTGCCCTGGGTGTGTTTGATGGGACAGTGTAGAGGGAGCTTTACTCTGTATCTAACCCGTGCTGTGCCTGCCCTGGGAGTGTTTGATGGGACAGTGTAGAGGGAGCTTTACTCTGTATCTAACCCCGTGCTGTACCTGCCCTGGGAGTGTGTGATGGGACAGTGTAGAGGGAGCTTTACTCTATATCTAACCCCGTGCTGTACCTGCCCTGGGAGTGTTAGATGGGGACAGTGTAAAGGGAGCTTTATTTTGTATCTAACCCCTTGTATCTGCCCTGGGAGTGTTTGATGGGACAGTGTAGAGGGAGCTTTACTCTGTATCTAACCCGTGCTGTGCCTGCCCTGGGAATGTGTGATGGGACAGTGTAGAGGGAACTTTACTCTGAATCTAACCCCGTGCTGTACCTGCCCAGGGAGTGCTTGATGGGACAGTGTAGAGGGAGCTTTGCTCTGTATCTAACTCCGTGCTATATCTGCCCTGGGAGTGTTTGATGGGACAGTGTAGAGGGAGCTTTACTCTGTATCTAACCCGTGCTGTACCTGCCCTGGGAGTGTTTGATGGGACAGTGTAGAGGGAGCTTTACTTTGTATCTAACCCCCTGTACCTGCCCTGGGAGTATTGATGGGACAGTGTAGAGGGAGCTTTACTCTGTATCTAACCCCCTGTACCTGCCCTGGGAGTGTTTGATGGGACAGTGTAGAGGGAGCTTTACTCTGTATCTAACCCCGTGCTGTACCTGCCCTGGGAGTGTTTGATGGGACAGTGTAGAGGGAGCTTTACTCTGTATCTAACCCCCTGTACCTGTCCTGGGAGTGTTTGATGGGACAGTGTAGAGGGAGCTTTACTCTGTATCTAACCCGTGCTGTACCGACCCTGGGAGTGTTTGATGGGACAGTGTAGAGGGAGCTTTACTCTGTATCTAACCCCGTGCTGTACCTGCCCTGGGAGTGTTTGATGGGACAGTGTAGAGGGAGCTTTACTCTGTATCTAACCCCGTGCTGTACCTGCCCTGGGAGTGTTTGATGGGACAGTGTAGAGGGAGCTTTACTCTGTATCTAACCCCCTGTACCTGCCCTGGGAGTGTTTGATGGGACAGTGTAGAGGGAGCTTTACTATGTATCTAACCCCGTGCTGTACCTGCCCTGGGAGTGTTTGATGGGACAGTGTAGAGGGAGCTTTACTCTGTATCTAACCCCGTGCTGTACCTGCCCTGGGAGTGTTTGATGGGACAGTGTAGAGGGAGCTTTACTCTGTATCTAACCCCCTGTACCTGCCCTGGGAGTGTTTGATGGGACAGTGTAGAGGGAGCTTTACTCTGTATCTAACCCCGTGCTGTACCTGCCCTGGGAGTGTTTGATGGGACAGTGTAGAGGGAGCTTTACTCTGTGTCTAACCCCGTGCTGTCCCTGCCCTGGGAGTGTTTGATGGGACAGTGTAGAGGGAGCTTTACTCTGTATCTAACCCCCTGTACCTGCCCTGGGAGTGTTTGATGGGACAGTGGAGAGGGAGCTTTACTCTGTATCTAACCCCCTGTACCTGCCCTGGGAGTGTTTGATGGGACAGTGTAGAGGGAGCTTTACTCTGTATCTAACCCTGTGCTGTACCTGCCCTGGGAGTGTTTGATGGGACAGTGTAGAGGGAGCTTTACTCTGTATCTAACCCCCTGTACCTGCCCTGGGAGTGTTTGATGGGACAGTGTAGAGGGAGCTTTACTCTGTATCTAACCCCCTGTACCTGCCCTGGGAGTGTTTGATGGGACAGTGTAGAGGGAGCTTTACTCTGTATCTAACCCCCTGTACCTGCCCTGGGAGTGTTTGATGGAACAGTGTAGAGGGAGCTTTACTCTGTATCTAACCCCCTGTACCTGTCCTGGGAGTGTTTGATGGGACAGTGTAGAGGGAGCTTTACTCTGTATCTAACCCCCTGTACCTGCCCTGGGAGTGTTTGATGGGACAGTTTAGAGGGAGCTTTACTCTGTATCTAACCCCCTGTACCTGCCCTGGGAGTGTTTGATGGGACGGTGTAGAGGGAGCTTTACTCTGTATCTAACCCCCTGTACCTGTCCTGGGAGTGTTTGATGGGACAGTGTAGAGGGAGCTTTACTCTGTATCTAACCCCGTGCTATACCTGCCCTGGGAGTGTTTGATGGGACAGTGTAGAGGGAGCTTTATTCTGTATCTAACCCCCTGTACCTGCCCTGGGAGTGTTTGATGGGACAGTGTAGAGGGAGCTTTACTCTGTATCTAACCCCCTGTACCTGCCCTGGGAGTGTTTGATGGAACAGTGTAGAGGGAGCTTTACTCTGTATCTAACCCCCTGTACCTGCCCTGGGAGTGTTTGATGGGACAGTGTAGAGGGAGCTTTGCTCTGTGACCGGGAACCGATGGAACAGAAGCGGGTATCTTCATGCTAAGGACTGGGGAGCTTGGTGAGGATACGGTTAATATTTTCATTCGTTGCAGAAACTCTGTGTCCGGCCTCTGCGTAGGGAGACATTTGACGGAGAAGATTGCGTGCAGATCCGTGGAAATGTCAGTCAGTTATTCTGACATTGGTGACAGGAGAGATTCTGCGGGAATATTTGGCAGAATGATATTAATGTTCATCTAAGGAGAAGAGAGCGAAAGAAGTAGCGAGCTTTGGCTCAAAGCCCTGTCATCTCTCATCAAATTACCTGAGCAAGGAACTGAAGCAAAAAACAACGGATCTCGTTTGATATTTTACACTCTGATATTTGGAGGTGATGACAGGAACTAGTCACATTTCTCTCCTTCTCCTCGGGTGCAGTGAGCCAGCCCGCAATGATTGATGAGGAACAGTGCAAGCGACCGATAATAGATGCGATGTTTGCAGAAAAGAAAAGCTTGCATTTATATAGCGCCTTTCATGTCCACCGGATGTCCTGAAACGTTTCACAGCGAACGAAAGTGCTGTTTGAAGTGCGGTTGCTGTTATAATGCGAGAAACACAGCAGCCAATTTGCGCACAGCAAGCTCCCACAAACAGCAACGTGATCACAACCCAGATCATCTCTTTTAGTGATGTTGATTGAGGGATAAATATTGGCCCCAGGACACCAGGGAGAACTCCCCCTGCTCTTCTTCCAATAGTGGCCGTGGGATCTTTTACATCCCCCTGAGAGAGCAGACAGGGCCTCGGTTTAACATCTCACCTGAAAGACTGGAAGAGCGCAAAAAAGGGAAAGCGTATGGGCGAGAGTGGGGGGGGTGCGGGAGGGGGCAGGCTAATGTACGATATATCCCGCTGTTCCACCGTGTCTCCTCGATATAGCTCACTAACTAATCCCACTGCCCCACTCTCTCCCATAGCCCTGTATCAATTCCCAAACTAATCCCACTGCCCCGCTCTCTCACCATAGCCCTGT
This sequence comes from Pristiophorus japonicus, assembly GCF_044704955.1. Lineage (NCBI taxonomy): Eukaryota > Metazoa > Chordata > Chondrichthyes > Pristiophoridae > Pristiophorus > Pristiophorus japonicus. The sequence continues at coordinate 11,893,258 of NC_092003.1, read as the reverse complement.
ATCAATCACCAAACTAATCCCACTGCCCCGCTCTCTCCCCATAGCCCTGTATCAATCCCCAAACTAATCCCACTGCCCCACTCTCTCCCATAGCCCTGTATCAATCACCAAACTAATCCCACTGCCCCGCTCTCTCCCCATAGCCCTGTATCAATCCCCAAACTAATCCCACTGCCCCGCGCTCTCACCATAGTCCTGTACCAATCCCAAACTAATCCCACTGCCCCGCTCTCTCCCCATAGTCCAGTATCAATCCCCAAACTAATCCCACTACCCCACTCTCTCCCCATAGCCCTGTATCAATCCCAAACTAATCCCACTGCCCCGCCCGCTCCCCGTAGTCCTGTATCAATCCTAAACTAATCCCACTGCCCCGCTCTCTTCCCATAGCCCTGTATCAATCCCAAACGAACCCCACTGCCCCGCTCTCTCACCATAGCCCTGTATCAATCCCCAAACTAATCCCACTGCCCCGCTCTCTCACCATAGCCCTGTATCAATCCCAAACTAATCCCACTGCCCCGCTCTCTCCCCATAGCCCTGTCACAATCCCCAAACTAATCCCACTGCCCTGCTCTCCCCATAGCCCTGTATCATTCCCCAAACTAATCCCACTGCCCTGCTCTCTCACCATAGCCCTGTATCAATCCCCAAACTAATCCCACTACCCCGCTTGCTCCCCGTAGCCCTGTATCAATCCCAAACTAATCCCGCTGCCCCGCTCGCTCCCCGTAGCCCTGTATCAATCCCCAAACTAATCCCACTACCCTGCTCTCTCCCCATGGCCCTGTATCAATCCCCAAACTAAATCCCACTGCCCCGCTCGTTCCCCGTAGCCCTGTACCAATCCCAAACTATCCCAGTGCCCCGCTCTCTCCCCATAGCCCTGTACCAATCCTCAAACTAATCCCACTGCCCCGCACTCTTCCCATAGTCCTGTATCAATCCCAAACTAATCCCACTGCCCCGCTCTCTCCCCATAGCCATGTATCAATCCCCAAACTAATCCCACTGCCCCGCTCTCTCCCCATAGTCCTGGATCAATCCCAAACTAATCACAGTGCCCCGCTCTCTCCCCATAGCCCTGTATCAATCCCAAACTAATCCCACTGCCCTGCTCTCTCCTCATAGCCCTGTCACAATCCCCAAACTAATCCAACTGCCCCGCTCTCTCCCCATAGCTCTGTATCAATACCCAAACTAATCCCACTGCCCCGCTCTCTCCCCGTAGTCCTCTATCAATCCCAAACTAATCCCACTGCCCCGCTCTCTCCCCATAGCCATGTATCAATCCCAAACTAATCCCAGTGCCCCGCTCTCACCCCATAGCCCTGTATCAATCCCAAACTAATCCCACTGCCCCGCTCTCTCCTCATAGCCCAGTCACAATCGCCAAACTAATCCCACTGCCCCGCTCTCTCCCCATAGCCCTGTATCAATCCCAAACTAATCCCACTGCCCCGCTCTCTCCCCATGGCCCTGTATCAATCCCAAACTAATCCCACTGCCCCGCTCTCTCCCCATGGCCCTGTATCAATCCCAAACTAATTCCACTGCCCCACTCTCTCCCCATGGCCCTGTATCAATCCCAAACTAATCCCACTGCCCCGCTCTCTCCCCATAGTCCTGTATCAATCCCAAACTAATCCCACTGCCCCGCTCTCTCCCCATAGCCCTGTATCAATCCCAAACTAATCCCACTGCCTTGTTCTCTTTGCCCTTAGTCATGCAATGGTCTCTGCTTCAAGCACTCCCTTCAGCGAGGCATTCAAGGCCTAATTACTTCAAACTCCAATCCCCTCACCAGAGAGAAGGGACAGTCAGCCCATGTGCGTCCTAGCTGACTGATCTGAGCAGCCAGGCCCTCACAGCTGAGTGTAGACAATGTGGGTTCAAGCCCCACTCCAGAACCTATGCACACAATCTAGGTCAGAACTCAAATACATTAGCAAGGGAGCCCTCCTTCGATTGAGATGTTATACGGGCTGCCTGCTCGGGGCAGTATTCTGATGGACATGCCTCAATAACTACTTGTATTTATATAGCGCCTTTAACATAGCAAAACGTTCCAAGGAGCTTCACAAGGAGCGTTATCGAACAGAATTTAACCGCATAAGGAGATATTATAGCAACATAGAAAATAGGAGCAGTAGTAGGCCATTCGGCCCTTCGAGTCCACACTGCCATTCAATATGATCGTGGCTGATCCTCGATCTCAACACCATATTCCTGCTTTTTCTCCATAACCCTTGATGTCTTTTGTGTCTAGAAATCTATCTATTAAATATATTCAGTGACTTGGCCTCCACAGCCTTCTGTGGCAGAGAATTCCACAGGTTCACCACCCTCGGAGTGAAAACATTTCTCCTCATCTCACTCCTAAATTTCCCACCCCGTATCCTGAGACTGTGACCCCTTGTTCTAGACTTCCCAGCCTGGGGGAAACATCCTCCCAGCATCCAGTCTGTCCAACCCCGTCAGAATTTTATACGTTTCAATCAGATCCCCTCTCATTCTTCTAAACTCCAGTGAATACAGGCCTCGTCGACCCAATCTCTCCTCATACAACAGTCCTGCCATCCCAGGACATGCAATTAGGACATGTAATGTATTTCCTTCATGGGTTCTTTGCTTAAGAATCCATAGCAACACGTTGCTAATCAGAACTAGTTGGTTTATTAACGAAGGTTTAACAGTCACTCTGCACATTACCGATTCATCCACCAGGCTCACAACCACCTGCCCCATCGTGGATCCCCCGAACCCAACTGAACGGGGTTTTATTGAGTCTTGTGAACATCACGTGACTGGCTAAGCCCCTCCCAACTCAACAGCTCCACAAACATGTGAGCATACTCACAGGGGCATACATCACAAGACCAAAAGCTCGGTCAAAGAGGGAGGTTTTAAGGAGCGTCTTAAAGGAGCAAAGAGAGGAGAGGTTTAGGGAGGGAATGCCAGAGCTTGGGGCCCAGGCAGCTGAAGGCACGGCCACCAATGGCGGAGTGATTAAAATCGGGGGATGCTCAAGAGGGCAGAATTTGAGGAGCGCTGAGATCTCGGGGGGTTGTGGGGCTGATGAAGATTACAGAGATAGGGAAGGGGTGAGGGCCATGGAGGGATTTGGAAAAAAGGATGAGAATTTTGAAATCGAGGCGTTGCTTAACCGGGAGCCAATGTAGGTCGGCGAGCACAGGGGGTGATGGGTGAGCGGGACTCGGTGTGAGTTAGGACACGGGGGGCAGCGAGCACAGGGGGTGATGGGTGAGCGGGACTCGGTGCGAGTTAGGACACGGGGGCAGCGAGCACAGGGGGTGATGGGTGAGCGGGACTCGGTGCGAGTTAGGACACGGGGGCAGCGAGCACAGGGGGTGATGGGTGAGCGGGACTCGGTGCGAGTTAGGACACGGGGGCAGCGAGCACAGGGGGTGATGGGTGAGCGGGACTCGGTGCGAGTTAGGACATGGGGCAGCGAGCACAGGGGGTGATGGGTGAGCGGGACTCGGTGCGAGTTAGGACATGGGGCAGCGAGCGCATGCAGTGATGGGTGAGCGCGACTCGGTGCGAGTTAGGACACAGGGCAGCGAGCACAGGGGGTGATGGGTGAGCGGGACTCGGTGCGAGTTAGGACACGGGGGCAGCGAGCACAGGGGGTGATGGGTGAGCGGGACTCGGTGCGAGTTAGGACACGGGGGCAGCGAGCACAGGGGGTGAAGGGTGAGCGGGATTGGGTGCGAGTTAGGACACAGGGCAGCGAGCACAGCGGGTGAAGGGTGAGCGGGACTCGGTGCGAGTTAGGACACGGGGTCAGCCGAGTTTTGGAACACCTCTAGTTTAAGTAGGGTAGAATGTGGGAGGCCGGCCAGGAGTGCGTTGGAATAGTTAAATCTGGAGGTAACAAAGGCAGGGATGAGGGTTTCAGCAGCGGATGAGCTGAGGCAGGGGCGGAGACGGGCGATGTTACGGAGGGGGAAATAGGTGGTCTTAGTTATGCTGCGGGTATGTGGTCGGAAGCTCATTTCAGGGTCAAATGTGAGGACGATGTTACGAACAGTCTGGTTCAGCTTCAGACAGGAGTTGGAGCGAGGGATGGAGTCAGTAGATAATACGGGGTTGTGCTGCAGTGGTGCAGCGGAGGGAGAGGGAAAATAGCAGCAGTGCAGTGTCAGAAGAGGGGAAGATTCCAGAATCAATGTACAGCCGCTTTATATTTATCTGGGGTCTCATCACATCTGTGAGCAACATTTCAAATTGCAACACGTAGCATGACTGGTGTTGAAGTGCAGCCAGTGTAGTCATGCCATCAATTTAGCTGCCGTTTTGCCCCCCGCAAGATCCCACCAATGGGGGTGAATCTGTTCTTAGCGACGGTGACTGAGTGGCTGGCTCTGCTGCCTCCCCGTGTCCTAACTCGCACCAAGTCCCGCTCACCCATCACCCCCTGTGCTCCCTGCCCCGTATCCCAACTCGCACCAAGTCCCGCTCACCCATCACCCCCTGTGCTCCCTGCCCTGTGTCCTAACTCGCACCAAGTCCCGCTCACCCATCACCCCCTGTGCTCCCTGCCCTGTGTCCTAACTCGCACCAAGTCCCGCTCACCCATCACCCCCTGTGCTCACTGCCCCGTGTCCTAACTCGCACCAAGTCCCGCTCACCCATCACCCCCTGGGCTCCCTGCCCTATGTCCTAACTCGCATCGAGTCCCGCTCACCCATCACCCCCTGTGCTCCCTGCCCTGTGTCCTAACTCGCACCAAGTCCTGCTCACCCATCACCCACTGTGCTCCCTGCCCTGTGTCCTAACTCGCACCGAGTCCCACTCACCCATCACCCCCTGTGCTCACTGACCCCGTGCCTTAATTCGCACCGAGTCCCACTCACCCATCATCCCCTGTGCTCGCTGACCCCGTGTCCTAACTCGCACTGAGTCCCGCTCACCCATCACCCCCTGTGCTCGCTGACCCCGTGTCCTAACTCGCACCCAGTCCCGCTCACCCATTACCCTCTGTGCTCGCTGCCCCGTGTCCTAACTCGCACCGAGTCCGGCTCACCCTTCACCCCCTGTGCTCGCTGCCCCGTGTCCTAACTCGCACCGAGTCCCGCTCACCCATCATCCCCTGTGCTCGCTGACCTACATTGGCTCCCGGTTAAGCAACGCCTCGATTTCAAAATTCTAATCCTTGTTTACAGAATCCCTCCATGGCCCTCGCCCCTCCCTATCTCTGTAATCTCCTCCAGCCCCACAACCCCCCGAGATGTCTGCGCTCCTCTAATTCTGCCCTCGTGAGCATCCCTGATTATAATCACTCCACCATCGGTGGCCATGCCTTCTATTGCCTGGGCCCCAAGCTCTGGAACTCCCTCCCTAAATCTCTCCACCTCTCTACCTCTCTTTCCTCCTTTAAGACGCTCCTTAAAACCGACCTCTCTGACCCAGCTTTTGGCCATCTGGTGTAATTTCTTCTTATGTGGCTCGGTGTCAAATTTAACTGTTTTGCCTTATAACACTGCTGTGAAGTATCCTGGGACATTTAACTATGTTAAAGGCGCTATATAAACACACGTTGTTGTTATTGTTGTTGTAATTGAATCGACCCCTTACTGTCGAAACTGTCCAGCCTCAAAGCCTTCCAAGGATTGGATAGGCCGGGGTTGTGTTCTTTGGAACAGAGGAGGCTGAGGGGAGACCTGATTGAGGTGTATAAAATGATGAGGGGCCTGGATAGAGTGGATAGGACGGACCTGTTTCCCTTGGCAGAGGGGTCAACAACCAGGGGGGGGCACAGATTTAAAGTAATTGGGGGGAGATTTAGAGGGGATTTGAGGGGAAATGTCTTCACCCAGAGGGTGGTGGGGGTCTGGGGCGGAACTCACTGCCTGAAAGGGTGGTAGAGGCAGAAACCCTCACCATATTTAAAAAGTACTTGGATGTGCGCTTGTAACCTACAGGGCTACGGACCGAGAGCTGGAAAGTGGGATTAGGCCGGGTGGCTCTTGGTTGGCCGGCGCGGACACAATGGGCCGAAATGGCCTCCTTCCCTGCTGTAAATTTCTGTGAATCTTCCCACTTCGTCAGGCCTTAAGATTCCTGGTCTGATACTTCTCTCTCCCCTCCTCACCCAGTGCTTGAAGACGGTTTCTTTGAAGCGTGGAGCACTGCACTGGATTCCGACAGTCAGATCAAAGGGGCGTGTGGTGAGTTCGTGTGTGTGTTCGTTGAGGAATTCTCACTTCAGTTTGAGTGCTGCAGAGTTAAGATGGCAGAGCAATGCAGCATAAAGTACCGCAAATAAAGTGCGATTTGGCACCCAGCATTTTTATTTAATATTGAGTGCAGTTCTGGTCTCCTAATCTGAGGAAGGACATTCTTGCTATTGAGGAAGTGGCATGTTGGCCTTCATAGCGAGAGGATTTGAGTATAAGAGCAGGGAGGTCTTACTGCAGTTGTACAGGGCCTTGGTGAGGCCACACCTGGAATATTGTGTTCAGTTTTGGTCTCCGAATCTGAGGAAGGACATTCTTGCTATTGAGGGAGTGCAGCGAAGGTTCACCAGACTGATTCCCGGGATGGCAGGACTGACATATGAAGAAAGACTGCATCGACTAGGCTTATATTCACTGGAATTTAGAAGAATGAGATGGGGTTTCATAGAAACATATAAAATTCTGACGGGACTGGACAGGTTAGATGCAGGAAAAATGTTCCCGATGTTGGGGAAGTCCAGAACCAGGGGTCACAGTCTAAGGATAAGGGGTAAGATATTTAGGACCGAGATGAGGAGAAACTTCTTCACTCAAAGAATTGTGAACCTGTGGAATTCTCTGCCATAGAAAGTTGTTGAGGCCAATTCATTAGATATATTCAAAAGGGAGTTAGATGTGGCCCTTACGGCTAAAGGTTCAAGGGGATTGGACGAAAGCAGGAATGAGGTAGTGAAGTTGCATGATCAGTCATGATCATATTGAATGGTGGTGCAGGCTCGAAGGGCCGAATGGCCTACTCCTTCACCTATTTTCTATGTTTCTATGTTTCTATGTTTCCAATACATTCTCGGGATGTGGGCATCGCTGGCAATGCCCAGCATTTATTGCCCATCCCTAATTGTCCCTTGAGAAGGTGGTGGTGAGCCGCCTTCTTGAACCGCTGCAGTCCGTGTGGTGAAGGTGCTCCCACACAGAGAGGGAGTTCTAGACATCGCCCCTGAAATGCCCTGTTCCCCTGTACCCTCTCCATGTTCACATGTACCCGCTGCGTGTCCCCCTGTACCCGCTCTGTGTTCCCCTGTACCCGCTCCGTGTCCCCCTGTACCCGCTCCGTGTTCGCCTGTATCCGTGTTCTCCTGTACCCGCTCTGTGTTCCCCTGTACCCGCTCCGTGTTCGCCTGTACCCGCTCCGTGTTCCCCTGTACCCGCTCCGTGTTCGCCTGTACCCGCTCCGTGTTCCCCTGTACCCGCTCCGTGTTCACTTGTACCCACCCCGTGTTCACCTGTACCTGCTGCGTGTTCCCCTGTACCCGCTCCCTTTTCCCCTGTACCCTCTCCCTGTTCCCCTGTACCCTCTCCCTGTTCCCCTGTACCCGCTCCCTGTTCCCCTGTGCCCTCTCCCTGTTCTCCTGTACCCTCTCCGTGTTCACCTGTACCCGCTCCGTGTTCATCTGTACCCTCTCCGTGTTCCCTTGTACCCGCTCCGTGTTCACCTGTACCCGCCCCGTGTTCGCCTGTACCCGCTCCGTGTTCACCTGTACCCGCTCCCTGTTCACCTGTACCCGCCCCGTGTTCGCCTGTACCCGCTCCGTGTTCACCTGTACCCGCTCCCTGTTCACCTGTACCCGCCCCGTGTTCACCTGTACCCGCTCCGTGTTCACCTGTACCCGCTCCCTGTTCCCCTGTACCCTCTCCGTGTTCCCTTGTACCCGCTCCGTGTTCACCTGTACCCGCCCCATGTTCACCTGTACCCGCTCCCTGTTCCCTTGTACCCGCTCTGTGTTCCCCTGTACCCGCTCCGTGTACCCCTGTCTTAAGGTGACGCCCCCTTGTTCTGATCTCCCCCACCAGAGGAAATAGTTTCTCTCGATCAACCCCTTCGAATCTTCAACACCTCGATTAGATCACCCCTTAATCTTCTACACTCGAGGGAGTTGAGCAGATTCAAGGCAGAGATCGATAGATTTTTGGATGCTACAGGAATGAAGGGCTGTGGCAAGTGGGCGGGAAAGTATAGTTGCGTGTAAATAAGGAAGGTTATAGTTACCACTGTACAGGGCCTTGGTGAGACCACACCTGGAGTATTGTGTACAGTTTTGGTCTCCTTACCTAAGGAAGGATATACTTGCCATCGAGGGAGTGCAGCGAAGGTTCACCAGACTGATTCCTGGGATGGGGGGATTGTCCTATGAGGAGAGATTGAGCAGACTAGGCCGATATTCTCTGGAGTTTAGAAGAATGAGAGGCGATCTCATTGAAACAGACACAATTCTTACAGGGCTTGACAGGGTAGATACAGGGAGGATGTTTCCCCCCGGGCTGGGGAGTCTAGAACCAGGGGTCACACAGTCTCAGGATAAGGGGGCGGCCATTTAGGACTGAGATGAGGAGGAATTTCTTCACTCAGAGGGTGGTGAATCTTTGGAATTCTCTGCCCCAGAGGGCTGTGGAGGCTCAGTCGTTGAGTATATTCAAGGCTGGGATCAATAGATTTTTGGGCACTCAGGGAATCAAGGGATATGGGGGTCGGGCAGGAAAGTGGAGTTGTTTTCAAAGGTCAGCCATGATCTCATTGAATGGCGGAGCAGGCTCGAGGGGCCGAATGGCCAACTCCTGCTCCGATTTCATACAAATACAAGCCGAGTGTAGGCAGCCTCTCCTCATAATTGTCTTATCGATGCAAAGTATTAGCAACTGTGTCATTACAGTGCCAGCTGTGGCTCAGTGGGCAGCACTCTCACCTCTGAGTCAGAAGGTCATGGGTTCAAGTCCCAGTCCAGGGACTGAACACATAAATCTAGGCCGACACTCCCAGTGCCAGTACTGAGGGAGCGCCGTACTGTCGGAGGGGCAGTACTGAGGGAGCGCCGCATTGTCAGAGGGGTAGTATTGAGGGAGCGCCGCACTGTTGGAGAGGCAGTACTGAGGGAGCGCCGCACTGTCGGAGGGGCAGTACTGAGTGAGCGCCGCATTGTCAGAGGGGTAGTACTGAGGGAGTGCCGCACTGTCGGAGGGGCAGTACTGAGTGAGCGCCGCACTGTCGGAGGGGTAGTACTGAGGGAGTGCCGCACTATCAGAGGGGCAGTACTGAGGGAGCGCCGCACTGTCGGAGGGGCAGTACTGAGGGAGCGTCGCACTGTCGGAGGGGCAGTACTGAGGGGTGCCGCACTGTCGGAGGGGCAGTACTGAGGGAGCACCGCACTATCAGAGGGGCAGTACTGAGGGGGTGCCGCACTGTCGGAGGGACAGTGCTGAGGGAGCGCCGCACTGTCGGAGGGGCAGTACTGTGGAAGCGCCGCACTGTCGGAGGGGCAGTACTAAGGGAGCGCCGCACTGTCGGAGGGGCGGTACTGAGGGAGCGCCGCACTGTCGGAGGGGCAGTACTGAGGGAGCGCCGCACTGTCGGAGGGGCAGTACTGAGGGAGTGCCGCACTGTCGGAGGGGCAGTACTCACGGAGCGCCGCACTGTCGGAGGGGCAGTACTGAGAGAGTGCCGCACTGTCGGAGGGGCAGTACTGATGGAGCGCCGCACTGTCGGAGGGGCAGTACTGAGGGAGTGCCGCACTGTCGGAGGGGCAGTACTGAGGGAGCGCCGCACTGTCGGAGGTGCAGTACTGAGGGAGTGCAGCATTGTCGGAGGTGCGGTCTTTCGGATGAGACGTTAAACCGAGGCCCCGTCTGCTCTCTCAGGTGGACGTAAAAGATCCCATGGCCACTATTTCAAAGGGGAGTTATTTTGGATCCAATATTTATCCCTCAATCCACATCACTAAAAACTGATTCTCTGGCCATTATCACATTGCTGTGCGTGGGAGCTTGCTGTGCACGCAAATCAGCTGCCACGTTTCCCACATTACAACAGCGACTGCACTCCAGAACGTACTTGATTGGCTGTAAAGCGCCTTGGGCCGTCCGGTATCGGCGCTATAGAAATGCAGGTCGTTCTTGATTTCGATCGACGCAAAGTAGCAGCAAATAAAGTGGGGCGGGGGGAGGAGGAGGCGGGAGTGGAAGTCAAGGGTCACCGAGGTCATTGGGACCGCCATTCCGCGAGAGCCTCGATGGCGAGGGAGGGCGGGTACAATGCCTGTCGACGTGAATGTCGATGGGAAATAAAGACTGGAGAGGGCCACACTTGACATGCGGCATGTGACAGGCACATAATGGAACCTTTCTGAAGGGCTCAGACAGCACTGGGCTGGCATTTACTTAAACATAATGGCCTTAATGGATTTGTAGGTGCTAAACTATTAGGTTGCCAGGCAACAGGCGGCAGATAATGCATCAATACATTTTAGGCCGGGTCCATTAAAGTCAGTGTCCAGCTGATAAATACCCTCTCCAGGTATTTCTAATAAATTAACAGTAATCAATTTTCACAGAAGATGAAGTTTCTGCTCGTTTTATGGACCCTGCCGGCACGATCAATCTCGAGGCAGAAATGGCAGAATGGTTCAGTGGGGGAGGGGAGAGGGAGCGAGGGGGAGGGGGAGAGAGTGAGGGAGAGAGAGAGGGGAGAGAGAGGGAGAGAGGGGGAGGGGGAGAGAGAGGGGAGGGAGTGGGGAGGGAGAGAGGGGCAGAGAAAGAGAGAGAGGGAGGGAGAGAGAGAGAGAGGGGGGAGAGGGAGAGAGGGGGGGGGGAGAGAGAGAGAGGGAGGGAGAGAGAGAGAGAGGGGGGAGAGGGAGAGAGGGGGGGGAGAGAGAGAGGGAGGGAGAGAGAGAGAAGGAGGGAGAGAGAGAGACAGGGGGAGGGGGAGAGAGAGGGGAGGGAGTGGGGAGGGAGAGAGGGGCAGAGGCGGGGAGGGGAGAGAGGGAGAACAGGAGAGAGTGAGGGAGAGAGAGAGAGAGGGGGAGAGAGAGAGAGAGGGAGGGAGAGAGGGAGAGAGGGGGAGGGGGAGAGAGAGTGGAGGAAGTGGGAAGGGAGAGAGGGAGAGAGGGGCAGAGATGGGAAGGGGAGAGAGGGGGAGCGGGAGAGAGTGAGGGAGAGAGAGGGGGGAGGGGGAAGAGAGGGGGGAAAGAGAGAGGGGAGGGGGAGGGGAGAGAGAGAGAGGGAGGGAGAGAGAGAGAGAGGGGGGAGAGAGAGAGAGAGAGAGGGAGGAAGAGAGAGAGGGGGGAGAGAGGGAGGGAGAGAGTGAGAGGGGGAGAGAGAGAGAGAGAGAGGGAGAGAGAGAGAGGGGGGAGAGAGAGAGAGGGAGGGAGCGAGAGAGAGGGGGAGAGAGAGAGAGAGAGGGAGGAAGAGAGGGAGAGAGAGAGAGAGGGAGAGGGTGAGAGGGCGAGAGAGAGCGAGTGAGAGATGCGAGACACAGAGACAGAGTGAGGCAGGGAGCATTGAATGTAATGTTCGGCCTGGAAGGAATGATCGGATGTGTGCTAGCCCGAGCGGGTGAGCGATGCTCTGCCTAATTTGACAAGTTTTGACTACAGGTTGTCCATTGGGTTCAGCAGAGGTCACCCTCGGTGGTTAGCTCCCTGCCTGTTCCTGTAGATAGAGGCCCCAGGTCAGTGGCGCAGCCTCCCATCGCATACGCAGCTCAGATACATTGCTGGGCAGACCAGCACACAGCTCCCTGTACGTTAGCTTGTCAAACTCTCTGAGGGCAGGCCCACTCAGTTTTTCTTCCTGCATCCTAATTATGTTGGTGTCAAGAGATAACGCAACCGTCCACACTCAATCCCTTGGCAATGTAAGGCCCTGTCACTGGATCAATGTCCCGCCCGGTCTGATTCTCAATGGAGATCTCACAACTGATCCTTCAGTTTCACCCTCTTTCCTCCTTTAAGACGCTCCTTCAAACCTCCCTTTTTGAACGAGCTTTTGGTCATCTGTCCTACTATCTCCTCGGTGATATCCGGACTCGGTTTAACATCTCAACTGAATGATGACAATGCGGCGCTCCCTCAGTACTGCCCCTCCGACAGTGTGGCACTCCCTCAGTACTGCCCCTCCGACAGTGCGGCGCTCCCTCAGTACCACCCCTCCGACAGTGCGGCGCTCCCTCAGTACTGTCCCTCCGACAGTGCGGTGCTCCCCTCAGTACTGCCCCTCCGACAGTGCGGCGCTCCCTCAGTACTGCCCCTCCGACAGTGCGGCGCTCCCTCAGTACCGCCCCTCCGACAGTGCAGCGCTCCCTCAGTACTGCCCCTCCGACAGTGCGGTGCTCCCCTCAGTACTGCCCCTCCGACAGTGCGGCGCTCCCTCAGTACTGCCCCTCCGACAGTGCGGCGCTCCCTCAGTACTGCCCCTCCGACAGTGCGGCGCTCCCTCAGTACTGCCCCTCCGACAGTGCGGCGCTCCCTCAGTACTGCCCCTGCGACAGTGCGGCGCTCCCTCAGTACTGCCCCTCCGACAGTGCGGCGCTCCCTCAGTACTGCCCCTCCGACAGTGCGGCGCTCCCTCAGTACTGCCCCTCCGACAGTGCGGCGCTCCCTCAGTACTGCCCCTCCGACAGTGCGGCGCTCCCTCAGTACTGCCCCTCCGACAGTGCGGCGCTCCCTCAGTACTGCCCCTCCGACAGTGCGGCCCTCCCTCAGTACTGCCCCTCCGACAGTGCGGCGCTCCCTCAGTACTGCACTGGGAGTGCCAGCCTAAATTTATGTGCTCAAGTCCCTGGAGTGGGGCTCGAACCCACAACCTTCTGACTGAGAAGCGAGAGTGTTGCCCACTGAGCCACGTTTGACAGGATCTAGAAGAAGGCTGTGACTGGGAGGTGGAGTGGGGGACGGTGAACTGACCCTGCCAGGGACCTTCTGAAGGAGACAGCGTTGAGGTTGCAAAGAGGTCAACCGTTTAAAGCTGCTTGAAAAGGATGGAACAAAGGCGGATGCAGAAGGGGTCGGCCATTTTGTACCTCAGTTACATCACCACTTAATCTTGTATACTCGAGGGAGTTGAGCAGGTTCAAGGCTGAGATCGCTAGATTTTTGGACACTACGGGAATCAAGGGATATGGGGATCGGGCAGGAAGTGGAGCTGATTGTAAGTAAGGAAGGATATACTTGCCTTAGAGGGAGTGAAACGAAGGTTCACCAGACTGATTCCTGTGATGAGAGGGCTGTCCTATGAGGACAGATTGGGGAGACTGGGCCCATACTCTCTGGAGTTTAGAAGAATGAGAGGTGATCTCATTGAAACAGACACAATTCTTGCGGAGACATTCTTGCAAGATCCTACAAATCCCCTGGGAGGACAGACGCACCAACGTTAGTGTCCTCGACCAGGCCAACATCCCCAGCATCGAAGCACTGACCACACTCGACCAGCTCCGCTGGGCGGGCCACATTGTCCGCATGCCCCAGACACGAGACTCCCAAAGCAAGCGCTCTACTCGGAACTCCTTCACGGCAAGCGAGCCAAAGGTGGGCAGAGGAAACGTTACAAGGGACCACCCTCAAAGCCTCCCTGATAAAGTGCAACATCCCCACCGACACCTGGGAGTCCCTGGCCCAAAGACCAATCCGCCCTAAGTGGAGGAAGTGCATCCGGGAGGGCGCTGAGCACCTCGAGTCTCGTCGCCGAGAGCGTGCAGAAACCAAGCGCAGGCAGCGGAAGGAGCGTGCGGCAAACCAGTCCCACCCTCCCCTTCCCTCAACCACTGTCTGTCCCGCCTGTGACAGGGACTGTGGCTCCCGTATTGGACTGTTCAGCCACCTGAGAACTCACTTCAGGAGTGGAAGCAAGTCTTCCTCGATTCCGAGGGACTGCCCATGATGATGATGACAAGACTCTGAGGGGGCTTGACAGGGTAGATTCAGGGAGGGTGTTTCCCCCCCCCGGGGCTGGGGAGTCTAGAACCAGGGGTCACACAGTCTCAGGATAAGGGGTCGGCCATTTAGGACTGAGATGAGGAAGAATTTCTTCACTCAGAGGGTGGTGTATCTTTGGAACTCTCTGCCCCAGAGGACTGTGGAGGCTCAGTCGTTGAGTGTATTCAAGGCTGGGATCGATAGATTTTTGGGCTCTCGGGGAATAAAGAGATATGGAGATCAAGTGGGAAGGCGTACTTGAGGTCGAAGATCAGCCATGATTGAATGGCGGAGTAGGCTAGTTCGTATGTTCTGATCTACAGCAATTTTAAGAAAGTCAGGATGTCCCGAAGCCCTCTCCAGCCAATTCTTTGAAGTGTAGTCATTGTTGTAACGCGGGAAACGCAGCAGCCAATATAAGGATGGGAACTGCAAAAGATCAACTCTAGAGATACGATAGAATTTTGGAGTCGAGGGGAATCGAGGGATCGGGAGGGAAAGTGGAGTTGAGGTCGAAGATCATCCATGATCTGATTGATTGGCGGAGCAGGCTCGAGGGGCCGAATGGCCGACTCCTGCTCCTATTTCTTCTGTGCTTTTCAAAGATCCTGCCCAGGGTAATCTTCCAGCAGCTAGCAGCTTAGAGTTGTGAAGTCTGGGAGATGTAATTATTACACTGAGATATGATTATAGCGCTTGTGAGGAGGACATGGAGAGGTTGACCTTCTCATCACACTAAACAATTAATTACCCACCCACGAGCTCAAATGGACATGTCACGAAATATCTGCTCCAAGATGAAAAGAACTGCGGACAACGAGTGATCGGAAATGCAAACGGAGCTTGTGATGCGTGCTGCCTGCCCCAAACGTGAACCTGTCTGCTCTCTTTCCTGGTGTTTGCCACCAATCAGAGCATCGCTCAGCACGTCAATTCAACCGCTGCCATCGAATGCCAAATCCGTCGCGTATAATGCCCCGTTCTCCCAATCGCCGGTAGGATCACGCAGGAACATTCTGCCACCGACGCTCCCACACTATCTCCACCCCTCTCCGCACCACCCCCCCACACTCCCCGCCACGCCCCACCACGCCCCACACTCCCCACCACGCCCCAGTCTCAGAGGGACCGAGTTGCTCGGAACCAGGAGAAATGTGAGAGCCTTTTGTCTCAATGGGGAGAGTGCCCAGAGAGGGGGCCACCAGCTCCCGATAATCTCGTCAAGGTCAACCCTGAACAATGCTTCGAGCTGGAAGGGAAAAGGGGAGAGACCGGGCCGCCGGGAGAAAGGGAGAGATTGAGGGAGGGAGAGAAAGGGAGAGATTGATAGAGAGAGAGGGAGAGATTGATAGAGAGAGGGAGGGAGATTTTGATAGAGAGAGGGAGAGATTGATAGAGAGAGGGAGAGATTGATAGAGAGAGAGAGGGAGAGGTTGATAGAGAGAGAGAGATAGAGCAAAAGGGAGAGATTGAGAGAGAGAAAGGGAGAGATAGCGAGATTGAGAGAAAGGGAGGGATTGACAGAGAGAGAGAAAGGGAGAGATTGATAGAGAGAGGGAGAGATTGATAGAGAGAGAGGGAGATTGATAGAGAGAGAGGGAGAGATTGATAGAGAGAGGGAGGGAGAGATTGATAGAGAGAGGGAGAGATTGATAGAGAGAGAGAGGGAGAGATTGATAGAGAGAGAGAGAGAAAGGGAGAGAGAGAGAGAGAGAGAAAGGGAGAGATTGTGAGAGAGAAAGGGAGAGATAGCGAGATTGAGAGAAAGGGAGGGATTGACAGAGAGAGAGAAAGGGAGAGATTGATAGAGAGAGAGAGGGAGAGATTGATAGAGAGAGAGAGGGAGAGATTGATAGAGAGAAAGAGGGAGAGATTGATAGAGAGAGGGAGAGACTGATAGAGAGAGAGAGAGAAAGGGAGAGATTGAGAAAGAGAAAGGGAGAGATTGAGAGAAAGGGAGGGATTGACAGAGAGAGAGAAAGGGAGAGATTGAGAGAGAGAAAGGGAGAGATTGAGAGATTGAGAGAAAGGGAGGGATTGACAGAGAGAGAGAAAGGGAGAGATTGATAGAGAGAGAGAGGGAGAGATTGATAGAGAGAGAGAGGGAGAGATTGATAGAGAGAGAGAGGGAGAGATTGATAGAGAGAGAGAGAAAGGGAGAGATTGAGAGAGAGAAAGGGAGAGATAGCGAGATTGAGAGAAAGGTAGGGATTGACAGAGAGAAAGGGAGAGATTGAGAGAAAGAAAGAGGGAGAGATTGAGAAAGAGAGAGGGAGAGATTGAGAGAGAGATTGCGAGAGAGAGAGGGAGAGATTGAGAGAGAGAGAAAAAGGGAGAGATCGAGAAATAGAGAGATTGAGAGAAATAGCAAGGGAGAGATTGAGAGAGAGAAAAAGGGAGGGATTGAGAGAGAGAGAGAGATTTAGAGAGAGAGAGGGGGAGCGATTGAGGGAGAAAGGAAGTGATTGGGAGAGAGAGAAAGACAAACAGAATGTAAATGACTTCAGATTGAGAGTGAGCAAAGGGGAAAGTAAAGAGAGGGAGTGACTGGAGATAGCGAGACAGAAACCCAGAGACAAATCTAGTCCGGGCTAACCGAGGAGATGGAGATAGATTGTCCCGCAGATAGGAAGATACAGTCTTGATTGTGAGTCCCTACAGCGAGATGGATAGAGACAGGCACAGAGGATGATCGTAAATGGGACGGGCAGTTACAGTGAGCTGTTACAGATATATCATGTACGTTTGGAGGGCGAGGAGACAGAGAATATGTACGGCACACCGTGGCAGGCGGGGAGAGCGTATATTGTAGACGGAGACATGCAGTGATGGGAAATTGAAAGAGAGCTGCATGCTGTGGATGGATAGAAGGAGATAGATGATAAATGGACGGGTCTTGGGGTCTGAGTAACTGCATTCATTATATGGGCTCAATTCAATTATTGGTTGCAATTTATCAGATGAAATTTTGGCACTGCACGCTGTGATGTCACCATACTGCAGAGCTGAACTTGCACATTGTGGATTTACATATCAGGATGCCTGCTTGGACTGGTGTCGAGTGATGACCTACATTTGATTCCAGTGACGAGGGCTGATTTGGAAGCGGTAACTGGGGGCGATGCTCAATTATAGCCTGCCTCAACCCCAGCGTCCCTCCAACAGCAAGCCGCCAGCGTTCTGCATGGGCCGCACAGCCCCTTGCCTGACTCAGCCGCGGTCAAAGACCCGATTGCCGGAGAAGCTTGCTTGAGCCCCGCAACCAAAGCGGCTCTGCGGAGGCAAAAGCACTCCCGACAGGCTTCGTCACACGTTATTCCACCCGACGTAAACTCAAGGTGATCCAAAACCCGGCCGCCCCCGTGTCCTAACTCTCACCGAGTCCCGCTCACCCATTACCCCCTGTGCTCGCTGCCCCATGTCCTAACTCGCACAGAGTCCCGCTCACCCATCACCCCCTGTGCTCGCTGCCCCCGTGTCCTAACTCGCACAGAGTCCCACTCACCCATCGCCCCCTATGCTCGCTGACCCCGTGTCCTAACTCTCACCGAGTCCCGCTCACCCATCATCCCCTGTGCTCGCTGCCCCGTGTCCTAACTCGCACCGAGTCCCGCTCACCCATCACTCCCTGTGCTTGCTGCCCCGTGTCCTAACTCGCACCCAGTCCCGCTCACCCATCACCCCCTGTGCTCGCTGACCCCGTGTCCTAACTCGCACCGAGTCCCACTCACCCATCACCCCTTGTGCTCGCTGCCCCGTGTCCTAACTCGCACCGAGTCCTGCTCACCCATCACCCCCTGTGCTCGCTGCCCCGTGTCCTAATTCGCACCGAGTCCCGCTCACCCATCGCCCCCTGTGCTCGCTGACCCCGTGTCCTAACTCGCACCCAGTCCCACTCTCCCATCACCCCCTGTGCTCGCTGCCCCGTGTCCTAATTCGCACCGAGTCCCACTCACCCATCATCCCCTGTGCTCACTGACCTACATTGGCTCCCTTTCCGGCAACGCGATTTCAAAATTCTCATGCTCGTTTGCAAATCCCTCCATGGCCCTCGCCCCTCCCTATCTCTGTAATCTCCTCCAGCCCCACAACCCCCCGAGATGTCTGCACTCCTCTAATTCTGCCCCCCTGACCATCCCTGATTATAATCGCTCCACCATCGGTGGCCGTGCCTTCTGTTGCCTGGGCCCCAAGCTCTGGAACTCCCTCCCTAAACCTCTCCGCCTCTCTCTCCTCCTTCAAGACGCTTCAAAAACCGACCTCTTTGACCAAGCGTTGGTCACTTGCGCTAATTTCTACTTATGCTGCTCGGTGTCAAATTTGCATCGCATAAAACTGCATTAAAGGCGCTATAATAAACATAAGTTGTTGTTGTTACTTGAAGTATCGCACATTAGTTATGACACAGACACAGGCCATTCGGCCCAACCTCTCCGTGCCGGTGTTTATGCTCCACACGAGCCTCATCCCACCCCTCTTCATCTCACCCCAATCACCATAATCCATCTTTTGGATGAGACATTAAACCGAGGCCCCGTCTGCCCTCTCAGGTGGACAGAAAAGATCCCACGGCCACTATTTCGAAGAAGAGCAGGGGGAGTTCTCCCCGGTGTCCCGGGGCCAATATTTATCCCTCAATCAACAGCGCAAAATAAAACAGACGATCTGGGTCATTATCACATGGCTGCTTGTGGGATCTTGCTGTGCGCACATTGGCTGCCGCCTTTCCCACATTGCAACAGTGACCACATTTCATGAAGTACTTCATTAGCTGTAAAGCGCTTTGAGACGCCCGGTGGTCGTGAAAGGCGCTATCTAAACGCAATCATTTGTTACGGATAGGAGAGGCACGGAAATCAGAATCACCAGGGCATAGCCAACGGTTTGCGCCATAGAAACATAGAAACATAGAAAATAGGTGCAGGAGGAGGCCATTCGGCCCTTCGAGCCTGCACCGCCATTCATTATGATCATGGCTGATCATTCATCTCAGTACCCCTTTCCTGCTTTCTCTCCATACCTCTTGATCCCTTTAGCCGTAAGGGCCACATCTAACTCCCTTTTGAATATATCTAACGAACTGGCCTCAACAACTTTCTGTGGTAGAGAATTCCACAGGTTCACAATTCTCTGAGTGAAGAAGTTTCTCCTCATCTCGGTCCTAAATGGCTTACCCCTTATCCTTAGACTGTGACCCCTGGCTCTGGACTTCCCCAACATCGGGAACATTCTTCCTGCATCTAACCTGTCCAATCCCGTCAGAATTTTATATGTTTCTATAAGATCCCCTCTCATTCTTCTAAATTCCATTGAATATAAGCCCAGTCGATCCAGTCTTTCTTCATATGTCAGTCCTGCCATCCCGGGAATCAGTCTGGTGAACCTTCGTTGTACTCCCTCAATAGCAAGAATGTCCTACCTCAGATTAGGAGACCAAAACTGCATGCAATATTCAAGGTGTGGCCTCACCAAGGCCCTGTACAACTGCAGTAAGACCTCCCTGCTCCTATATTCAATTCCTCTCGCTATGAAGGCCAACATGCCATTTGTCTTCTTCACCACCTGCTGTACCTGCATGCCAACTTTCAATGACTGATGTACCATGACACCCAGGTCTCGTTGCACCTCCCCTTTTACGAATCTGTCACCATTCAGATAATATTCTGCCTTCATGTTTTTGCCACCAAAGTGGATAACCTCACATTTATCTACATTAAATAATGCAGGTTCGTGCCTCGATGGGCGTATTTGGCAAGCGGAGCGGCGGGGAGTCAGGAACGGAGAAGCCACCTTGAGCTGCGACAGAGGGCATGCATGCAATGCCTCCCTAGCGTCAAAGATGTCGCCTGTGCTCGAGTCAGAGGGGTAAGTGGAGCTGACAGGTAAGTGTATTGGGGAAGTATGAAATGATATAAGCAGAGGCACCAGCAACTTTAAGATGTGACAGCGCGCATGGATTGTAATGGGATGGGATCGTTGGAATCATTACCTCGGGGCATCAGATATTAATGCAATCGAGACCAGGCAGAACAGGCAACGACACAGAGTCGCTTCTGTGCTGAATTCACCACTGATAGGCGAGTGCCTATAGATTACACTCGGAGCGGGATTTTCGGTTGTCAGTTAGCGCCCGGACGGGGCGTTAATGCGAGTGTAAGAGCTCAGCAACCACATGCACCGCGTTTAGCGCCCCGACGGAAAATTCGTTAGCGGCTCACCCAGGGGCGCTAACCATTAGCGCCCGGCTGCTGACGATCGCTGCGATCCCGACGTATTCCTGGTGCGACGCCCAATGCTCGCTTCCCCGGTCGGTAAATTCGGCGCGTGAGTGCCCGCCAAGAACAACATGAGGAAAAACAGTCGGTGCGGGCTTGCAGAGTCGTTAACTGGCGGCTACTTAAAGGGGCGAGGAAACCCTTCCCTCGGGAGGTCACAGTCAGTGCAACGTTTACGCACAGCACGGTGCGTGAGCCTCCGAGTTTGCAGCGGCAGGCAGACACAACGGGTGCGTTACTGTGCCTGCGCCTTTAAGACTCGGCTATTCCCGTGATCTGATTCGGAGTTCTGCGCATGCGCATTGCTTGGCTAAATATAGCGCCCGCGTTGTCATTAGCGCCCCCCCCCCCCGCAGGTCAAGTGTGCAATGGCTGATTTAGTGCCCCCTACAGGTCAAGTGTGAAACAGCAGATTTAGCGCCCCCAGCAGGTCAAGTGTGCCATGGCTGATTTAGCGCCCCCCACAGGCCGAATGTAAAACAAATGACTTAGCGCCCCCTACAGGTCAAGTGTGCCATGGCTGAACACAAGGAATAGGAGCAGGAGTCGGCCAGTCGGCCCCTCGAGCCTGCTCCGACATTCAATAAGATCACGGCTGATCTTCGACCTCAACTCCACTTTCCTGCCCGATCCCCAGACTCCAAAAATCTATCGATCTCAGCCACAAATATATTCAGACACACAGCCTCCACAGCCCTCTGGGGCAGAGAATTCCAAAGATTCACCACCCTCTGAGTGAAGAAATTCCTCCTCATCTCAGTCCCAAATGGCCGACCCCTTATCCTGAGACTGTGTGACTCCTGGTTCTAGACTCCCCAGCCCGGGGGGGAAACACCCTCCCTGCATCTACCTTGTCAATCCCCCTCAGAATCCCGCATGCTTACTGAAGACAAACGTAGGTCCCTTGCAGTCAGAATCAGGTGAATTTATAATGGGGAACAGAGAAATGGCAGACCAATTGAACAAATACTTTGGTTCTGTCTTCACGAAGGAAGACACAAATAACCTTCCGGAAATACTAGCGAACCGAGGGTCTAGCAAGAAGGAAGAACAGAAAGATATCCTTATTAATCAGGAAATTGTATTAGGGAAATTGATGGGATTGAAGGCTGATAAATTCCCCGGGCCTGATAGTCTGCATCCCAGAGTACTTAAGGAAGTGGCCCTAGAAATAGTGGATGCACTGGTGATCATTTTCCAACAGTCTACCGACTCTGGATCAGTTCCTATGGATTGGAGGGTAGCTAATGCAACACCACTTTTTAAAAAAGGAGGGAGAAAGAAAACCGGTAATTATAGACCGGTTAGCCTGATATCAGTGGTGGGGAAAATGTTGGAATCAATTATTAAAAATGAAATAGCAGCGTATTTGGAAAGCAGTGACAGGATCTGTCCAACTCAGCATGGATTTATAAAAGGGAAATCATGCTTGACAAATCTTCTGGAATTTTTTGAGGATGTGGTGTATATGGACTTTCAAAATGCTTTTGCCAAGGTCCCACACAAGAGAGTGTTGTGCAAAATTACAGCACATGGTATTGGGGATAATGTATTGACGTGGATAGAGAACTGGTTGGCAGACAGGAAGCAGAGAGTCGGGATAAACGGGTCCTTTTCAGAATGGCAGGCAGTGACTAGTGGGGTGCCACAGGGCTCAGTGCTGGGACCCCAGCTATTTACAATATACATTAATGATTTGGATGAGGGAATTGAATGTAATATCTCCAAGTTTGCAGATGACACTAAGCTGGGTGGCAGTGTGAGCTGTGAGGAGGATGCTAAGAGGCTGCAGAGTGACTTGGACAGGTTAGGTGAGTGGGCAAATGCATGGCAGATGCAGTATAATGTGGATAAATGTGAGGTTATCCACTTTGGTGGCAAAAACACAAAGGCAGAATATTATCTGAATGGCGGCAGATTCGGAAAAGGGGAGGTGCAACGAGACCTGGGTGTCATGGTACATCAGTCATTGAAAGTTGGCATGCAGGTACAGCAGGCGATGAAGAAGGCAAATGGCATGTTGGCCTTCATAGCTAGGGGATTTGAGTATAGGAGCAGGAGAGGTCTTACTGCAGTTGTACAGGGCCTTGGTGAGGCCACACCTGGAATATTGTGTTCAGTTTTGGTCTCCTAATCTGAGGAAGAACATTCTTGCTATTGAGGGAGTGCAGTGAAGGTTCACCAGACTGATTCCCAGGATGGCAGGACTGACATATGAGAAGAGACTGGATCGACTGGGCCTGTATTCACTGGAATTTAGAAGAATGAGAGGGGATCTCATAGAAACATATAAAATTCTGACGGGATTGGACAGGTTAGATGCAGGAAGAATGTTCCCGATGTTAGGGAAGTCCAGAATCAGGGGTCACAGTCTAAGGATAAGGGGTAAGCCATTTAGGACCGAGATGAGGAGGAACTTCTTCACTCAGATAATTGTGAACCTGTGGAATTCTCTACAGCAGAGAGTTGTTGATGCCAGTTCATTAGATATATTCAAGGGGGAGTTAGAAATGGCCCCTTGGGCTAAATGGATCAAGGGGTATGGAGAGAAAGCAGGAAAGGGAGGTGAATGATCAGCCATGATCATATTGAATGGTGGTGCAGGCTCGAAGGGCCAAATGGCCGACTGCTGCACCTATTTTCTATGTTTTCATGTTTCTGTGCCTCAATGAGATCGCCTCTCATTCCGCCAGAGTCCTACGGACATACCAACAATGACGGACAGGTAAAGACCATTCCAGAGATGAGGGGGTGACTTATGAGGAAAGGTTGAGTCGGTTGGACCTCCACTCATTGGAATTCAGAAGAATGAGAGGTGATCTTATCGAAATGTATAAGATTATGAGGGGGCTTGACAAGGTGGATGCAGAGAGGATGTTTCCACTGATGGGGGAGACTAGAACTAGAGGGCATGATCGTAGAATAAGAAGCCTCCCATTTAAAACTGAGATGAGGAGAAATTTCTTCTCTCAGAGGGTTGTAAATCTGTGGAATTTACTGCCTCAGAGAGCTGTGGAGGCTGGGACATTGAATAAAGTTAAGACAGTTTCTTAACGGATAAGGGAATAAGGGGTTATGGGGAGCGGGCAGGGAAGTGGAGCTGAGTCCATGATCGGATCAGCCATGATCGTATTAAATGGCGGAGCAGGCTCGAGGGGCCGAATGGCCTACTCCTGCTCCTATTTCTTATGTTATGTTCTTATGAGGTCCATTGAGCCTGTCCCACACAATTGCGATATCTTGTGTATCACAACATATGCACTCTCCACCCCACCCCAAACCCTGTGACCATGTGATCTCCTGAGAGAGGCAAAATAACAGGTTAAAAAACCCAGTCCAATTTGGGGAAAACATCTGGGAAATTCCTCTCCGACCCATCGAGGCGATTGAACTAGTCCAGGAGATCAAATTGGCCATTAATTTCCCTCCACAGAGTATAGGCCCAATCTACATGATCCCTCATCATCACCCAATGACAGGCTCCAGCAGTAAGGGTTGGGAGGTATTTCTGAGGCTGGGGATAAGGCACGAGATGGCAATTCAGTATTACACAGTATTAGCAGCACAGACACAGACCACTCAGCCCAACAAATCCGCGTCGGTGTTAATGGCCACACGAGCCCCTTCCCACCCCTCTTCATCTCACCCCATCACCATATCCTTCTATTCCTTTCAGGTGAATTTATAATGGGGACCAAAGAAATGGCAGACCAATTGAACAAATACTTCAGTTCTGTCTTCACGAAGGAAGACACAAATAACCTTCCGGATGTACTAGGGGACAGTGGGTCTAGTGAGAAGGAGGAACTGAAGGATATCCTTATTAGGCGGGAAATTGTGTTCGGGAAATTGATGGGATTGAAGGCCGATAAATCCCTGGGGCCTGATAGTCTGCATCCCAGAGTACTTAAGGAAGTGGCCCTGGAAATAGTGGATGCATTGGTGATCATTTTCCAACAGTCTATCGACTCGGGATCAGTTCCTATGGACTGGAGGGCAGCTAATGTAACACCACTTTTTTAAAAAAGGAGGGAGAGAGAAAACGGGTAATTATCGACCGGTTAGCCTGACATCAGTAGTGGGGAAAATGTTGGAATCAATTATTAAGGATGAAATAGCAGCGTATTTGGAAAGCAGTGACAGGATCGGACCACGTCAGCATGGATTTATGAAAGGGAAATCATGCTTGACGAATCTTCTGGAATTTTTTAAGGATGTAACTAGTAGAGTGGACAAGGGAGAACCAGTGGATGTGGTGTATTTGGACTTTCAAAAGGCTTTTGACAAGGTCCTGCACAAGAGATTGTTGTGCAAAATCAAAGCACATGGTATTGGGGGTAATGTACTGACGTGGATAGAGAACTGGTTGGCAGACAGGAAGCAGAGAGTCGGGATAAACGGGTCCTTTTCAGAATGGCAGGCAGTGACTAGTGGAGTGCCGCAGGGCTCAGTGCTGGGACCCCAGCTATTTACAATATACATTAACGATTTAGATGCAGGAATAGAGTGTAATATCTCCAAGTTTGCGGATGACACTAAACTGGGTGGCGGTGTGAGCTGTGAGGAGGATGCTGAAAGGCTGCAGGGTGACTTGGACAGGTTAGGTGAGTGGACAAATGCATGGCAGATGCAGTATAATGTGGATAAATGTGTGGTTATCCATTTTGGGGGCAAAAACACGAAGGCAGAATATTATCTGAATGGCGGCAGATTAGGAAAAGGGGAGGTGCAACGAGACCTGGGTGTCATGGTTCATCAGTCATTGAAAGTTGGCATGCAGGTACAGCAGGTGGTGAAGAAGGCAAATGGTATGTTGGCCTTCATAGCTAGGGGATTTGAGTATAGGAGCAGGGAGGTCTTACTGCAGTTGTACAGGGCCTTAGTGAGGCCTCACCTGGAATATTGTGTTCAGTTTTGGTCTCCTAATCTGAGGAAGGATATTCTTGCTATTGAGGGAGTGCAGCAAAGGTTCACCAGACTGATTCCCAGGATGGCTGGACTGTCATATGAGGAGAGACTGGATCAACTGGGCCTTTATTCACTGGAGTTTAGAAGGATGAGAGGGGATCTCATAGAAACATATAAAATTCTGATGAAACTGGACAGGTTAGATGCAGGAAGAATGTTCCCGATGTTGGGGAAGTCCAGAACCAGGGGTCACAGTCTAAGGATAAGGGGTAAGCCATTTAGGACTGAGATGAGGAGAAACTTCTTCACTCAGAGAGTTGTTAACCTGTGGAATTCCCTGCCGCAGAGAGTTGTTGATGCCAGTTCATTGGATATATTCAAGAGGGAGTTAGATATGGGCCTTACGGCTAAAGAGATCAAGGGGTATGGTGAGAAAGTAGGAAAGGGGTACTGAGGGAATGATCAGCCATGATCTTATTGAATGGTGGTGCAGGCTCGAAGGGCCGAATGGCCAACACCTGCACCTATTTTCTATGTTTTCTATGTTTTCTCCCACATATGTTTGTCCAGCCTCCCCTTAAATGTATCGATACTATTCGCCTCAACCCCTCCCTGTGGCAGCGAGTTCCACATTCTCACCCCTCTCTGGGTAAAGAAGTTTCTCCTGAATTCCCCAGTGGATTTATCAGTGACTATCTCATATTGACGTCTCTAGTTCTGTTCTCCTCAACAAGTGGGAACATCTTCTCTATGTCAACCCTATTGAACCCTTTCGTAATCTTAAAGACCTACATCAGCTCATTCCTTAACTTTCTCATTTCGAGAGCAAAGAGACCCAGCCTGTTCATCCTTTCCTGATAACCTCTCAGTTCTGCCATAATTCTAGCAAATCCCCCCTACTCCCTCTCCAGTACATCCGCAACCCCTCAGACAACATGGAGCCAAAACGGCACACAGCACGCGTAAGTGTGGTCCAACCTAGGTTCCACATGAGCACAACATATAATGCTCCCTCAGTACTGCCCCTCCGACAGTACGGCACTCCCTCAGTACTACCCCTCCAACAGTGCGGTGTTCCCTCAGTACTGTTCCTCTGACAGTGCGGCGCTCCCTCAGTACCACCCCTCCGACAGTGCGGCACTCCCTCAGTACTGCCCCTCCGACAGTGCGGCGCTCCCTCAGTACTGCCCCTCCGACAGTGCGGCGCTCCCTCAGTACTGCCCCTCCGACAGTGCGGCGCTCCCTCAGTACTATCCCTCCAACAGTGTGGCACTCTCTCAGTACCACCCCTCCGACAGTGCGGCACTCCCTCAGTACTGCCCCTCCGACAGTGCGGCGCTCCCTCAGTACCGCCCCTCCGACAGTGCGGCACTCCCTCAGTACTGCCCCTCCAACAGTGCGGCGCTCCCTCAGTACTGCCCCTCCGACAGTGCGGTGCTCCCTCAGTACCACCCCTCCGACAGTGCGACACTCCCTCGGTACCACCCCTACGACAGTGCGGCGCTCCCTCAGTACTGTCCCTCCGACAGTGCGGCATTCCCTCAGTACCGCCCCTCCGACAGTGCGGCGCTCCCTCAACACTGCCCCTCCGAGAGTGCGGCGCTCCCTCTGTACCGCCCCTCTGACAGTGCGGCGCTCCCTCAGTAACGCCCCTCCGACAGCGCAGTACGGCTCTCCCTCAGTACTGCCCCTCCGACAGTGCGGCGCTCCCTCAGTACTGCCCCTCCGACAGTGCGGCGCTCCCTCAGTACTGCCCCTCCGACAGTGCGGCGCTCCCTCAATACTGCCCGTCCCACAAGCTCCCACAAACAGCAATGTGATAATGACCCAGATCATCTGTTTTGGTGAGGTTGGTTGAAGGATAAATATTGGCCCCAGGACACCGGGGAGAACTCCCCTGCTCTACTTGTTTTGATTTGTTGACGGGCATGTGAGCGTCGATGGCAAGGCCCAGCATTTATTGCCCTTCCCCTAATCGCCCCTTGAGTGGCTCGCTGGGCCATTTCAGAGGGGCAGCTAAGAGTCAACGACATGACAGTGGGTCTGGGGGTCACAGGTCGGCCAGACCGGGTAAGTGCGGCAGATATCCCTGCCTGAAGATTATTAGTGAACAAGATGGGCCACTATTGGAAGAAGAGCAGGGGGAGTTCTCCCAGGCGTCCTGGGGCTAATATTTATCCCTCAACCAACATCAGATCATCTGGGTCATTTTCACGTGGCTGTTTGTGGGAGCTTGCTGTGCGCAAAATGGCCGCCGCCTTTCCCGCATTGCAACAGCGACCATGCTTCAAGAAGTACTTCACTGGCTGCAAAGCGCTTTGGGAACGGTCCGGTGGTGGTGTAAAGGTGCTATGAAAATGCAAGTCTTTTCTTTCTCGTCACCGGTGGTGGGTTGCCTGGGGGCTCAATTCACCCGGCGGCCCCCTCACCGAGCTGGTTCTTGGCCTCCTGTGGGCTCAGTAGGCCCAGCCTCACTCCCAGCACCGTTGGTCTCCGCGGCAACGCTTGTGATACCAAGGGGGCAGCTGATCCATCGCCTCTCCCAGCTGTGTGTTTGGTATCAACACGCCTGGTAGCAAATTAGACAAGGCGCAACAACACAATTTATATTTATTTTCTCGCAAAAGTGATTTTCGCAAATTTCTGTGCAATTAGGAATGTTTTGTGCATATGTCCTTTTTACATCTTCGCTTACCGTGACAGTGGAAATTAAGCTGAACACTGCCATTAATGCAGAGAGGCGCGCCCACCTCCATCCCTTCCGAGTGTCTCTCCTAATTGGCCCCTTTATTTCTAGATGTCAGCCGTGGCTCAGTGGGCAGCACTCCTCGTCTCTCAGTCAGAAGGTTGTGGGTTCCAGTCCCACTCCAGGGACTTGAGTGCAAAATCTAGGCCGACACTCCCCCAGTGCAGGGCTGAGGGAGCACCGCACTGTCGGAGGGGCAGTACTGAGGGAGCACCGCACTGTCGGAGGGGCAGTAGTGAGGGAGCGCCGCACTGTCGGAGGGGCAGTACTGAGGGAGCGCCGCACTGTCGGAGGGGCAGTACTGAGGGAGTGCCGCACTGTCGGAGGGGCAGTACTGAGGGAGCGCCGCACTGTAGGAGGGGCAGTACTGAGGGAGTGCCGCTCTGTCGGAGGGGCAGTACTGAGGGAGTGCTGCACTATCGGAGGGGCAGTACTGAGGGAGACCCGCATTGTCGGAGGGGCAGTACTGAGGGAGCCCCGCACTGTCGGAGGGGCAGTACTGAGGGAGCGCTGCACTGTCGGAGGGGCAGTACTGAGGGAGCCCCGCACTGTCGGAGGGGCAGTACTGAGGGAGCGCTGCACTGTCGGAGGGGCTGTACTGAGGGAGCTCCGCACTGTCGGAGGGGCAGTACTGAGGGAGTGCTGCACTGTCGGAGGGGCAGTACTGAGGGAGTGCTGCACTGTCGGAGGGGCAGTACTGAGGGAGCCCCGTACTGTCGGAGGGGCAGTACTGAGGGAGCCCCGCACTGTCGGAGGGGCAGTACTGAGGGAGTGCTGCACTGTCGGAGGGGCAGTACTGAGGGAGATTTTTAGAGGTAAATTTTGCGGGGGGTGTGGGAGATCAGTGTACCCTTAGGACAGTCGGCAGGCGCGGGCGGAAGTGGAGTCCGCCAGAAAAATCCTCGAGCTAAATTTCGGTGACGGTGGTCGTTGACTAGAAATGGGGGGCCTCTCTGCTCTGCCGCTTGGACACTGCTTTCTGACGGTAAGCGGCCTGTTTTGGGAGCTGAATTTCGGCCCCGGCGTCTTGAATGTGGCCCAACATCCCACGGCCATTCACAGGAGCGTCATCGATAAAACACATTTCTGACACCCAGCCGCAGAAGGAGATAGCAGTGCTCTTGACCAAGAGTTGGAAAGAAAGAAAGACTTGCAATTATATAGCACCTTTCTCGGCCACCGGACGTCTCAAAGCGCTTTACAGCCAAGGCAGCACTGTTTGAGCTACTTCCGTGTGGCAACCATTCTGTGCGTCTATGATTCTGTCCTAAATGTGTTCAAATGATGCTTTCATTCAGCTGAAATACGTGTTTGACAGAGCATTTGAGACCTGCCTTTTCTCCCGCAACCTACAATCTCTCTTTCCGACTTCACGTCTCTGTGCACGGGGTAACAATCAAACGGATTGCGGCCATTCTCGGAGAAAGGAAAAGCTGAACTGCGGCAAGTGCCCTCCCAATCTGAAGAAGGGCAGCATTTTAGCTCGACTGACCACAAAACCCAGTTCCCACGAAAGGCACAAAACGCATTTCTGAGGATTGCCTGACAGGAAACCTGGAACCATAGAAAATAGGTGCAGGAGTAGGCCATTCGGCCCTTCGAGCCTGCACCGCCATTCAATATGATCATGGCTGATCATGCAACTTCAGTACCCCATTCCTGCTTTCTCTCCATACCCCTTGATCCCTTTAGCCGTAAGGGCCACATCTAACTCCCTTTTGAATATATTTAACAAACTGGCCTCAACAACTTTCTGTGGTAGAGAATTCCACAGGTTCACAATTCTCTGAGTGAAGAAGTTTCTCCTCATCTCGGTCCTAAATGGCTTACCCCTTCTCCTTAGACTGTGACCCCTGGTTCTGGACTTCCCCAACATCGGGAACATTCTTCCTGCATCTAACCTGTCCAATCCCGTCAGAATTTTATATGTTTCTATGAGATCCCCTCTCATTCTTCTAAATTCCAGTGAATGTAAGCCTAGTCGATCCAATCTTTCTTCATATGTCAGTCCTGCCATCCCGGGAATCAGTCTGGTGAACCTTCGCTGCACTCCCTCAATAGTAAGAATGTCCTTCCTCAGATTAGGAGACTAAAACTGCACACAATATTCAAGGTGTGGCCTCACCAAGGCCCTGTACAACACGTGATGTGATTGCACTGGAGAAGGTGACAGAGGAGAAGTGCAGAGGAACAGAGGGACCTTGGAGTGCAGGTCCACAGATCCCTGAAGGTAGCAGGCCAGGTAGATAAGGTGGTTAAGAAGGCATACGGAATGCTTGCCTTTATTAGCCGAGGCATGGAATACAAGAGCAGGGAAGTTATGCTTGAACTGTATAAAACCCTAGTTAGGCCACAGCTGGAGTACTGCGTGCAGTTCTGGTCACCACATTACAGGAAAGATGTGATTGCACTGGAGAGGGTACAGAGGAGATTTACAAGGATGTTGCCAGGACTGGAGAATTTTATCGATGAGGAAAGATTGGATAGGCTGGGGTTGTTTTCTTTGGAACAGAGGAGGCTGAGGGGAGACCTGATTGAGGTGTATAAAATGATGAGGGGCCTGGATAGAGTGGGATAGGACGGACCTGTTTCCCTTGGCAGAGGGGTCAACAACCAGGGGGGGCACAGATTTAAAGTAATTGGGGGGAGGTTTAGAGGGGATTTGAGGGGAAATGTCTTCACCCAGAGGGTGGTGGGGGTCTGGGGCTGAACTCACTGCCTGAAAGGGTGGTAGAGGCAGAAACCCTCACCACATTTAAAAAGTACTTGGATGTGCACTTGTAACCTACAGGGCTACGGACCGAGAGCGGGAAAGTGGGATTAGGCCGGGTGGCTCTTGGTCAGCCGGCGCGGACACGATGGGCCGAATGGCCTCCTTCCGTGCTGTAAATTTCTATGGTTCTATCATCATCGTAGGCAGTCCCTTGAAATCGAGGAAGACTTGCTTCCATTCCAACAGTGAGTCCTTTTGTGGCTGAACAGCCCAATACGAGAACCACAGTCCCTGTCACAGGCAGGACAGACAGTGGTTGAGGGAAGGGGAGGGTGGGACTGGTTTGCCGCACGCTCCTTCCGCTGCCTGCGCTTGGTTTCTGCACGCTCTCGGCGACGAGACTCGAGGTGCTCAGCGCCCTCCCGGATGCACTTCCTCTACCGACACACTGGGACCTGCACACTTGTCTGTACATTTGAACGCAGCCTGGGACCCCGGGTTTCAATCCAGACGGTGGTGCACTTGCGCGACTGCACTTTTAACCTTCTAAGTTCTCGGGAAGACGATCCTAATTTGTGTAATCGCTCCGCCCAACTTGCCCCTTGGAGTGCGGGTGCAGAGCAGATTTGCTGGGGCGATCCCAGGCAGCGGAGGTTTGGATGGTCTCAAGTGTACAGAGGGTAGAACGTGGGAGGTGGATCCGGATTGCGTTGGAGTAGCTGTCCTCGACGTACAGCACTGCCCCCCCCGGGTCATCAACATCCATGGCGCAGCCCGGGACAACGGGGAACACTTCCCATACCTCCGGATCCTACTATCAACAAGGGCAGACATCGACGACAAGGTCCAACACCGCCTCCAGTGCGCCAGTGCAGCCTTCGGCCGCATGAGGAAAAGAATGTTCGAAGACCAAACCCTCAAAAGATTAGTGAAGACAAATGTAGGTCCCTTGCAGTTGGATTCACCTGAAGTTATAATGGGGAACAAAGAAATGGCAGACCAATTGAACAAATACTTTGGTTCTGTCTTCATGAAGGAAGACACAAATAACCTTCCGAATGTACTCTGGGAAAGTGGGTCTCGTGAGAAGGAGGAACTGAAGGATATCCTTATTAGGCGGGAAATTCTATTGGAGAAATTGATGGGATTGAAGGCTGATAAATCCCCAGGGCCTCATAGTCTGCATCCCAGAGTACTTAAGGAAGTGGCCCTAGAAATAGTGAATGCATTGGTGATCAATTTCCAACAGTCTATCGACTCTGGATCAGTTGCTATGGACTGGAGAGTAGCTAATTTAATACCACTTTTTTAAAAAGGAGGGAAGAGAGAAAACAGGTAATTATAGACCGGTTAGCCTGACATCAGTAGTGGGGAAAATGTTGGAATCAATCATTAAGGATGAAATAGCAGTGCATTTGGAAAGCAGTGACAAGATCGGTCCAAGTCAGCATGGATTTATGAAAGGGAAATCATGCTTGACGAATCTTCTGGAATTTTTTGAGGATGTAACTAGTAGAGTGGACAAGGGAGAACCAGTGGATGTGGTGTATTTGGACTTTCAAAAGGCTTTTGACAAGGTCCCGCACAAGAGATTGGTGTGCAAAGTCAAAGCGCATGGTATTGGGGGTAATGTACTGACGTGGATAGAGAACTGGTTGGCAGACAAGAAGCAGAGAGTCGGGATAAACGGGTCCTTTTCAGAATGGGGCGCAGTGACTAGTGGAGTGCCACAGGGCTCAGTGCTGGGACCCCAGCTCTTTACAATATACATTAACGATTTAGATGAAGGAATTGAGTGTAATATCTCCAAGTTTGCAGATGACACTAACTGGGTGGCGGTGTGAGCTGTGAGGAGGATGCTAAGAGGCTGCAGGGTGACTTGGACAGGTTAGGTGAGTGGGCAAATGCATGGCAGATGCAGTGTAATGTGGATAAATGTGAAGTTATCCATTTTG
The DNA here is from genome assembly GCF_044704955.1 of Pristiophorus japonicus. NCBI lineage: Eukaryota > Metazoa > Chordata > Chondrichthyes > Pristiophoridae > Pristiophorus > Pristiophorus japonicus. The sequence goes on along the minus strand of NC_092003.1, from coordinate 11,860,716 downwards.
GGGGCAAAAACACGAAGGCAGAATATTATCTGAATGGCGGCAGATTAGGAAAAGGGGAGGTGCAACGAGACCTGGGTGTCATGGTTCATCAGTCATTGAAGGTTGGCATGCAGGTACAACAGACGGTGAAGAAGGCAAATGGCATGTTGGCCTTCATAGCTAGGGGATTTGAGTATAGGAGCAGGGAGGTTTTACTGCAGTTGTACAGGGCCTTAGTGAGGCCTCACAGGAATATTGTGTTCAGTTTTGGTCTCCTAATCTGAGGAAGGACATTCTTGCTATTGAGGGAGTGCAGCGAAGGTTCACCAGACTAATTCCAGGGATGGCTGGACTGTCATATGAGGAGAGACTGGATCAACTGGGCCTTTATTCACTGGAGTTTCGAAGGATGAGAGGGGATCTCATAGAAACATATAAGATTCTGATGGGACTGGACAGGTTAGATGCGGGAAGAATGTTCCTGATGTTGGGGAAGTCCAGAACCAGGGGACATAGTCTGAGGATAAGGGGTAGGCCATTTAGGACTGAGATGAGGAGAAACTTCTTCACTCAGAGTTGTTAACCTGTGGAATTCCCTGCCGCAGAGAGTTGGATATATTCAAGAGGGAGTTAGATATGGCCCTTACGTCTAAGGGGATCAAGGGGTATGAAGAGAAAGCAGGAAAGGGGTACTGAGGGAATGATCAGCCATGATCTTATTGAATGGCGTTGCAGACTCGAAGGGCCGAATGGCCTCCTCCTGCACCTATTTTCTATGTTTCTATGTTTCTAAAACTGCCACCAAGCTCATGGTCTACAGGGCTGTAGTGATACCCGCCCTCCTGTATGGCTCAGAGACGTGGACCATGTACAGTAGACACCTCAAATTGCTGGAGAAATACCACCAACGATGTCTCCGCAAGATCCTGCAAATCCCCCGGGAGGACAGACGCACCAACGTTAGCGTCCTCGACCCAGGCCAACATCCTCAGCATCGCAGCACTGACCACACTCGATCAGCTCCGCTGGGCAGGGCCACATTGTCTGCATGCCCCAGACACGAGACTCCCAAAACAAGTGCTCCACTTGGAACTCCTTCACGGCAAACGAGCCAAAGGCGGGCAGAGGAAACGTTACAAGGGACCACCCTCAAAGCCTCCCTGATGAAGTGTAACATTCCCCACCGACACCTGGGAGTCCCTAGCCAAAGACCAGTCCGCCCTAAGTGGAGGAAGTGCATCCGGGAGGGCGCTGAGCACCTCGAGTCTCGTCGCCGAGAGCGTGCAGAAATCAAGCGCAGGCAGCGGAAGGAGCGTGTGGCAAACCAGTCCCACCCACCCCTTCCCTCGACCACTGTCTGTCCCACCTGTGACATGGACTGTGGTTCTCATATTGGACTGTTCAGTTACCTGAGAACTCACTTGAAGGCCGATAAATCCCCAGCGCAGGCAGTGACTAGTGGGGTACCGCAAGGTTCAGTGCTGGGACCCCAGCTATTTACAATATACACTAATGATTTAGACAAAGAATTACATGTAATATCTCCAAGTTTGCAGATGACACTAAGCTGGGTGGCAGTGTGAGCTGTGAGGAGGATGCTAAGAGGCTGCAGGGTGACTTGGACAGGTTAGGTGAGTGGGTAAACACATGGCAGATGCAGTATAATGTGGATAAATGTGAGGTTATCCACTTTGGTGACAAAAACAGAAAGGCAGAATATTATCTGAATGGTGACAGATTAGGAAAAGGCGAGGTGCAACGAGACCTGGGTGTCATGGTACATCTATCATTGAAAGTGGGCATGCAGGTACAGCAGGTGGTGAAGAAGGTAAATGGCATGTTGGCCTTCATAGCGAGAGGATTTGTGTATAGGAGCAGGGAGGTCTTACTGCAGTTGTACAGGGCCTTGGTGAGGTCACACCTCGAGTATTGTATGCAGTTTTGATCTCCTAATCTGAGGAAGGACATTCTTGCTATCAAGGGAGTGCAGCAAAGGTTCATCAGACTGATTCCTGGGATGGCAGGACTGACATATGAAGAAAGACTGGATCGACTCGACTTATATTCACTGGAATTTGGAAGAATGAGAGGGGATCTCATAGAAACATATAAAATTCTGACGGGATTGGACAGGTTAGATGCAGGAAGAATGTTCCCGATGTTGGGGAAGTCCAGAACCAGGGGTCACAGTCTAAGGATAAGGGGTAAGCCATTTAGGACTGAGATGAGGAGAAACTTCTTCACTCAGAGAATTGTGAACCTGTGGAATTCTCTACCGCAGAAAGTTATTGAGGCCAGTTCGTTGGATATATTCAAAAGGGAGTTAGATGTGGCCCTTATGGCTAAAGGGATCAAGGGGTATGGAGAGAAAGCAGGAATGGGGTACTGAAGTTGCATGATCAGCCATGATCATATTGAATGGTGGTGCAGGCTCGAAGGGCCGAATGGCCTGCTCCTGCACCTATTTTCTATGTTGCTATGTTTTACAGTGGAAGCAAGTTGAGGGACCTGCCTATGATGCTGAAAATGGGGAATAGTGAAGTCTTGAGGTAACAAAGGACTCGACTGGAGAAGCCGGGGTTGTCCTCGTTTGAGCAGAGAAGGTTAAGTGGAGATTTAAATGAGGAATTCAAATTTAGGAGGGGTTTTGACAGGGGTAAATGAGGAGAAAGCATTTCCTGTGGCAGGCCGGTCAGTAACCAAGGGACACAGATTTAAGATAATTGACACAATAAATTTCTTTCCACAGATCGGGAACGCGCCGCCTGAAAGGGCGGTGGGAACAGATTCAATGGTAACTTTCAAACCAGGAATTGGATTAACACTTGACAAGGAAACATTTGCCGGGCTGTGGGGAAAGTACCAGGGAGAGGTGGGACTGATTGGACCGCTCTGTCACAGAGCTGGCCTCCTTCTGTGCTGTGTTATTCTCTGTTTCCTGGACATGAAGAAGATAATAAGCGAAGCAACAACTTGCATTTCTACACTGCCTTTAATGTAGTAAAACGTTCCAATCGAGCGATTATCAAAGAGAATTTGACACCGAGCCACACAAGGAGATTTGAGGGACAGATGACCAAGAGCTCGGTTTTAACGTGCGTCTTAAAGGAGGAGAGAGAGGCGGAGAGGCTTTGGGAGGGAGTTCCAGAGCTTGGGGCCCAGGCAGCTGAAGGCACGGCCACCGATGGAAATCAGCTGGGGGGATGTGCGAGAGGGCAGAATTGGAGGAGCGCAGAGATCTCGGGGGTTTGTGGGGCTGGAGGAGGTTACAGAGATAGGGAGCGGGGGGGGGGGAGGTGTTACAGAGATAGAGAGGCGTGCCGTTTGAAACCTGTGAGCTGCAAAGACCAAGGAACATCGGTTACTCCCTGCGCCCCAGCACAATTTCCTCAAAGTGCTAATCCAAGCTCGACATTATTCAGACGAGCGCGCTGCGGGAATAGGAGGTTTCAGCCAAGTATCCCATTATCAAAACGATCATGCACTTAACATCATGTTAAGTATAACAGCAGAAGCAATTCAGCGATCACCCATCAATTTGCAAACAATATATAAAGCTTCATTCAACAAACAAATAATCGGACTTTACGGCATAAATGTCTGTCCTTCTGCCACAAAATCTTGTTCTGTCTCGATCATGAGGGAGGATCCATCACAATTAGAGTGAACATAAGGAATAGGAGCAGGAGTCGGCCAGTCGGCCCCTCAAGCCTGCTCCGCCATTTAATATGATCACGGCTGACCTTCGACCTCAACTCCACTTTCCCGCCTGATCCCCATATCCCTCGATTCCCCTTGAGACCAAAAATCTGCCTCGAATATACTCAACAACTGAGCCTCCACAGCCCTCTGGGGCAGAGAATTCCAAAGATTCACCACCCTCTGAGTGAAGAAATTCCTCCTCATCTCAATCCTAAATGGCCGACCCCTTATCCTGAGACTGTGTGACCTCTGGTTCTAGACTCCCCAGCCCGGGGGGGGAAACACCCTCCCTGCATCTACCCTCAGAATCTTGGAGGTTTCAATGAGATCACCTCGCATTCTTCTAAACTCCAGAGAGTACCGGCCCATTCTACTCAATCTCTCCTCATAGGACAACCCCCTCAGAATCTTATATGTTTCAATGAGATCACCACATAGTTATAAAGATATTAGAGACGGGGATAAAATGGCTGCATGACTTGACAGTCAAGAATTGTCCAATCAGGTGCCCAAGAGTCTATTCGCTTTGCGATTGGTTGGGGAGGTGGGGCGCCGCAAGGATGAACATTTTGGGCGACCAATGGTCGGGGGGGCAGTAGGGGCCGGGCTGTTGGAGGCCATGGGTCATGTGATGAGGCCCCCACAAAGTCTCCTTACCCAAGGAAGGATATACTTGCCATCGAGGGAGTGCAACAAAGGTTCACCAGACTGATTCCTGGGATGGGGGGATTGTCCTATGAGGAGAGATTGAGGAGACTGGGCCGATATTCTCTAGAGTCTAGAAGAATGAGAGGCGATCTCATTGAAACAGACACAATTCTTACAGGGCTTGACAGGGTAGATGCAGGGAGGGTGTTTCCCCCCCTGGGCTGGGGAGTCTAGAACCAGGGGTCACAGTCTCAGGATAAGGGGTCGGCCATTTAGGACTGAGATGAGGAGGAATTTCTTCACTCAGAGGGTGGTGAATCTTTGGAATTCTCTGCCCCAGAGGGCTGTGGAGGCTCAGTCGTTGAGTATATTCAAGGCTGGGATCGATAGATTTTTGGATATTAAGGGAATCGAGGGATATGGGGATCGGGCGGGAAAGTGGAGTTGAGGTCGAAGATCAGCCATGATCCCATTGAATGTCAGAGCAGGCTCGAGGGGTCGAATGGCCGACTCCTGCTCCCTAATTCTTATGTTCTTGTGAATATGTCTGACCAGAGTTAGCGAGACGTGGAAGGACGAGGAAGAGGGAGCTGCAAACATATTGAGCAGGTTGGATCGGGGCAGGGTGGGGGTTCGGGTTGGACTGACGAGTTGGCAATCAGGATAATTCCCAGAGTGTTGCCACCTCCTCACTCCCGTCAATAGTTCCAAAGCTCTGCGTTATCCGCTCTCCCCCGGCCACCTCTTTCTCCATGAGGATCCTGAGCAGTTCTTCACCATCTCTGGGGAGCCAGGACAGTCGGCAGTGAGAGCAGGAAGGGAGTGTCGTGAATGTAACAAGACAGACAGTGTGTGGCTGGGCAGAGTAGAGGGAGCTTTACTCTGTATCTAACCCCCTGTACCTGCCCTGGGAGTGTGTGATGGGACAGTGTAGAGGGAGCTTTACTCTGTATCTAACCCCGTGCTGTACCTGCCCTGGGAGTGTTTGATGGGACAGTGTAGAGGGAGATTTACTCTGTATCTAACCCCGTGCTGTACCTGCCCTGGGAGTGTTTGATGGGACAGTGTAGAGGGAGCTTTACTCTGTATCTAACCCCCTGTACCTGCCCTGGGAGTGTTTGATGGGACAGTGTAGAGGGAGCTTTACACTGTATCTAACCCCGTGCTGTACCTGCCCTGGGAGTGTTTGAAGGGAGAGTTGCAATGCCTGTGATCGAAAGCGCCCAGCTCTCAGCACTATCATTGCTTGGCAAATCGGAAAACTGCGCAAGGAGAAAAAAATAAAACGGCATGAAAATGGGATTGAATCCGAGCGTCAGTAACTCTTTGAGTCTCCATGGAAACCAGGCTGAGGGCACACAGGCTCAGCAACGACATCCAAATCAAGGCAAGACACCCCCTCTCGGGAGATCTGAATTATTCATCGATTCCTTGCAAGTCTTCTCCAGATGAAACGCTTTACTTCGTCAATTTGAAGAGAAAAAAAAAATCCAAGAGTCTGAAGCCATTTGATATTCTGCTTCAGTGGCACTTTCTGTGAGGCAGGCATGCCGAGTTTAAGAAGCAGTTTAAGTCCTGTTCATTTCCAATTCACCCCATCAATAATAGATCAGAGTCGCTCTCTGCAAAGTCACAAAATGGACTTATACACTCGCGCGGGCACAGAGGAGAGACTTCTGAGTGGGCTGCAGGAGCAGAATCCATTTCCTTTCACTGTCGAGAAAGTAAATTAAATAGCCCTGCTTAAAAATGCTCTCCCTAAACGTTCGTTACCTCACCCATTTCCTAATGATCGGACTGGTCAGTCGCCAGTGATTTGTGAGTCTGTGCCGGCTCTCTGCAGCGGCACTTCATAGAATCGCAGAAATTTACGGGCACGGAAGGAGGCCATTTCGGCCCATCGTGTCCCGCGCCGGTCGACCAAGAGCCACCCGGCCTAATCCCACTTTCCCGCTCTCGGTCCGTAGCCCTGCAGGTTACGGCACTTCAAGTGCACATCCAAATGTGGTGAGGGTTTCTGCCTCTACCACCCTTTCAGGCAGTGAGTTCCGCCCCAGACCCCCACCACCCTCTGGGTGAAGACATTTCCCCTCAAATCCCCTCTAAACCTCCCCCCAATTACTTTAAATCTGTGCCCCCTGGTTGTTGACCCCTCTGCCAAGGAGAAACAGGTCCGTCCTATCTCACTCTATCCAGGCCCCTCATCATTTTATACACCTCAATCAGGTCTCCCCTCAGCCTCCTCCGTTCCAAGGAAAACAACCCCAGCCTATCCAATCTTTCCTCATCGCTAAAATTCTCCAGTCCCAGGCAACATCCTGGTAAATCTCCTCTGCACCCTCTCCAGTGCAATCACATCCTTCCTGTAATGTGGTGACCAGAACTGCACGCAGTACTCCAGCTGTGGGCCTAACTCGTGTTTTACACAAACAAACAAATAGTTCTTCAGTCAGTCCCACTCCCCCCTCGCCCTTTCCCCCGTAGCCCTGCAACTTATTTTTCCTTCCGGAACATAGCCAACTCCCTTTTGAAAGATAAAATTGGCGAGACATCGTCTGGCTATCGCGAGGGCACTTATGCGACACAAGGCACAGCGGTTAAATTAAGATCACTCCTGCCGCCGTTCTGGACGCCCCGCGGAAGATTAAACTGCCGCTGCGATACATTCTTTATGATATCACTGCACACAAGATGGTTGCACAGGAACGTGACATGTGACCTTGCCACATGACCCTTTTATCATGGACCTCAGTAGTCGCATTACTGCAGTAGGCCACGAGGTGGAGCAGTAGTCCACTCGAGGCAGCTCGATATTGCCGCCGGTTACATCGACCTATCGTCTCAGTGCCGCCTGTGCAAACAGGTAATCTTTCAAACAACATCTTCTACTTATACACCGGCTTCAACATAGAATCATAGAACGGTTACAGTCATTTGGCCGGTCGAGTCCGTGCTGGCTCTCTGTGCAAGAGCACTTACATAAGAACATAAGAAATAGGAGCAGGAGTCGGCCATTCGGCCCCTCGAGCCTGCTCCGCCATTTAATACGATCATGGCTGATCCGATCATGGACTCAGCTCCACTTCCCCGCCCGCTCCCCATAACCCCTTATCCCCTTATCGTTAAAGGAACTGTCTATTTCTGTCTTAAATTTATTCAATGACCCAGTCTCCACAGCTCTCTGAGGCGGTGAATTCCACAGATTTACAACCCTCTGAGAGAAGAAATTTCTCCTCATCTCAGTTTTAAATGGACGGCCCTTTATTCTAAGATCCTGCCCTCTAGTTCTAGTCTCCCCCATCGGTGGAAACATCCTCTCTGCATCCACCTTGTCGAGCCCCCTCAGAATCTTATACGTTTCGATAAGATCACCTCTCATTCTTCTGAATTCCAATGAGTAGAGGCCCAACCTACTCAACCTTTCCTCATAAGTCAACCCCCTCATCTCCGGAATCAACCGAGTGAACCTTCTCTGAACTGCCTCCAAAGCAAGTATATCCTTTTGTAAATATGGAAACCAAAACTGCACGCAGTACTCCAGGTGTGGCCTCACCAATACCCTGTATAACTGTATCAAGACTTCCCTGCTTTTATACTCCATCCCCCTTTGCAATAAAGGCCAAGGTACCATTATCCTTCCTGATCACTTGCTGTACCTGCATACTATCCTTTTGTGTTTCATGCACAAGTACCCCCAGCTCCTGCTGTACTGCAGCACTTTGCAATCTTTCTCCACTTAAATAATAACTTGCTCTTTGATTTTTTCTGCCAAAGTGCATGACCTCACACTTTCCAACATTATATTCCATCTGACAAATCTTTGCCCACTCACTTAGCCTGTCTGTGTCCTTTTTTGTGTCCTCCTCATACATTGCTTTTCCTCCCATCTTTGTATCGTCAGCAAACTTGACTACGTTACACTCGGTCCCTTCTTCCAAGTCGTTAATGTAGATTGTAAATAGTTGGGGTCCCAGCACTGATCCCTGCGGCACCCCACTAGTTACTGATTGCCAGCCCGAGAATGAAACATTTATCCCGACTCTCTGTTTTCTGTCAGTTAGCCAATCCTCCGTCCGTGCTAATATATTAGCCCCAACCCTGTGAACATCAGCCAGTCTCACTCCCCCGCTCTTTCCCCGTAGCCCTGCTCAATCTCTCTCCTTCAGCTACTTATCCAATTCCCCTTTGAAAGCCACGATTGAGTCTGCCTCCACCGCCCTCTCAGGCAGCGCATTCCAGATCCTAACCACTCGCTGCGTAAAAACGTTTCTCCTCGTGTCGCCTTTGGTTCTTCTGCCAATCGCCTTAAATCTGTGTGTCCCTCTGGTTCTCCACCCTTCCACCAATGGGAACAGTTTCTCTCCCTCTCTACTCTGTCCAGACTCCCTCGTGATTTTGGAACACCTCGATCAAATCTCCTCTCAACCCTCTCTGCTCCAAGGAGAACAACCCCAGCTTCTCCAGTCTCTCCACGTAACTACAGTCCCTAATCCCTGGGAATGTAATAAAACGTCCCAAGCTGCTTCACAGTGGCGATTATCAGGCACAAGTCTGAGTCTGAGCCACATAAGGAGATATTAGGGCAAATGATCAAAAGTTCGGTTTTAAGGAGCGCCTTAAAGGAGGAGAGAGAAGCGGAGAGGTTCAGGGAGGGAGTTCCAGAGCTTGGGGCCCAGGCAAGTGAAGGCACGGCCATCGATGGTGGAGCGATTATAATCAAGGTGTTGCGGAAGAGGGCTGCGTGGGTTGGATAAAGACTTGCATTGACATAACGCCTCTCACAACTTCAGGACATCCCGAAGCGCTTTACAGCCAATGAAGTACTTTTTGAAGTGTAGTCGCTGTTGTAATGTGGGAAACGCGGGAGACAATTTGCCCCTCCGCCAGTGCGGCGCTCCCTCAATACTGCCCCTCCGCCAGTGCAGCGCTCCCTCAGTACTGCCCCTCCGCCAGTGCGGCGCTCCCTCAGTACTGCCCCTCCGCCAGTGCGGCGCTCCCTCAGTACTGCCCCTCCGCCAGTGCAGCGCTCCCTCTTTACTGCCCCTCTGACAGTGCGGCGCTCCCTCAGTACTCCCCTCCGAAAGTGCGGCGCTCCCTCAGTACTGGTACTAGGAAGGCTGCTGGGATTATGGGCTCAAGTCCCTGGAGTGGGGCTCGAACGCACAACCTTCTGACTCAATGTTGAGCAGGTGAGACCCACTGAGCTAAGGGTGGTTATACCCCTCCATGAAACTAACACACCAACAACGATACAGAGAGAGACAGAACGATTGCAAGTACACCTGACAAAGTGAACCATCGAGTTTAGTGCAGCCTCCTTTACAAGAAATTAATAATTGAAAAACACTTCAGTAAGTATAAAAGAATAGATGCTCTGAAAGCCCCAATGGGGCAACTTGTGTGTCGACAGAAACTGCTGGAAATACTCAGCGGGGTCGGGGCAGCGTCTGTGGAGAGAGAAACCGAGTTAAGGTTTCAGGTCGGTGACCCTTCCTCAGAACTGGAGAGTGTTCGGAAAGAACGGATTCTGAACGAGCGCTGGGAGGGGGAGGAGAGGAGAGAACAAAGGGGAAGGTCTGTGATAGGGTGGAAGACAGGCAAGATTAGAGAGACAAAAGGGGGCGATGGCCCAAATTCAAATGGTGATGGCAGGAGTTAGAAAAACATTAGTCAAGATAGGGCATGAATGGCGGGATAATGGCCGGCTGCTATTAGAGACACGGAGAGAAAAAGGATCGGACTCGGGGAGGGGGAGGGGGAGGGGGGGAGGAGCCAATGATTGACAGCGGTTAAACTCTGAAATTGCTCAACTCGATGTTGAGTGCAGAAGGCTGTAAAGTGCCGAAACGAAAGATGAGATGCTGTACCCTCGAGCTTGCGTTGAGCTTCGTTGGAACAGTGTCGAAGGCCGAGGACGGAGAGGTCAGAGTGGGAGTGGAGGGGGGGAATTAAAGTGACAGGCGACCGGGAGCTCGGGGTCACGCTCGCGGACTGAACGGAGGTGCTCCCTCAATACTGCTCCTCCGACAGTGCGGTGCTCCCTCAGTACTGCCCCTCCGACAGTGCGGTGCTCCCTCAGTACTGCCCCTCCGAAAGTGCGGTGCTCCCTCAATACTGCCCCTCCGACAATGCGGCACTCCCTCAATACTGCCCCTCCGACAGTGCGGCGCTCCCTCAATACTGCCCCTCCGACAGTGCGGCGCTCCCTCAGTACTGCCCCTCCGACAGTGCGGCGCTCCCTCAGTACTGCCCCTCCGAAAGTACGGTGCTCCCTCAGCACTGCCCCTCTGACAATGCGGCACTCCCTCAATACTGCCCCTCCGACAGTGCGGCGCTCCCTCAGTACTGCCCCTCCGACAGTGCGGCGCTCCCTCAGTACTGCCCCTCCGACAGTGCGGGGCTCCCTCAGTACTGCCCCTCCGACAGTGCGGCGCTCCCTCAGTACTGCCCCTCCGACAGTGGCTATCCCACAGCTGGAGCACTGTGGGCTGTACTGGACACCACACCTTAGGGAGGGTATATTGGCCTTGGAGGGAGTGCAGCGTAGGTTTACCAGAATGTTACCCGCACTCCAAGGGTTCAGTTACGAGGAGAGATTACACAAACTGGGGGCTTATTTCCTGTGATTTAGACGGTTAAGGGGCGATCTGATGGAAGTTTTCAGGATATTGAGGGGAACAGAGAGGGTAGATAGACAGAAACTACTGCCGCTGGTTGGGGAGTCTAGGCCAAGGGGCACAGTCTAAAGATTAGAACCAGACCTTTCAGGAGTGAAGTTGGGAAACATTTCCACACACAAAGGGTGGGAGAGGTTTGGAACTCTCTTCTGCAAACGATGCTAGATCAATTGCTAGTTGTAAATCTGAGATTGATAGCTTTTCATTAACCAAAGGGTAGTAAGGGCTATGGGGCAAAGGCGGGGAGATGCAGTTAGGTCGCAGATCAGCCGTGATCTCATTCAATGGCGGAACAGGCTCGAGGGGCCGAATGGCCGACTCCTGCTCCTAACCTTCCAATGATATCGTGACCAGTAGCGCAAACTTGCAGGTGTCACCTTTACACTCCCTCATCCGCTGTTAACCCAGTCAACAAATCCACCACGTCAAAAGGAAGCAGAGTCTATTCAGGATCTCGGCAACTGATTCCTGGGTGCAACCCAGTATATAACAGGGGACCCCTCGTCCGTTCCTATGTTGCTTCTAGACTCGACTATTCCAACGCTCTCCTGGACAGCCTTCCACCTTCATCCCTCCATAAACTTCAGCTCATTTTTGTTGCCCCGTGTCCTAACTCGCACCGAGTCCCGCTCACCCATCACCCCCTGTGCTCGCTGCCCCCGTGTCCTAACTCGCACCGAGTCCCGCTTACCCATCACCCCCTGTGCTCGCTGCCCCAGTGTTCTAACTCACACCGAGTCCCGCTCACCCATCGCCCCCTGTGCTCGCTGCCCCAGTGTTCTAACTCACACCGAGTCCCGCTCACCCATCGCCCCCTGTGCTCGCTGCCCCGTGTCCTAACTCCCCCCGAGTCCCGCTCATCCATCACACCCTGTGCTCGCTGACCCCGTGTCCTAACTCGCACCGAGTCCCGCTCACCCATCATCCACTGTGCTCTCTGCCCCCGTGTCCTAACTCGTACCGGGTCCCACTTACCCATCACCCCCTGTGCTCTCTGCCCCCATGTCCTAACTCGCACCGATTCCCGCTCACCCATCACCCCCTGTGCTAGCTGCCCCGTGTCCTAACTCGCACCGAGTCCCGCTCACCCATCACCCCCTGTGCTCGCTGCCCCGTGTCCTAACTCGCACCGAGTCCCGCTCACCCATCACCGCCTGTGCTCACTGACATTGGCTCCCGGTCCGGCAATGCCTCAATTTAAAAAACTTAAATGCTTGAGTTGAACACTCTCCAATGGCCTCTACATCCTCGTTAACTCTGCAACCTCCTCCATCCCCACAACTCTCTGAGAACTTAACACACCTCCAATTTTGCCCTGAGGGATGTGGGGTATATCAGAGTGTTACTGTGAGGGTTGTGGGTTATATCAGTGTTACAGTGAGGGGTGCGGGGTATATCAGTGTTACAGTGAGGGGTGCGGGGTATATCAGTGTTACAGTGAGGGGTGTGGGGTATATCAGTGTTACAGTGAGGGGTGTGGGGTATATCAGTGTTACAGTGAGGGGTGTGGGATATATCAGTGTGTTACAGTGAGGGGTGTGGGGTATATCAGTGTTACAGTGAGGGGTGTGGGGTATATCAATGTTACAGTGAGGCGTGTGGAGTATATCAGTGTGTTACAGTAAGGGGTGTGGGGTATATCAGTGTTACAGTGAAGGGTGTGGGGTATATCAGTGTATTACAATGAGGGGTATGGGCTATATCAGTGTGTTACAGTGAGGGGTGTGGGGTAATATCAGTGTTACAGTGAGGGGTATGGGGTATATCAGTGTTACAGTGAGGGGTGTGGGGTGTATCGGTGTTACAGTGAGGGGTGTGTGGTATATCAGTGTTACAGTGAGGGGTGTGGGGTATATCAGTGTTACAGTGAGGGGTATGGGGTATATCAGTGTACAGTGAGGGATGTGGGGTATATCAGTGTTACAGTGAGGGGTGTGTGGTATATCAGTGTTACAGTGAGGGGTGTGGGGTATATCTGTGTTACAGTGAGGGGTATGGGGTATATCAGTGTTACAGTGAGGGGTGTGGGGTATATCAGAGTGTAACAGTGAGGGGTGTGGGGTATATCAATGTTACAGTGAGGGGTATGGGGTATATCAGAGTGTTACAGTGAGGGGTGCAGGATATATCAGTGTTACAGTAAGGTGTGTGGGGTACATCAGAGTGTTACAGTGAGGGGTGCAGGGTATATCAGTGTTACAGTGAGGGGTGTGGGGTATATCAGTGTTACAGTGAGGGGTGTGGGGTATATCAGTGTTACAGTGAGGGGTGTGGGGTATATCTGTGTTACAGTGAGGGGTATGGGGTATATCAGTGTTACAGTGAGGGGTGTGGGGTATATCAGAGTGTAACAGTGAGGGGTGTGGGGTATATCAATGTTACAGTGAGGGGTATGGGGTATATCAGAGTGTTACAGTGAGGGGTGCAGGATATATCAGTGTTACAGTAAGGTGTGTGGGGTACATCAGAGTGTTAGTGAGGGGTGCAGGGTATATCAGTGTTACAGTGAGGGGTGTGGGGTATATCAGTGTTACAGTGAGGGGTGTGGGGTATATCAGTGTTACAGTGAGGGGTATGGGGTATATCAGTGTACAGTGAGGGATGTGGGGTATATCAGTGTGTTACAGTGAGGGGTGTGGGTTATATCAGTGTTACAGTGAGGGGTGTGGGGTACATCAGTGTTACAGTGAGGGGTGTGGGGTATATCTGTGTTACAGTGAGGGGTGTGAGGTATATCAGTGTTACAGTGAGGGTTGTGGGGTATATCAGTGTTACAGTGAGGGGTGCTGGGGTATATCAGTGTTACAGTGAGGGGTGTGGGGTATATCAGTGTTACAGTGAAGGGTTTGGGGTATATCGGTGGACAGTGAGGGATGTGGGGTACATCAGTGTGTTACAGTGAGGGGTGTGGGGTATATCAGTGTTAAAGTGAAGGGTGTGGGGTATATCAGTGTTACAGTGAGGGGTATGGGGTATATCAGTGTTACAGTGAGGGGTGTGGGGTGTATCGGTGTTACAGTGAGGGGTGTGTGGTATATCAGTGTGTTACAGTGAAGGGTGTGGGGCATATCAGTGTTACAGTGAAGGGTGCGGGGTATATCAGTGTTACAGTGAGGGGTGTGGGTTATATCAGTGTTACAGTGAGGGGTATGGGGTATATCAGTGTACAGTGAGGGATGTGGGGTATATCAGTGTTACAGTGAGGGGTGTGTGGTATATCAGTGTTACAGTGAGGGGTGTGGGGTATATCTGTGTTACAGTGAGGGGTATGGGGTATATCAGTGTTACAGTGAGGGGTGTGGGGTATATCAGAGTGTAACAGTGAGGGGTGTGGGGTATATCAATGTTACAGTGAGGGGTATGGGGTATATCAGAGTGTTACAGTGAGGGGTGCAGGGTATATCAGTGTTACAGTAAGGTGTGTGGGGTACATCAGAGTGTTACAGTGAGGGGTGCAGGGTATATCACTGTTACAGTGAGGGGTGCAGGGTATATCAGTGTTACAGTGAGGGGTGTGGGGTATATCAGTGTTACAGTGAGGGGTGTGGGGTATATCAGTGTTACAGTGAGGGGTATGGGGTATATCAGTGTACAGTGAGGGATGTGGGGTATATCAGTGTGTCACAGTGAGGGGTGTGGGTTATATCAGTGTTACAGTGAGGGGTGTGGGGTACATCAGTGTTACAGTGAGGGGTGTGGGGTATATCAGTGTTACAGTGAGGGGTTTGGGGTATATCAGTGTTACAGTGAGGGGTGTGGGGTATATCAGTGTTACAGTGAGGGGTTTGGGGTATATCGGTGGACAGTGAGGGATGTGGGGTATATCAGTGTGTTACAGTGAGGGGTGTGGGGTATATCAGTGTTAAAGTGAAGGGTGTGGGGTATATCAGTGTTACAGTGAGGGGTATGGGGTATATCAGTGTTACAGTGAGAGGTGTGGGGTATATCAGTGTTGCAGTGAGGGGTGTGAGGTATATCAGTGTTACAGTGAGGGGTGTGAAGTATATCAGTGTTACAGTGAGGGGTGTGGGGTATATCAGTGTTACAGTGAGAGGTGTGGGGTATATCAGTGTTACAGTGAGGGGTGTGGGGTATATCAGTGTTACAGTGAGGGGTGTGTGGTATATCAGTGTTACAGTGAGGGGTGTGGGGTATATCTGTGTTACAGTGAGGGGTATGGGGTATATCAGTGTTACAGTGAGGGGTGTGGGGTACATCAGAGTGTAACAGTGAGGGGTGCGGGGTATATCAATGTTACAGTGAGGGGTATGGGGTATATCAGAGTGTTACAGTGAGAGGTGCAGGGTATATCAGTGTTACAGTGAGGTGTGTGGGGTATATCAGAGTGTTACAGTGAGGGGTGCTGGGTATATCAGTGTTACAGTGAGGGGTGTGAGGTATATCAGTGTTACAGTGAGGGGTGTGGGGTATATCAGTGTGTTACAGTGAGGGGTGCTGGGTATATCAGTGTTACAGTGAGAGGTGTGGGGTATATCAGTGTTACAGTGAGGGGTGTGAGGTATATCAGTGTTACAGTGAGGGGTGTGGGTATATCAGTGTTGCAGTGAGGGGTGTGAGGTATATCAGTGTTACAGTGAGGGGTGTGAGGTATATCAGTGTTACAGTGAGGAGTGTGTGGTATATCAGTGTTACAGTGAGTGGTGTGGGGTATATCAGTGTTACAGTGAGGGACGTGGGGTATATCAGTGTTACAGTGAGGGGTGCAGGATATATCAGTGTTACAGTGAGGGGTGCAGGATATATCAGTGTTACAGTGAGGGGTGCAGGATATATCAGTGTTACAGTGAGGGGTGCAGGATATATCAGTGTTACAGTGAGGGGTGCAGGGTGTATCAGATTGATGCAGTGATATTCGGGTACCTTACTGCTGGAGGAAATGGATAAATCAGCCTTGGTACAATACAGCAATGTCACTCAGTGTGACATCGGATATGACTGAACATTTATAGAGCTCCTTCACTCAGAAACACCGCAGAGAACATGCTCTCAACAAAGGTTGCTTTGTTAACGGGGCGAAGGCACTTTGTAATCGAGAACCACAACATATTGATTGTATTGACTGCCGTGCGATCTAAATGCAGGACTTTAATTGTCTGATAATGAGGGAGGAGGGCCGAGAGAGAGAGAGAGTGGTGGAGAAAAGAGAGCGAGAGGAGGTGAGGAAGGAAATCAGAGGAAGAGAGAGAGAGCGGAGGAAAGAGGGAGAGGGAAATAGGGAGAGAGATGGAGAAATAAAGATAAGGAAGGAGAAAGAGAGAGAAATGGAGAACTGGAGGAGAGAGGGAAAGTGGGAGAGAGATGGAGGGAAGGAGAGAGGGAGGGGAAACAGAGAGAGAAATGGAGAACTGGAGGAGAGAGGGAAAGTGGGAGAGAGATGGAGGGAAGGAGAGAGGGAGGGGAAACAGAGAGAGAAATGGAGAACTGGAGGAGAGAGGGAATGTGGGAGAGAGATGGAGGGAAGGAGAGAGGAAGGGGAAACAGAGAGAGAAATGGAGAACTGGAGGAGAGAGGGAAAGTGGGAGAGAGATGGAGGGAAGGGGAGAGGGAGGGGAAGCAGAGAGAGAAATGGAGAACTGGAGGAGAGAGGGAAAGTGGGAGAGAGATGGAGGGAAGGGGAGAGGGAGGGGAAGCAGAGAGAGAAATGGAGAACTGGAGGAGAGAGGGAAGGAGAGAGGAAGGGGAAACAGAGAGAGAAATGGAGAACTGGAGGAAAGAGGGAAAGTGAGAGAGAGAGGAGGGAAGGAGAGAGGGAGGGAGGCAGAGAGAAATCGAGGAGAGGGAAGGAGGGAAGGTGAGGGAGCGAGAGCCAGATAGAGAGGAGGGGGAGACAGACAGAGCGGTAGGTAAGCAGAGGCAGAGGAGAAAGTGGAGAGGAGAGATAAACAGTGAGAGGCAGGGAGAAAGAGGGAGGGAAATGGAGAGAGGGGGAGAGGGGAGCGACACGGAAAGAGAGGCGGGGGTACAGAAACAACGGGAAAGAGGAGATGGAGAGACAGAGATGCAGAAAAACAGAGAGAGGTTGGAGAGAGAAATGGAAAAATGGAGAGATAGAAGGAGATAGAGTGGGAGAAAGGGACAATGGAGAGAAAGATGCACAACAGAGGGGACGAGAGAGGGAAAGAGATTGAGAGAAAGTGAGAAAGAGAGACGGAGCAGAGAGAAGAGAGTGACGGGGAGAGAAAGGTATGACACTGAATCGGAGCTGATCACAACAGAGACCGAGGTGATGGAAATAGACGCAACAGTGGCCTTCAAAATGGAATTGGACAATTACTCGACGGAGAAAAAGTTGCAGGGATGTGGGGAAAGAGTGGGGGAGTGGGACTGACTGGGTTGCCTTTCGAGAGAGCCGGCCCGGACTCGACGGGCCGATTGGCCTCCTTCCGTGCTGTGCTATGAAGAGGATGCGTTCAAGGAGACGGTGCATTTGGCTGTACTTCCGAAAGCCCCAGCTTGCAGGGAGGAATGGCAGCAGGCGGGATAGCACGAGAGCAGCTCTGGAGCAGGCTAGGCAGACGCAACCCGCAAACAGGCTTCCAAATCGACTGTAAGCGCCTGAGAATTGGAAGCAGGAGTAGGCCATACGGCCCCTCCAGCCTGCTCCGCTATTCGATTGCCCTGACCAATATTTATCCCTCAATCAACACAACAACAAAAAAAAACAGATGATCTGGGTCATTATCACATTGTTGTTTGTGGGAGCTTGCTGTGCGCTAATTGGCTGCCGCGTTTCCCACGTTACAACAGTGACTACACTCCAAAAGTACGTCATTGGCTTGAAAGTGTTTTGCGATGTCTGGTGGTCATGAAAGGCGCGATAGAAATGCAAGTCTTTCTTCTTCACTAAGGTCATGGCTGATCTTTGACCTCAACTCCACTTTCCCTCCCCATCCCTCGATTCCCCAAGAGTCCAAAAATCTCGCGATCCCAGCCTTGAATACACTCAACGACTGAGCCCTCTGGGGCAGAGAATGCCAAAGATTCACCCCCCCTCCGAGTGAAGAAATTCCTCCTCATCTCAGTCCTCAATGGCCGACCCCTTATCCTGAGACTGTGTGAGCCCTGGTTCTAGACTCCCCAGCCCGGGGGGAAACACCCTCCCTGCATCTACCCTGTCAAGCCCCCTCAGAATCTTGTATGTTTCAATGAGATCACCTCTCGTACCTCTAAACTCTCGAGAATATCGGCCTAGTCTGCTCAACCTCTCCTCATAGGACAATCCCCCCATCCCAGGAATCATTCTGGTGAACCTGTGTTGTACCGCCTCCAAGGCAAGTATATCCTTCCTTAGTTAAGGAGACCAAAAGTGACATACTTAAATTGGAAAGTGGGTAAAAGTAGCTAGCTGCAGATTTCCCCAGATAAACTCCCCAAATTCACTCGGTTGATTCCGGGGATGAAGGGGTTGACTTATGAAGAAAGGTTGAGCAGGTTGGGCCTGTACTCATTGGAGTTTAGAAGAATGAGAGGTGATCTTATTGAAACATGTAAGATTATGAGGGGGCTGGACAGGGTCGATGCAGAGAGGATGTTTCCCCTCGTGGGGGAATCTAGAACTAGGGGGCATTGTCTCAGAATAAGGGATCACCCATTTAAGATTGAGATGAGGAGGAATTTCTTCTCTCAGAGAGTTGTAAATCTGTGGAATTCTCTGCCCCAGAGAGCTGTGGAGGCTGGGACATTGAATATATTAAAGAACATAAGAACATAAGAAATAGGAGCAGGAGTCGGCCATTCGGCCCCTCGAGCCTGCTCCGCCATTTAATTCGATCATGGCTGATCCGATCATGGACTCAGCTCCACTTCCCCGCCCGCTCCCCATAACCCCTTATTCACTTATTGGTTAAGAAACTGTCTTAAATTTATTCAATGACCCAGCCTCCACAGCTCTCTGAGGCAGCGAATTCCACAGATTTACAACCCTCTGAGAGAAGGAATTCCTCCTCATCTCAGTTTTAAATGGGCGGCCCCTTATTCTAAGATCATGCCCCCTAGTTGTAGTCTCCCCCATCAATGGACACGTCTTCTCTGCATCCACCTTGTCGAGCCCCCTCATAATCGTATACGTTTTGATAAGATCACCTCTCATTCTTCTGAATTCCAATGAGTAGAGACCCAACTTACTCAACCTTTCCTCATAAGTCAGCCCCCTCATCTCTGGAATCAACTGAGTGAACCTTCTCTGAACTGCCTCCAAAGCAAGTGTATCCTTTCGTAAATATGGAAACCAAAACTGCACGCAGTACTCCAGGTGTGGCCTCACCTGTATAACTGTATAACTGCAGCAAGACTTCCCTGCTTTTATACTCCATAAGGTGGAGATAGACGGATTTTTGAGCGATATGGAAGTCAAGGGTTATGGGGAGCAGGCAGGGAAGTGGAGCTGAGTCCATGGTTGGATCAGCCACGATCTTATTGAATGGCGGAGCAGGCTCGAGGGGCCGAATGGCCGACTCCTGCTCCTATTTCTTATGTTCAAATTCCGCAGCATGGAATAGGATCTTGCCATCCAGTCCACCCGGATCTAAACTGGCGGAATTTGAAAGGCAAGTGAGACGTATCGCTTGTTTCTGCCTCTCGGTGCAGCTGAGCATATTCTTAAATGTATTATTCACGCAGGACAACAAGCTCAGCATAAAAATTACCCACAGAAGTGACAGGGCCCTGCTTAAACCGCTTATGACAAAACTCGTATTAAGGCAACATTTCAGACTAATTTAATTTGGAATGCCTTTTTAAAAGTCTGGAATAATTTATGGGCTATTGATAAAGGTTTAACACGTCGAATATATCCAGCATTGTTAAAAAAAATACTAGTCAGCAGATAAAGTGGCAGCAATTTCTGTGCCAGGCTCTTGGAGTTGAGCCAGCCATTGTCTGGCCAGATTGTTTGTTTGCCAATTGGGGGAAAATTCACGACCAATTCCATGGTTCGCTCGCACCATCCTAACTCTCTTTCCACCTCCGTAACATCGCCCGTCTCCGCCCCTGCCTCAGCTCATCCGCTGCTAAAACCCTCATCCGTGCCTTTGTAACCTCCAGACTCGACTATTCCAACGCACTCCTGGCCGGCCTCCCACATTCTACCCTACGTAAACTAGAGGTCATTCAAAACTCAGCTGGCCCCGTGTCCTAACTCGCACCGAGTCCCGCTCACCCATCTCCCCCTGTGCTCGGTGCCCCGTGTCCTAACTCGCACCGAGTCCCGCTCACCCATCTCCCCCTGTGCTCGGTGCCCCGTGTCCTAACTCGCACCGAGTCCCGCTCACCCATCTCCCCCTGTGCTCGCTGCCCCGTGTCCTAACTCGCACCGCGTCCCGCTCACCCATCACCCCCTGTGCTCGGTGCCCCGTGTCCTAACTCGCACCGAGTCCCGCTCACCCATCTCCCCCTGTGCTCGGTGCCCCGTGTCCTAACTCGCACCGAGTCCCGCTCACCCATCACCCCCTGTGCTCGGTGCCCCGTGTCCTAACTCGCACCGAGTCCCGCTCACCCATCTCCCCCTGTGCTCGGTGCCCCGTGTCCTAACTCGCACCGAGTCCCGCTCACCCATCTCCCCCTGTGCTCGGTGCCCCGTGTCCTAACTCGCACCGAGTCCCGCTCACCCATCAGCCCCTGTGCTCGCTGACCTACATTGGCTTCCGGTCCGGCAACACCTCGATTTTAACATTCTCAGCCTTGTGTTCAAATCCCTCCATGGCCCTTGCCCCTCCCTGTCTCTGTAATCTCCTTCAGCTCCACTGTATGTATTTGCTTCATGGGTTCTTTGCTTAAGAATTCATAGCAACACATTAAGAACTAGTCAGTTTATTACCAAAGGTTTAACAATCACACTACACATTACCGGTTCATCCACCAGGCTCACAACTGCATGCCTCATCGTGGATCCCCCGAATCCAACTGGCCGGGGTTTTATTGAGTCTTGTGAACATCACGTGACTGGCTAAGCCACTCCCAGCTCAACAGCTCGACCAACCTGTGAGCACACTCACAGAAGCATACGTCCCCCGAGATCTCTGCACTCCTCTAATTCTGCCCTCCTGAGCATCCCTGATTGTAATCGCTCCACCATCGGTGGCCGTGCCTTCAGCTGCCTGGGCCCCAAGCTCTGGAACTCTCTCCCTAAACCTCTCCGACTCTCTCTCCTCCTTCAAGACACTCCTTAAAACCAACTTGCATTTATATAGCGCCTTTAACATAGCAAAGTGTCCCAATGCGCTCCACAGGAGCATTATCAAATCAAATCTGACACCGAGCCACATAAGGAGATATTAGGACAGGTGAGCAAAGCTTGGTCAAAGAGGTAGGTTTTAAGGAGCGTCTTAAAGGAGAAGAGAGAGATCAAGAGGATTCCGTCCACTTGAGAGAGCAGACAGGGCCTCAGCTTGACATCGCATCCAAAAGACAGCACCTCAATACCGCCCCTCCGAAATTGCGGCGCTCCCTCAGTACTGCCCCTCCAACAGCACCGCGCTCCCTCAGCACTGCCCCTCCGACAGTGCGGCGCTCCCTCAGCACTGCCCCTCCGACAGTGCGGTGCTCCCTCAGCACTGCCCCTCCGACAGTGCGGCGCTCCCTCAGTACTGCCCCTCCGACAGTGCGGCGCTCCCTCAGCACTGCCCCTCCGACAGTGCGGCACTCCCTCAGCACTGCCCCTCCGACAGTGCGGCGCTCCCTCAGCACTGCCCCTCCGACAGTGTGGTGCTCCCTCAGCACTGCCCCTCCGACAGTGCGGCGCTCCCTCAGCACTGCCCCTCCGACAGTGCGGCGCTCCCTCAGCACTGCCCCTCCGACAGTGCGGCACTCCCTCAGTACTGCCCCTCTGAGAGTGCAATGCGGTGCTCCCTCAGTACTGCCCCTCCAACAGTGCGGCGCTCCCTCAGCACTGCCCCTCCAACAGTGCGGCGCTCCCTCAGCACTGCCCCTCCGACAGCGCAGCACTCCCTCAGCACCGCACTGTGAGTGTCAGCCTAGCTTTATGTGCTTGAGACCCTGGAGTGGGACTCGAACCCACAACCTTCTGACTCAGAGGCCAAGAGTGCTGCCCACTGAGCCATGGCTGACACTTGCCTGGAACCCCGCTGTGACTTTCTATCGTTCTGAAGGGCCGTCGACCCGAAATGCTAGCTCTGCTCCTCTCTCCACAGATGCCACCCTGACCCGCTGCGCATGTCTCGCGTTTTCTGTTTTCGTTTCAGATTTACAGCGTCTACTCCACTCACAAGTAATCTGCTGGTTCTAAATTGCTTCAGGATATCCTGAGGGTATGATTGAGCGTTCTCTAAATGCAGTGTCCCCATCCTCCCCTGTCTGTTTGGACTGCTGCGATGAACACTCGCTGTTAAAATATCGTTGCTGACAGATATCAAAGCACTAAGTCGAAGGAAAGTGCAGGAATTACATCAAATGGGGCCTTCCGTGAAAGAGGTAAGGAGCACTTTTCATCTTAGCTTCTTAAAAGCTCCCCGCAAGGTGTGTACACGATCAAATGAATTAAGAAATGCTATCGCCAAGACGAGATAGTTCCAGCCGGATGCACTGTTCACATCATCGGAACACATCCATCTTGGATCGAGTGCACCTCTATCACTTGCAGAACGATATGCCTTTCTGACACGGGCACGATGGGGCGATTGGCCCCCTTCTGTGCCGTAAGTTCCTATCATTCTGTGATACCAGGGCTAAAAGGGAACAAAGAAAGATTTGCATTTCTATCGCGCCTTTCATGTCCACTGGACCTCCCAAAGCGCTTTACATCCAATGGAGTTCTCTTTTGGAGGGTGGTCGCTGTTGTAATGTTGGCAACGCGCCAGCCCTTTTGCGCACAGCAAGCTCCCGCAAACAGCCATGTGATACTGACCCAGATCATCTGTTTTAGTGATGTTGAATGAGGGATAAATATTGGCCCCAGGACACCGGGGAGAACTCCCCCTGCTCTTCTTCCAATAGTGGCCGTGGGATCTTTTACTGAGAGGGCAGGCGGGGCCTCGGTTTAACGTCTCATCCAAAAGATGGCACCTCCGACAGTGCGGCGCTCCTTCGGTACTGCCCCTCCGACAGTGCAGCGCTCCCTCAGTACTGTTCCTCCCATATTGCGGTTCACCCTCAGTACTGCCCCGACAACAGTGCGGCGCTCCCTCAGTACTGCCCCTACAACAGTGCGGTGCACCCTCAGTACTGCCCCTCCGACAGCACGGCACTCCCTCAATACTGCCCCTTCGACAGTGCAGTGCTCTCTCAGTACTGTTCCTCCGACAGTGCGGCACTCTCTTAGTACTGCCCCTCCGACAGTGCAGTACTCCCTCAGTACTGCCCCTCCGACAGTGCGGAGCTCCCTCAGTACTGCCCCACTGACAGTGCGGAGCTCCCTCAGTACTGCCCCTCCGACAGTGCGGAGCTCCCTCAGTACTGCCCCTCCGACAGTGCGGAGCTCCCTCAGTACTGCACGAGGAGTGCCAGCCTAGAGTTTTAAATCTGAGATTGATGTTCACCAAAGGTATTAAGAGATATGGGGCAAAGGCAGGGAGATGGAGTTAGTTCGCAGATCAGCCATGATCTCATTGGTTGGCGGACCAGGATCAAGGCGCTGAATAGCCTCCTCCTGCTCCTATGTGCCTATGATCCATCCAAACTATAAATGCATCCGTCTACCATCTACTACCCCAACGATTGGTCTGGACAGACCCCCAGGACCCCGCCATCCCCCCACTCCCCTGTCTGTCCATCTGCCCATCCAACTCAACGTCCAACATGGCCGTTCCTGTGTTGGAATTCGGTTGAATCAGTTAAACCCTCGGATTTGCAGAGTAACGCAGTATTTAATATTTCAGTGTTAGCAAAGACCTACACTGAATATCAATGCAACTCCTCCATGCAGCAGTGACATTGCAGCGCTCCCTTTCTGTTACCTCTAGACTTGACCATTCCAACGCACTCCTGGCTGGCCTCCCACATTTACCCTACCTAAACTAGAGGTGATCCAAAACTCGGGAGCTCTGTGTGCTAACTCGCACCGAGTCCCGCTCACCCATCACCCCCTGTGCTCACTCACCCGTGTCCTAACTCGCACTGAGTCCCGCTCACCCATCACCCCCTGTGCTCGCTGCCCCGTGTCCTAACTCGCACCGAGTCCCGCTCACCCATCACCCCCTGTGCTCCCTGTCCCGTGTCCTAACTCGCACCGAGCCCACTCACCCATCACCCCCTGTGCTCGCTGCCCCGTGTCCTAACTCGCACTGAGTCCCACTCACCCATCACCCTCTGTGCCCACTGTCCCGTGTCCTAACTCGCACCGAGTCCCGCTCACCCATCACCCCCTGTGCTCACTCACCCGTGTCCTAACTCGCACCGAGTCCCGCTCACCCATCATCCCCTGTGCTCACTCACCCGTGTCCTAACTCGCACCGAGTCCCGCTCACCCATCACCCCCTGTGCTCACTCAACCGTGTCCTAACTCGCACCGAGTCCCGCTCACCCATCACCCTCTGTGCTCACTCACCCGTGTCCTAACTCGCACCGAGTCCCACTCACCCATCACCCTCTGTGCTCACTGTCCCGTGTCCTAACTCGCACCGAGTCCCGCTCACCCATCACCCCCTGTGCTCACTCACCCGTGTCCTAACTCGCACCGAGTCCCGCTCACCCATCACCCCCTGTGCCCACTGTCCCGTGTCCTAACTCGCACCGAGTCCCGCTCACCCATCACCCCCTGTGCTCACTCACCCGTATCCTAACTCGCACCGAGTCCCACTCACCCATCACCCCCTGTGCTCGCTGCCCCCGTGTCCTAACTCGCACCGAGTCCCGCTCACCCATCACCCTCTGTGCTCACTGTCCCGTGTCCTAACTCGCACCGAGTCCCGCTCTCCCATCACCCCCTGTGCTCACTCACCCGTGTCCTAACTCGCACCCAGTCCCGCTCACCCATCACCCTCTGTGCTCACTGCTCCGTGTCCTAACTCGCACCGAGTCCCACTCACCCATCACCCCCTGTGCTCGCTGCCCCGTGTCCTAACTCGCACCGAGTCCCGCTCACCCATCACCCCCTGTACTCACTGCCCCGTGTCCTAACTCGCACCGAGTCCCGCTCACCCATCACCCCCTGTGCTCGCTGCCCCCGTGTCCTAACTCGCACCGAGTCCCGCTCACCCATCACCCCCTGTGCCCACTGACCCCGTGTCCTAACTCGCACCGAGTCCCGCTCACCCATCACCCCCTGTGCTCACTCACCTACATCGGCTTCCGATTAAGCAACGCCTCGATTTCAAAATTCTCATCCCTGTTTACAAAATTCTCCATGGTCCTCGCCCCCTCCCTATCTCTGTAATCTCCTCCAGCCCCACAACCCCCCCGAGATCTCTGCGCTCCTCTAATTTTGCCCTCTTGAGCATAGAATCATAGAAGATTACAGCACGGAAGGAGGCCATTTCGGCCCATCGAGTCTGCGCCGGCCGACAAAGAGCGACCCGGCCTAATCCCACTTTCCAGCTCTCGGTCCGTAACCCTGCAGGTTACGGCACTTCTAGTGCATATCCAAGTACTTTTTAAATGTGGTGTCCCTGATTATAATCGCTCCACCATCGGTGGCCGAGCCTTCTGTTGCCTGGGCCCCAAGCTCTGGAACTCCTTCCCTAAACCTCTCTACCTCTCTCTCCTCCTTCAAGACGCTCCTTAAAACCTCCCTCTTTGACCCAGCTTTTGGTCACCTGCGCTAATTTCTACTTATGTGGCTTGGTGCCAAATTTTTTGCCTTGTAACACTCCTGTGAACTGCCTTGGGACATGTCACTGCGTTAAAGGCGCTATATTAATGCAAATTGTTGTGTTGTTGTTGCCAACTGGTTAGATGTTGAACTGGGTCAAGTGATGTGCTAACATAGCAAGGATAATCACCACCAAGGGACTAATAGGGACAATATCCAGGGAGTCCCAATCACATCCTAAGGGCTCCCCAAAGGAGTGAATTACTTTTGAACTGCGGCCACCGTGGCTCTGGAGGCCAATTTGCGCACAGCAAGCTCCCACAAACCGCACGTCAAGTGAATCTGTTCTGGCATCTGTAGTCACATCGGGCTGGAATTAGCTCAGCATTTCCGACCGGGTGTCATAAGAACATAAGAAATAGGAGCAGGAGTGGGCCATTCGGCCCCTCGAGCCTGCTCCGCCATTCAATACGATCATGGCTGATCCGATCATGGACTCAGCTCCACTTCCCCGCCCCCTCCCTTTACTCCCTCATCGCTCAAAAATCTGTCTATCTCCACCTTGAATATATTCAATGACCCAGCCTCCACAGCTCTCTGGGGCAGAGAATTCCACAGATTTACAACCCTCCGAGAGAAGAAATTTCTCCTCATCTCCGTCTTAAATGGGCGGCCCCTTATTCTAAGATCATGCCCCCTAGTTCTAGTCTCCCCCATCAGTGGAAACATCCTCTCTGCATCCACCTTGTCGAGCCCCCTCATAATCTCATACGTTTCGATAAGATCACCTCTCATTCTTCTGAACTCCAATGAGTAGAGGCCCAACCTCCTCAACCTTTCCTCATAAGTCAACCCCCTCATCTCCGGAATCAGCCGAGTGAACCTTCTCTCAACCTGTAGTAGCTTTTTTTAACTCCAGATTTATTTAATGAACTGAATTTAAATTCCCCAGCTGCCGAGGTTGTATTCGAACTCGTGTCTCAGGATCACTAGTCCAAACCTGTGGGTTACTCATCATCATAGGCAGTCCCTCGAAGCGAGGATGACTTGCTTCCACACCGAAAAGGGATGAGTTGACAGGTGTTTCAATGAAGGACCTAATATTCCGGATCCCGAACTACATCCTGAAGGGTGGAAGATGCCTGTGGGTGGGTTTTTTTTAACGTGGGGTGACCGTTGCACACCAGCCACCACACGGGCTTGACAGAGCGAGGCCTCGGTCCAGGGGCAAGGGTTAACCAGGACGACTGGAGACCAGCTCTGCTGCACGGACCCAGTGCGGGCACATATCGCACAGTGTGGGCTGGGCCCGTGCTGCCCCTGGGCCCTCGGCTCTTCTGGGCCCTCGAACTCTCGCCTCTCCCGGGCCCCGATCACGTCCCATTACAATCTCTCGCTGCTCCTTTTCCCCGATTACTATTCCAGTAACGTTACCACTCTGCAACCTTCGCTCCCAGCAGTGTCCAGGAGACTAATCTTCGATCACTGGAGACCCCAGGGCAGTCTTGGAGGGTTGTAAAACACCTCACGCGCAATGCTAACAGAACTCAATCGTGTTAAGTATAAAATAAACACAGGGGACTGACATGCACTGGGGGGGGGAAAGGATGCGGAGATGAACAACAGAGACAGGAGCGGGGATTAGAACATATTAAACTATATAGCGCGTAAAGACTGTGAAGAGGTCTCACGGAGGTGGATAAAGAACTCTGTGGAATTATATGTGATGAACTCACAATACTACACTTCAATGTGAGTTACTGAAATAGGTGTAGGCCATTTAGAAAGTATTTTATTTTCCGTTGAAAAGGGAACACTCACACCGGTCTGCAGTGAAATCCATTTGTCACACTTCGCGTCATCTATTAATACCCCTGTGTAATTTTATCCATCCATCTCCGCAGCCTTGCAATGCCGCCAGTATCTTGGTGTCTTCGGCCAACTCGGAATATGAGGCTCGCTCTTATCTTGTCATCTGCGGCGTTAATAGCTGAGGGCCCAACACTGATCCCTATGGGATGCCACGGGTCACAAGCTGCCAATGAGAGCTGCCGCCGCCTGTTATCACCCTGCTCTCTGCCTCCTGGCAGTGTCAAGCCAGCAGGAACCCCCTCTGTTCCAAAGAAAACAACCTCAGCCCATCCAATCTTTCCCTCATGGCTAAAATTCTCCAGTCCCGGCAACATCCTCGTAAATCTCCTCTGCACCCTCTCCAGTGCAATCACATCTTTCCTGTAATGTGGTGACCAGAACTGCACGCAGTACTCCAGCTGTGGCCTAACCAGTGTTTTATACAGTTCAAGCATAAGCTCTCTGCTCTTGTATTCTCCAATACCCCAAACTGGTGAACAAAAGATTCGGGGGAAAAATGATCTCTGCTTCAACAAAAAAAAATTGGTCATCATCATAGGCGGTTCCTCAAACGAGGACGACTTGCTTCCACGAGTTCACAAATGTTTCAATGCAGGACCCGATGTTCCCGGTTCTGAACTCTAATTGAGGGGGTGGAAGATGCCTGTGGGTGGGTTTTTTTTAACGTGGGGTGACCGTTGCACACCAGCCACCACACGGGCTTGACAGAGCGAGGTCTTGGTCCAGTGGCAAGGGTTAACCAGGACGTCTGGAGACAGAGCTGCACGGACCCAGTGCGCACACACATATCACAGCGTTTATAGAGCGCCTTTGATGCTAGAAAATACCTGGAATTTACAAGATTCAGGGGTTGTCTGATCGAAGTTTTCAAGATATTCAGGGAAACTGATCAGACAGAAACTATTGCCGCTGGTTGGGGAGTCTAGGACGAGGGGCACAGTCTAAAGATTCGAGCCAGACTTTTCAGGAGTGAAGTTGTGAAACATTTCTACACACACAGGGTGGGAGAGGTTTGGAACTCTCTTCCACAAACGGCAATCGATGCTGGGTCAAATTGCTATTTTCAGATAGAAAAGAAAAACTTTCATTTTTATAGCGCCTCTCACATCCCAAAGTGCTTTACAGCCAATGAAGTACTTTTGAAGTATTGCATAATTGTAGGAAACACGGCAGCCAATTTTGTACAGAGCAAGCTCCCACAAACAGCAATGTGATAATGAGCAGATAATCGGCTTTAGTGATGTTGGCTGAGGGATACATATTGGCCCCACGACACCAGAATACTGAATGGTACGACACTCAGAGGTATGGAGGAACAGAGGGACCTCGGAGTGCAGGTCCACAGATCCCTGAAGGTAGCAGGCCAGGTGGATAAGGTGGTTGAGAAGGCATACGGAATACTTTCCTTTATTAGCCAAGACAGAGAATACCAGAGCAGAGAGCTTATGCTTGAACTGTATAAAACACTGGCTAGGCCACAGCTGGAGTACTGTGTGCAGTTCTGGTCACCACATTACAGGAGAGATGTGATTGCACTGGAGAGGGTGCAGAGGAGATTTACGAGGATGTTGCCAGGACTGGAGAATTTTTGCCATGAGGGAAAGATTGGATAGGCTGGGGTTGTTTTCTTTGGAACAGAGGAGGCTGAGGGGAGACCTGATTGAGGTGTATAAAATGATGAGGGGCCTGGATAGAGTGGGATAGGACGGACCTGTTTCCCTTGGCAGAGGGGTCAACAACCAGGGGGGCACAGATTTAAAGTAATTGGGGGGAGGTTTAGAGGGGATTTGAGGGGAAATGTCTTCACCCAGAGGGTGGTGGGGGTCTGGGGCGGAACTCACTGCCTGAAAGGGTGGTAGAGGCAGAAACCCTCACCACATTTAAAAAGTACCTGGATGTGCACTTGTAACCTACAGGGCTACGGACCGAGAGCGAGAAAGTGGGATTAGGCCGGGTAGCTCTTGGTCGGCCGGCGCGGACACGATGGGCCGAAATGGCCTCCTTCTGTGCTTTAAATTTCTATGGTCCTATGAATACTGCCGTGGGATTTTTTACACCCACCTGAGAGGGCAGACGGGGCCTCGGTTTAACGTCTCATCCAAAAGAAGGCACCTCTGACAGTGCTTACTCAGCAGTGCACTGGAATGTCAACCCGGATTTATGTGTTCAAGTCTCTGGAATCAGTACTGAGGCAGTGCCGCACTGTCGGAGGGGCAGTGCTGAGGGAGCGCCGCACTGTCGGAAGGGCAGTACTGAGGGAGCGCTGCACTGTCGGAGGGGCAGTACTGAGGGAGCGCCGCACTGTCAGAGGGGCAGTGCTGAGGGAGCTCCGCACTGTCGGAGGGGCAGTACTGAGGGAATGTCGCACTGTCAGAGGGGCAGTGCTGAGGGAGCGCCGCACTGTCGGAGGGGCAGTACTGAGGGAGTGTTGCACTGTCGGAGGGGCAGTACTGAGGGAGCGCTGCACTGTCGGGGGGGCAGTACTGAGTGAGTGCCGCACTGTCGGGGGAGCAGTACTGAGGGAGTGTTGCACTGTCGGAGGGGCAGTACTGAGGGAGTGTTGCACTGTTGGAGGGGCAGTACTGAGGGTGCGCCGCACTGTCGGGGGGGCAGTACTGAGGGAGTGTTGCACTGTCGGAGGGGCAGTACTGAGGGAGTGCCGCGCTGTCGGAGGGGCAGTAGTGAGGGAGTGCCGCGCTGTCGGAGGGGCAGTACTGAGGGAGTGCCGCACTGTCAGAGACGGTAAACCCGGGGCCTGTTAAATAGGAAGGACACGTATCCGGCCCCTTGTGTTTCCAGATTGGGCCCATCGAGCAGAAAGAAAGAGTAATTTGAGAAGTAAACCTGTTTGGTCCTGGCTTACCACAGCAGGAGCAGATATTGATCTCTTTTTTGTAATAATTCGGAGCTTTGCACAGCAAACCTCTTTGTCAAGAAGGCAGATTCTCTGGCCCAGCTGTTGCACTGATTGAAGACACCACTCTGAGCAGAATAAGTAATCGGAATAACGTTCGCCAGCAGAAGCAGAATGCTTTCCCTCAGCCTCTTAGTTTTCCCCCGAACAATTAATTGACTGAAAAGTCAGCCATTAGCTGCTGTTGGAAACCATTACTCTCATTCCGCTGAACTTGCACATCCCTTGCCAAAGTACGGATTGCTTTCGCGGGCAGGGGTGGAAGGGAGAGCTGGCCAGGGAACCTTCAGCTTGGCTCCTCAACACGGAACGATTTTCATCTGCAATCGTCACCCTCCCGATCTCCTCCGGCCCCACCACCCTCCCGAGATCTCTGCGCTCCTCCGATTCAGCCCTCCCGCGTATCCCCACCGATTTCCGTCGCTCCATCATCGGCGGCCGTCCCTTCAGCCGCCTGGGCCCCCAGCTCTGGGACTCCCTCCCTGAACCTCTCCGCCTCTCTCTCCTCCTTTCAGATGCTTCTTAAAACCTGCCTCATTGACCGAGCTTTTGATCACCTGCCCTCATCATCGTCATAGGCGGTCCCTCGGAATCGAGGAAGACTTGCTTCCACTCCCATGGTGAGTTCTCTGGTGGCTGAACAGTCCAATACAGGAACCACAGTCCCTGTCACAGGTGGGACAGACAGTGGTTGAGGGAAGGGGAGGATGGGACTGGTTTGCCGCACGCTCCTTCCGCTGCCTGCGCTTGGTTTCTGCACGCTCTCGGCGACGAGACTCGAGGTGCTCAGCGCCCTCCCGGATGCACTTCCTCCACTCAGGGCGGACTGGTCTTTGGGCCAGGGACTCCCAGGTGTCAGTGGGGATGTTGCACTTTATCAGGGAGGCTTTGAGGGTTTCATCTGCCCACCTTTGCCGTGAAGGAGTTCCGCATAAAGCATTTCCTTTGGGAGTCTCGTGTCTGGGGGGCATGCAAACAATGTGGCCCGCCCAGCGGAGCTGGTCGAGTGTGGTCAGTGCTTCAATGCTGGGGATGTTGGCCTGATCGAGGACGCTAACATTGGTGCGTCTGTCCTCCCGGGGGATTTGTAGGATGTTGCAGAGACATTGTTGGTGATATATCTCCAGCGAGTTGAGGTGCCTTCTGTACATGGTCCATGCCTCAGATCCATACAGGAGGGCGGGTATTACTACAGCCCTGTAGTAATACCTGTCCTACGTTACAATAGTGTTGCAGTGAGGACACCCTCAAAACCTCCCTGATAAAATTCAACATCCCCAATGACACCTGGGCATCCCTGGCCAAACATAGAAACATTGAAACATAGCAACTAGGTGCAGGAGTCGGCCACTCAGCCCTTCGAGTCTGCACCACCATTCAATATGCTCATTGCCCAAAGACCGCCCAAAGTGGAGGAAGTGCATCCGGGAGGGCGCTGAGCACCTCGAGTCTCGTCGCCGAGGGCGTGCAGAAACCAAGCGCAGGCAGCGGAAGGAGCGTGCGGCAAACCAGTCCCACCCACCCCTTCCCTCAACCACTGTCTGTCCCACCTGTGACAGGGACTGTGGTTCCTGAGAACTCATGTTAAGAGTGGAAGCAAGTCTTCCTCGATTCCGAGGGACTGCCTATGATGATGATGATGATGATGATGATGATGGCGACAGCAGTGACTACACTCCAAAAGTACTTCACTGGCTGTAAAGCGCTTTGGGACGTCCAGTGATGAAAGGCGCTATATAAATGCAAGTCTTTCTTTTTTCCTTTAATATCTCCTGAAGTGGCGTGGTGTCAAATATTGTTCCAATTCCAGACTCTTTGGTTTATCTATTTTAATCTAATTGATCTAATTCCTAGTTTGAAAGTCACAATTGAATCTGCTCCCACCGCCCTTTCAGGCAGCTCGTTCCCGATCACAACAACTCGCTGTGTTAAAATAAGCTCTCCTCATCTCCCCCTCTGGTTCCTTTACAAATAAGAACATAAGAATTAGGAGCAGGAGTCGGCCATTCGGCCCCTCGAGCCTGCTCCGCCATTCAATGAGATCACGGCTGATCTTTGACCTCAACTCCACTTTCCCGCCTGACCCCTCGATTCCCTTAATATCCAAAAATCTGTTGATCTCAGCCGAGAATATACTCAACGACTGAGCCTCCACAGCCCTCTGGGGCAGAGAATTCCAAAGATTCACCACCCTCTGAGTGAAGAAATTCCTCCTCATCTCAGTCCTCAATGGCCGACCCCTTATCCTGAGACTGTATGACCCCTGGTTCCAGACTCCCCAGCCCGGGGGGGAAACACCCTCCCTGCATCTACCCTGTCAAGCCCCCTTAGAATCTTAGATGTTTCAATGAGATCACCTCTCATTCTTCTAAACTCCTGAGAGTATCGGCCCAGTCTGCTCAATCTCTCATCAAAGTTGAATAGTCAAGTCTGGAGGTAACAAAGGCATGGATGAGGGTTTCAGCAGCGGATGAGCTGTGGCAGGGGTGGAGACGGGCGATGTTACGGAGGTGGAAATAGGCGGTCTTAGTTATGCTGCGGGTATGTGGTCGGAAGCCCATTTTGGGGTCAAATACGACACTGAGGTTGCGGACAGTCGGGTTCAGCCTCAGATAGATGTTGGGGAGGGGGGTGGAGTCGACTAAGACCGCCTATTTCCACGTCCGGAACATCGCCCGTCTCCGGCCCTGCCTCAGCTCATCGGCGAGGGAACGGAGTTCGTAGCAGGGACCAAAGACAATGGTCTTCCCAATATTTAGCAGTATAGGCATGTTGAAGAGTTATTAACGTTCTCAGCAGTCTCACCCACTAATGTCTCTGATGTGTCCATAGGCAAGAGGGGAGACCAGAGGCAGTGGAGTATGTCAACACTGGCCAGCTCAACACAAACAAAACATACTTTCATGTTTATACACAGACATATATCATCATCATAGGCGGTCCCTCGAACGAGAATGACTTGCTTCCAGATGAGTTCACAGATGTTTCAATGAAGGACCCGATGTTCCAGGTCCTGAACTCCAGTTGAGGGGGTGGAAGATGCCTGTGGGTGGGTTTTTTTAACGTGGGGTGACCGTTGCACACCAGCCACCACACGGGGCTTGACAGAGCGAGGTCTTGGTCCAGTGGCAAGGGTTAAGCAGGACGACTGGAGACCAGCTTTGCTGCACGGACCTAGTGCGCGCACATAAGGCAGTGTGGGCTGGGCCCGTGCTGGCCCTGGGCCCTCGGCTCTTCTGGGTCCCGTACCCTCATTTGCCGCACCTTCGCCCGCGATGTTCCAAGGCCCGGTGCTCCAGCTCTATTTATAGCCCTGACCTGCTGTGGTGTTCTCACACGGGTCGGGGTGGCCCAGACATATAACTACGTACATATATATACCAGCCAAATGCACGCCAATGTCGAACTCTGTCTCGATGCAAAGTAATCAGACAATGGAAGCTGTTCCTGAGCTCACAAGCACATTCCCACCACCAAGCTTCCCTAACGGAAAAGCAATTCAACTCTGACTGACCCGAGCTTCTGCTTGTTGAACAAACAATTAAAATGTGTGGCCTTAATCAGACACGCATGTTCATGAGCAGAATAAAGCAATGACGGGTATGTGATATAGCAAAGTGTTACAGTGAGGGATGTGGGGTATATCAGAATGTTAGTGAGGGGTTTGGGGTATCAGAGTGTTACAGTGAGGGGTGTGGGGTATATCAGAGTGTTACAGTGAGGGGTGTGGGGTATATCAGAGTGTTTCAGTGAGGGGTGTGGGGTATATCAGTGTTACAGTGAGGGGTGTGGGGTATATTAGAGTGTTACAGTGAGGGGTGTGGGGTATATCAGTGTGTTACAGTGAGGGGTGTGAGGTATATCAGAATGTTAGTGAGGGGTGTGGGGTATCAGAGTGTTACAGTGAGGGGTGTGGGGTATATCAGAGTGTTACAGTGAGGGGTGTGGGGTATATCAGAGTGTTTCAGTGAGGGGTGTGGGGTTTATCAGTGTTACAGTGAGGGGTGTGGGGTATATTAGAGTGCTACAGTGAGGGGTGTGGGGTATATCAGTGTGTTACAGTGAGGGGTGTGAGGTATATCAGAGTGTTAAAATGAGGGGTATGTGGTATATCAGAGTGTTACAGTGAGGAGTGTGGGGTATATCAGTGTTACAGTGAGGGATGTGGGGTAAATCAGTGTTACAGTGAGAGGTGTGGAGTATATCAGAGTGTTACAATGAGGGGTGTGGGGTGTATCAGTGTTACAGTAAGGGGTGTGGGGTTTATCAGTGTTACAGTAAGGGGTGTGGGGTTTATCAGTGTTACAGTGAGGGGTGTGGGGTATATCAGAATGTTACAGTGATGGGTGTGGGGTATATCAGTGTTACAGTGAGGAGTGTGGGGGTAAATCAGTGTTGCAGTGAGGGGTGTGGGGTATATCAGTGTTACAGTGAGTGGTGTGGGGTATATCAGAGAGTGTTACAGTGAGGGGTGTGGGGTATATCAGAGAGTGTTACAGTGAGGAGTGTGGGGTATATCAGTATTACAGTGAGGGGTGTGGGGTAAATCAGTGTTACAGTGAGGGATGTGGGGTATATCACTGTTACAGTGAGGGGTGTGAGGTATATCAGAGAGTGTTACAGTGAGGGGTGTGGGGTATATCAGTGTTACAGTGAGGTGTGTGGGGTATATCAGAGTGTTACATTGAGGGGTGTGGGGTATATCAGTGTTCCAGTGAGCGGTGTGGGGTATATCACAGTGTTACAGTGAGGGGTGTGGGGTATATCAGAGTATTACAGTGAGGGGTGTGGGGTAAATCAGTGTTACAGTGAGGGGTGTGGGGTATATCAGTGTTACAGTGAGGTGTGTGGGGTATATCAGAGTGTTACATTGAGGGGTGTGGGGTATATCAGTGTTCCAGTGAGCGGTGTGGGGTATATCAGAGTGTTACAGTGAGGGGTGTGGGGTATATCAGAGTATTACAGTGAGGGGTGTGGGGTATATCAGTGTTACAGTGAGTTGTGTGGTGAATATCAGAATGTTACATTGAGGGGTGTGGGGTATATCAGTGTTACATTGAGCGATGTGGGGTATATTAGCTAGTGAATTGGCTAGAATAGACTGGCAAGTGATACTTAAAGGGTTGACGGTGGATAGGCAATGGCAAACATTTAAAGATCACATGGATGAACTTCAAAATTGTATATCCCTTTCTGGAGTAAAAATAAAACGGGGAAGGTGGCTCAACCGTGGCTAACAAGGGAAATTAAGGATAGTGTTAAATCCAAGGAAGAGGCATATAAATTGTCCAGAAACAGCAGCAAACCTGAGGACTGGGAGAAATTTATAGTACAGAAGAGGAGGACAAAGGGTTTAATTAGGAGGGGGGAAATAGATTATGAGAGGAAGCTTGCTGGGAACATAAAAACTGACTGCAAAAGCTTCTCTAGATATGTGAAGAGAAAAAGATTAGTGAAGACAAACGTAGGTCCCTTGCAGTCAGATTCAAGTGAATTTATAATGGGGAACAAAGAAATGGCGGACCAGTTAAACAAATAGTTTGGTTCTGTCTTCACGAAGGAAGACACAAATAACCTTCCGGAAATACTAGGGGCCGAGGGTCGAGTGAGAAGGAGGAACTGAAGGGAATCCTTATTAGGCGGGAAATTGTGTTTGGGAAATTGATGGGATTGAATTCTGATAAATCCCCGGGCTTGATAGTCTGCATCCCAGAGTACTTAAGGAAGTGGCCTGAGAAATAGTGGATGCATTGGTGATCATTTTCCAACAGTCTATCGACTCTGGATCAGTTCCTATGGACTGGAGGGTAGCTAATGTAACACCACTTTTTAAGAAAGGAGGGAGAGAGAAAATGGGTAATTAAAGATTGGTTAGCCTGACATCAGTAGTGGAGAAAATGTTGAAATTAATTTTTAAAGATGAAATAGCAGCTCATTTGGAAAGCAGTGACAGGATCGGTCCAAGTCAGCATGAATTTATGAAAGGTAAATCATGCTTGACAAATCTTCTAGAATTTTTTAAGGATGTAACTAGTAGAGTGGACAAGGGAGAACCAGTGGATGTGGTGTATTTGAACTTTCAAAAGGCTTTTGACAAGGTCCCACACAAGAGATTAGTGTGCAAAATTAAAGCACATGATATTGGGGGTAATGTACTGATGTGGATAGAGAACTGGTTGGCAGACAGGAAGCAGAGAGTCCTTTTCAGAATGGCAGGCATTGACTATTGGAGTGCCGCAGGGCTCAGTGCTGGGACCCCAGCTCTTTACAATATCCATTAATAATTTAGATGAAGGAATTGAGTGTAATATCTCCAAGTTTGCAGATGACACTAAGCTGGGTGGCGGTGTGAGCTGTGAGGAGGACTCTAAGAGGCTGCAGGGTGACTTGGACAGGTTAGGTGAGTGGGCAAATACATGGCAGATGCAGTATAATGTGGATAAATGTGAGGTTACCCAATTTGGTGGCAAAAACACGAAGGCAGAATATTATCTGAATGGCGGCAGATTAGGAAAAGGGGAGGTGCA
The DNA here is from genome assembly GCF_044704955.1 of Pristiophorus japonicus. Taxonomy (NCBI): domain Eukaryota; kingdom Metazoa; phylum Chordata; class Chondrichthyes; family Pristiophoridae; genus Pristiophorus; species Pristiophorus japonicus. The sequence continues at coordinate 11,823,675 of NC_092003.1, read as the reverse complement.
ACGAGACCTGGGTATCATGGTACATCAGTCATTGAAAGTTGGCATGCAGGTACAGCAGGCGGTGAAGAAGGCAAATGGCATGTTGGCCTTCATAGCCAAGGGATTTGAGTATAGGAGCAGGGAGGTCTTACTGCAGTTGTACAGGGCCTTAGTGATGCCTCACCTGGAATATTTTTTCAGTTTTGGTCTCCTAATCTGAGGAAGGGCGTTCTTGCTATTGAGGGAGTGCAGCGAAAGTTCACCAGACTGATTCCCAGGAAGGCTGGACTGACATATGAGCAGAGATTGGATCGACTGGGCCTGTATTCATTGGAGTTCAGAATAATGAGAGGGGATCTCATAGAAACATATAAAATTATGACGGGACTGGACAGGTTAGGTGCAGGAACAATGTTCCCGATGTTGGGGAAGTCCAGAACCAGGGGACATAGTCTAAGGATAAGGGGTAGGCCATTTAGGACTGAGATGAGGAGAAACTTCTTCACTCAGAGAGTGGTTAACATGTGGAATTACCCATCGCAGAGAGTTGTTGATGCCAGTTCATTGGATATATTCAAGAGGGAGTTAGATATGGCCCTTATGGCTGAAGGGATCAAGGGGTATGGAGAGAAAGCAGGAAAGAGGTACTGAGGTGACTGATCAGCCATGATCTTATTGAATGGTGTTTCAGGCTTGAAGGGTCGAATGGCCTACTCCTGCACCTATTTTCTATGTTTATATGTTTCTATCATAGTATTACAGTGAGGGGTGTGGGGTATATCAGAGAGTCTTACAGTGGGGGATGTGGGATATATCAGTGTTACAGTGAGGGGTGTGGGGTATATCAGAGTGTTACAGTGAGGAGTGTGGGGTATATCAGTGTTACAGTGAGGGGTGAGGGGTATATCCGTGTTACACTGAGGGGTGTGGTGTATATCAGTGTTACAGTGAGGGGTGTGGGGTATATCAGTGTTACACTGAGGGGTGTGGGGTATATCAGTGTTACAGTGAGGGGTGTGGGGTATATCAGAATGTTACAGTGAGGGGTGTGGGGTATATCAGAGTGTTACAGTGTGGGGTGAGGGGTATATCAGCATGTTGCAATGAGGGGTGTGAGATATATCAGAGTGTTACAGTGAGGGGTGTGGGGTATATCAGTGTGTTACAGTGAGGGGTGTGGGGTATATCAGAGTGTTAAAATGAGGGGTATGTGGTATATCAGAATGTTACAGTGAGGAGTGTGGCGTATATCAGATTACAGTGTGTGGTGTGGGGTATATCAGAGTGTTACAGTGAGGGGTGTGAGGTATATCAGCGTGTTGCAATGAGGGGGTGAGGTATATCAGAGTGTTGCAGTGAGGGGTGTGGGGTATATCAGTGTGTTACAGTGAGGGGTGTGGGGTATATCAGTGTTACAGTGAGGGGTGTGGGGTATATCAGAGTGTTACAGTGAGGGGTGTGAGGTATATCAGCGTGTTGCAATGAGGGGTGTGAGGTATATCAGAGTGTTACAGTGTGGGGTGAGGGGTATATCAGTGTGTTACAGTGAGGGGTGTGGGGTATATCAGTGTTACAGTGAGGGGTGTGGGGTATATCAGAGTGTTACAGTGAGGGGTGTGAGGTATATCAGCGTGTTGCAATGAGGGGTGTGAGGTATATCAGAGTGTTACAGTGAGGGGTGTGGGGTATATCAGTGTGTTACAGTGAGGGGTGTGGGGTATATCAAAGTGTTAAAATGAGGGGTATGTGGTATATCAGAGTGTTACAGTGAAGGGTGTGTTGTATATCAGATTACAGTGTGTGGTGTGGGGTATATCAGAGTGTTACAGTGAGGGATGTGGGGTATATCAGTGTGTTACAGTGAGGGGTGTGGGGTATATCAGTGTTACAGTGAGGGGTGTGGGGTATATCAGTGTTACAGTGAGGGATGTGGGGTATATCAGTGTGTTACAGTGAGGGGTGTGGGGTATATCAGTGTTACAGTGAGGGATGTGGGGTATATCAGAGTGTTACAGTGAGGGGTGTGGGGTATATCAGAGTGTTACAGTGAGGGGTGTGGCGTATGTCAGATTACAGTGTGTGGTGTGGGGTATATCAGAGTGTTACAGTGAGGGATGTGGGGTATATCAGTGTTACAGTGAGGGGTGTGGGGTATATCAGTGTGTTACAGTGAGGCGTGTGGGGTATATCAGAGTGTTACAGTGAGGGGTGTGAGGTATATCAGCGTGTTGCAGTGAGGGGTGTGGGGTATATCAGTGTTACAGTGAGGGATGTGGGGTATATCAGTGTTACAGTGAGGTGTGTGGGGTATATCAGTGTTACAATGAGGGGTGTGGGGTATATCAGTGTGTTACAGTGAGGGGTGTGGGGCATATCAGAGAGTGTTATAGCGAGGCGTGTGGGGTATATCAGAGTGTTACAGTGAGGGGTGTGAGGTATATCAGCGTGTTGCAGTGAGGGGTGTGGGGTATATCAGTTTTACAGTGAGGGGTGTGGGGTATATCAGTGTTACAGTGAGGGGTGTGGGGTATATCAGTGTTACAATGAGGGGTGTGGGGTATATCAGTGTGTTACAGTGAGGGGTGTGGGGTATATCAGAGAGTGTTACAGCGAGGCGTGTGGGGTATATCAGTGTGTTACAGTGAGGGGTGTGGGGTATATCAGTGTGTTACAGTGAGGGGTGTGGGGTATATCAGTGTTACAGTGAGGGGTGTGGGGTATATCAGTGTGTTACAGTGAGGGGTGTGGGGTATATCAGAGAGTGTTACAGCGAGGCGTGTGGGGTATATCAGAGAATGTTACTGTGATGGTTGTTGGGCAATGTTCCCTGTAACTTATTGTTGGGGCGCCCGGCCCAATTAAAAGTCTGCGCATGCGCGTTTTTTTTCCCCCCAATATCAAAGCCGATGCACCGGCGGCACATGACCCATGGGGAGCGCTGTGCACCCGCCTAGCTTGGGAAGGAACGTGGGTAGTCGGGTACACTGGAGGTTGCAGGATGAGGTTGGGTTGCCGAGCTGTCTGTTCTGTTCGGTGAGGTGTGAGGTATCTGAGAAGCAGAAATGTATTCGCCCTGTAATAAGACAGTGATACATTTATCAGCTGCTTGTCAGATTGCAGAGTGCAGACAGCAGCTTTCAGGCCCACCGAGTCCGCGAACAGAAGAGTAACGGAATATTTTCGCCAGCTGGCGATGCGCAGGGAGTGATTGTGGCAGCGCATGTCTGCACCATGCAGTCTTACACATGCGAGCCGGAGATGAAAGGCTAATATCAGGAGGCAGGCACTCAACGCCAGTGGGCTATGTCACAGGAAGAGCACCAGAGAACCAGTGCAGATTTATCACCTCAACGTATATATAGACCGGTCAGCCTGACATCGGTAGTGGGTAAAATGATGGAATCAATTATTAAGGGTGTCATAGCAGCGCATTTGGAAAGAGGTGACATGATAGGTTCAAGTCAGCATGGATTTGTGAAAGGGAAATCATGCTTGACAAATCTTCTGGAATTTTTTGAGGATGTTTCCAGGAGAGTGGACAAGGGAGAACCAGTTGATGTGGTGTATTTGGACTTTCAGAAGGCTTTCGACACAAGGTCCCACACAAGAGATTAATGTGCAAAGTTAAAGGACATGGGATTGGGGGTAGTGTGCTGACGTGGATTGAGAACTGGTTGTCAGACAGGAAGCAAAGAGTAGGAGTAAATGGGTACTTTTCAGAATGGCAGGCAGTGACTAGTGGGGTACCGCAAGGTTCTGTGCTGGGGCCCCAGCTGTTTACACTGTACATTAATGATTTAGACGAGGAGATTAAATGTAGTATCTTCAATTTTGCGGATGACACTAAGTTGGGTGGCAGTGTGAGCTGTGAGGAGGATGCTATGAGGCTGCAGAGTGACTTGGATAGGTTAGGTGAGTGGGCAAATGCATGGCAGATGAAGTATAATGTGGATAAATGTGGGGTTATCCACTTTGGTGGTAAAAACAGAGAGACAGACTATTATCTGAATGGTGACAGATTAGGAAAAGGGGAGGTGCAACGAGACCTGGGTGTCATGGTACATCAGTCATTGAAGGTTGGCATGCAGGTACAGCAGGCGGTTAAGAAAGCAAATGGCATGTTGGCCTTCATAGCGAGGGGATTTGAGTACAGGGGCAGGGAGGTGTTGCTACAGTTGTACAGGGCCTTGGTGAGGCCACATCTGGAGTATTGTGTACAGTTGTGGTCTCCTAACTTGAGGAAGGACATTCTTGCTATTGAAGGAGTCCAGCGAAGGTTCACCAGACTGATTCCCGGAATGGCGGGACTGATATATCAAGAAAGACTGGATCAACTGGGCTTGTATTCTCTGGAGTTCAGAAGAAGGAGAGGGGATCTCATAGAAACGTTTAAAATTCTGACGGGTTTAGACAGGTTAGATGCAGGAAGAATGTTCCCAAAGTTGGGGAAGTCCAGAACCAGGGGTCACAGTCTAAGGATAAGGGGTAAGCCATTTAGGACCGAGATGAGGAGAAACTTCTTCACCCAGTGAGTGTTGAACCTGTGAAATTCTCTACCACAGAAAGTTGTTGAGGCCAATTCACTAAATATATTCAAAAAGGAGTTAGATGTAGTCCTTACTACTAGGGGGATCAAGGGGTATGGCAAGAAAGCAGGAATGGGGTACTGAAGTTGCATGTTCAGCCATGAACTCATTGAATGGTGGTGCAGGCTCGAAGGGCCGAATGGCCTACTCCTGCAACTATTTTCTCTGTTCCTATGTTTCTAAGTACAGGTGGGAGAGGGTGGTTTATTAAAAAACAAAGTACGCAACCCAATAAACAGGTACATACTTTCCCCAACGTGCTCTCTACCCGCCCGTTTATTTCCCTCCCACAGACCATAGACACTCTCCCCTATCATGGTCTCTCCTTCTTAGGTGACCCCTCGAGTCGAGGATGACTTGCTTCCACGCCAAAAAGGGATGAGTTCAGTACTTTCTCAGGTGTTTCTGTCATGTATGCAAACTTTTTGTATTCACTCTGTCACTATTGATGACGAGATCCAACACCGCCTCCAGTGCGCCAGTGCAGCCTTCGGCCGCCTGAGGAAAAGAGTGTTTGAAGACCAGGCCCTCAAATCTACCACCAAGCTCATGGTCTACAGGGCTGTAGTGATACCCGCCCTCCTGTATGGCTCAGAGACATGGACCATGTATAGTAGACACCTCAAGTCGCTGGAGAAATACCACCAGCGATGTCTCCGCAAGATCCTGCAAATCCCCTGGGAGGACAGACGCACCAACGTTAGCGTCCTCGACCAGGCCAACATCCCCAGCATTGAAGCACTGACCACACTTGATCAGCTCCGCTGGGCGGGCCACATTGTCCGCATGTGCCAGACACGAGACTCCCAAAGCAAGCGCTCTACTCGGAACTCCTTCACGGCAAACGAGCCAAAGGTGGGCAGAGGAAACGTTATAAGGGACCACCCTCAAAGCCTCCCTGATAAAGTGCAACATCCCCACCGACACCTGGGAGTCCCTGGCCAAAGACCAGTCCGCCCTAAGTGGAGGAAGTACATCCGGGAGGGCGCTGAGCACCTCGAGTATCGTCGCCGAGAGCGTGCAGAAACCAAGCGCAGGCAGCGGAAGGAGCGTGCGGCAAACCAGTCCCACCCACCCCTTCCCTCAACCACTGTCTGTCCCACCTGTGACAGGGACTGTGGTTCCCGTATTGGACTGTTCAGCCACCTAAGAACTCATGCTGGGAGTGGAAGCAAGTCTTCCTCGATTCCGAGGGACTGCCTATGATGATGATGATGTACGATGTACCACCTGAGGGCGCTGCTGTTGGAGGCCCCAGGGGTTTCCTGCCCCGGTGTGCAGGGACATATAAAAGGCAGCGGGCCATGCTGCCCCTCACTTTGCAGTCGTATTAAATGGACTGAAGTCACACAGCTCTTACTCACAGTACAAGGCCTTGTGGAGTTATTCGATGGTAATTGCAGACATAACAACTGGCGACGAGAATATGGAATTTCACGCGATTATGGCTACCTTTCGGCACGCTAAAAGACTTCGCAGAGGGTGATGATTGGGATGCCTTCACGGAACGGCTCGAGCAATATCTCGTGGCAAACGGTGTGGCAGGGAAGACTGACACACTGGCGGAGGAGCGCAAGGCTATACTGCTGACCAGTTGTGGGCCCGAGGTCTGCCGCCTCATCAGGGACTTGCTGGCACCCACGAAGGCCAAGGGTAAGACATACGATGAGCTGACTGAACTAATTCGCGATACCATACTGATGACTTCCTCGCAGAATCGGATCTCACTGGCAAGTGCTGTACGTAAAATAACGCTGATTAAAGGCAGGACTGTTGAACTAATAAGAACCGTACAGAGCAGAGCCTACATGCCTGCTGATGCTAGGCCGCCAAGGGGTGTAAATGCGAAACCTGTAACACAATGCTGGTGTTGCGGGGATAATCATGGGGCCCATCAATGTCGATTTAAAGTCTATGCGTGCAAAAGCTGCAGAACAAGGGGCCACCTCCTGCGAATGTGCAAACGTACTGCGACTCACCACGTGGCAGTGGAGTCGGCAGAAGAGTCCCGATCCAGCGCGGATCACAAAGGACAAGCTGGAGAGGCAACTCAGCCCGAGGGAGCAGCGTGCGGGGTGCACACCCTCTCCGCAAAAAGTCCTCCCATGATGATAAAAGTCAAATTAGGTGGCGTTCCCGTATCCATGGAGCTGGACACGGGGGCCGGGTCAGTCAATTATGAGCCAGAAGGCATTTGAAAGGCTGTGGGGCAACAACAAAGCACAAAGACCCAAGCTGAGCCTGATGCTGATAAAGCTGCGCACTTGCACCAAGGAACTGATACCGGTTATTGGCAGTGCGAACGTAAAAGTATCCTATGATGGAGAGGCACATGAGCTGCCACTGTGGATTGTACCAGGCGATGGGCCAACGCTGCTTGGCAGAAGCTGGATGGGGAAGATTCGGTGGAACTGGGAAGACGTCAAGGTATTATCGTCAGTGGACAATGCTTCCTGTGCTCAAGTGCTGAGCAAGTTCCCATCTTTATTTGAGCCAGGCATCGGCAACCTCATAGGCGCCAAAGTACAGATCCACTTGGTCCCCGAGGCACGGGCCATTCATCACAAGGCTCGAGTGGTCCCCTGCATGATGAGGGAGAAAGTGGAGATCGAATTGGGCAGACTTCAACGCGAGGGAATCATATCGCCAGTCGAGTTCAACGACTGGGCCAGTCTGATTGTCCCGGTATAAAAGAGCGATGGCACGGTCAGAATCTGTGGCGACGACAGAGAAACGATCAGCCGAGTCTCGATACAGGTCACTTACCGGGGTTCCCTCCCTGCAGAATTACTAATGAAACGGGCACTCAAAACCAGGCTCTCCTGAGTACACCCTGAGCTCGGCTGGATCGCGTGACATCACTGTAAATGACCCTGTGTTTGCGCTGAATTACGGTCAGGGCCACAAGTGGGTCGCAGGCACTGTACTAGCCAAGGAGCGGAATAGAGTGTTTGTTGTCAAACTGCTTAACGGTCGAATGTGCAGAAAACATTTGGAGCAAACCAAGTTGGGATTCACAGATAACCAGGAATCACCGGAAGAGGACCTCATCTTAAGCCACCCACCGACACACGCCCAATCGACAACGGACCTCCCTGCCAACCACGAGGATGATCCCACCATCCCCAATAGTCCAGCCCAAGCAGTCGCGCTGCAAGACAGCAGTGGCCCGACCAACTCACCCAGGCCAGAAGCAACACTCAGACGGTCAACCAGGGAGTGCAAGGCCCCCGGTTCGCCTTAACCTGCAATCAACTCGCATCAAAGACTTTAGCGGGGGGAATGATGTCATGCATGCAAACTCGTTGTATTCACTGTGTAACTATGTACAATGTACCACCTGAGGGCACTGCTGTTGCCCTAGATACATAGAAAATAGGTGCAGGAGGAGGCCATTCGGCCCTTCGAATTTGCACCACCATTCAATAAGATCATGGCTGATCATGCAACCTCGGTACCCCATCCCCGCCTTCTCTCCATACCCCTTGATCCCTTCAGCCGTAAGGGCCATATCTAACTCCCTTTTGAATATGTCCAACGAACTGGCCTCAACAACTTTCTGTGGCAGAGAATTCCACAGGTTCACAATTCTCTGGGTGAAAAAGTTTCTCCTCATCTCGGTCCTAAATGGCTTACCCCTTAACTTTAGACTGTGACCCCTGGTTCTGGATTTCCCCAACATCGGGAACATTCTTCCTGCATCTAACCTGTCCAATCCCGTCAGAATTTTGTAAGTTTCGATAAGATCCCCTCTCATTCTTCTAAATTCCAGTGAGTATAAGCCTAGCCGATCCAATCTTTCCTCATCTGTCAGTCTTGCCATCCCGGGAATCAGTCTGGTGAGCCTTCGCTGCACTCCCTCAATAGCAAGAATGTCCTTCCTCAGATTAGGAGACCAAAACTGTACACAATATTCCAGGTGTGGCCTCACCAAGGCCCTGTACAACTGCGGTAAGACCTCCCTGCTCCTATACTCAAATCCCCTCGCTATGAAGGCCAGCATACCATTTGCTTTCTTCACCGCCTGCTGTACCTGCATGCCAACTTTCAATGACTGATGTGCCATGACACCCAGGTCTCGTTGCACCTCCCCTTTTCCTAATCTGTCACCATTCAGATAATATTCTGCCTTCATGTTTTTGCCACCAAAGTGGATAACCTCACATTTATCTACATTATACTGCATCTGCCATGTATTTGCCCACTCACATAACCTGTCTGAGTCACCCTGCAGCCTCTTAGCGTTCCCTCACAGCTCACACTGCCACCCAGTTTAGTGTCATCTGCAAAAACTTGGAGATATTACAGTCAATTCGTTCATCTAAATCATTAATGTACATTGTAAATAGCTGAGGTCCCAGCACTGAGCCCTGCGGTACCCCACTAGTCACTGCCTGCCATTCTGAAAAGGACCCGTTTATCCCGACTCTCTGCTTCCTGTCTGCCAACCAGTTCTCTATCCACGTCAGTACATTACCCCCAATACCATGTGCTTTGATTTTGCACACCAATCTCTTATGTGGGACCTTGTCAAAAGCCTTTTGAAAGTCCAAATACACCACATCCACTGGTTCTCCCTTGCTACCCCTCAATTTACAGTCGCACTAAATGGACTGAAGTCACACAGCTCTTACTCACAGTACACGGCCTCGTGGATTTATTCAATGGTAATTGCAGACATAATAAAGGATCTAATATTCCGGATCCCGAACTACATCCTGAAGGGTGGAAGATGCCTGTGGGTGGGTTTTTTTAACGTGGGGTGGCCGTTGCACACCAGCCACCACACGGGGCTTGACAGAGCGAGGTCTTGGTCCAGGGGCAAGGGTTAACCAGGACGACTGGAGACCAGCTCTGCTGCACGGACCCAGTGCGGGCACATATCGCAGTACGAGGTCGCTACCTGCCCGTTAAACCTCCTCCCACAGCCCATCCACACTGTACCTTATGATAAACTCCAACCACTCATTAAGCTAATTACGGAATTGCAATTAGTGAAGAACATACAAAGGGAAGAAAAGGTGGGGGCGGAATTGTCCGCGAACTCTCACCGTTATGTCAGTGGATATCTCGGCTGCCTACGTTGTACCTCTGGAGCCAAAGTCACCCGAATGTCAGCTGTGGCTCAGTGGCTGGCAAACACGACTCTGAGTCAGAAGGTCGTGGATTCAAATCCCACTCCAGGGACTTGAGCACAAAAGTCTACACTGACGCGCCAGTGCAGTGCTGAGTGAGTGCCGCACTGTCAGAGGGGCAGTGCTGAGGGAGCTCCGCACTGTCGGAGGGGTGGTACTGAGGGATCGCCGCACTGTCGGAGGGGCAGTACTGAGGGAGTGCCACACTATCGGAGGGGCAGTGCTGAGGGAGCGCCGCACTGTCGGAGGGTCACTACTGAGGGAGTGCCACACTATCGGAGGGGCAGTACTGAGGGAGCGCTGCACTGTCGGAGGGTCAGTACTGAGGGAACGCTGCACTGTCGGCGGGGCAGTACTGAGGGAATGCCACACTCTCGGAAGGGCAGTACTGAGGGAGCGCTGCACTGCCGGAGGTGCCGTCTTTCGGATCAGACGTTAAACCGAGGCACCCGTCTGCCCTCTCAGGTGGATGCAAAAGATCCCACGGCCACTATTGGAAGAAGAGCAGGTGGAGTTCTCTCTGGTGCCCTGGGGCCAATATCTATCCTTCAATCAACATCAGTAAAAAACAGATGATGTAGCTCATTATCACATTGCTGTGTGTGGGAGCTTGCTGTGCGCACATTGGCTGCTGCACTTCCCACAATGCAACAGTGACTACACTGCAAAGGTACTTCATTGGCTGTAAATTGGGACGTCTGGTGGCCATGAAAGGCGCGATAGACATGTGAATCTTGCTTCAACGCAGAAGGAGTGGGAGATGGGCAAAACACGACAGGAATCGGGAGGGGTTGGGTGGGGGGTGCAATTCTTTCGGTGAGCCAGGGCAGAGCACTTTTACACAAAATGAGGAGACGCAGTGTCTTGTTGTGCTTGAAAGGAGGGGAGGCTTTCTGCATTCAGTTCCTGCTGTATGCCAAGCAGGTTAGCATCTGCAGTAGCGACATCAGACATCTTCAGCATTGGCGCTTCAGTGGTACAGTGCCTGCTGGATCGTATTCCCGGCCAATGCAATTGTACACTTTGAAGGATAAATTGTCCTCAGAGGGAGTGCAGCGTACGTTTACCAGAATGATAGCCGCACTCCAAGGGTTTATTACGAGCAGAGATTACACAAACCCGCGTTGTATTCCCGAGTATTTAGAAGGTTAAGAGGTGATCTGATCACGGTTGTCATGATGTTAAGGGTAAAAGAAAGACTTGCATTTATATAGCGCCTTTCGCGACCACCGGATGTCTCAAAGCACTTTGCAACCCATGAAGTACTTTTGGAGTATAGTCACTGTTGTAATGTGGGAAACGCGGCAGCCAATGTACACACAGCAAGCTTCCACACACAGCAATGTGATAATGACCCAGATCATCTGTTTTAGGGATGTTGGTTGAGGGATAAATATTGGCCCCAGGACACTGGGGAGAACTCCCCCTGCTCTTCTTCCCATAGTGCACGTGGGATCTTTTACATCCACCCGAGAAAGCAGACGGGGCCTCGGTTCAACGTCTCATCTGAAAGATGGCACCTCTGACAATGCAGAGCTCCCTCAGTACTGCCCTTCTGACAGTGCGACGCTCAGTACTGCTCCTCCGACAGTGCGGCGCTCCCTCAGTACTGCCCCTCCGACAGTGCCGAGCTCCCTCAGTACTGCCTCTCCGACTGTGCAGCGCTCCCTCAGCACTGTCCCTCCGACAATGCCGCGCTCCCTCAGTACTGCCCCTCCGACAGTGCGGCGCTCCCTCAGTACTGCCCCTCCGACAGTGCGGCGCTCCCTCAGTACTGCCCCTCCGACAGTGCGGCGCTCCCTCAGTACTGCCCCTCCGACAGTGTGGCGCTCCCTCAGTACTGCCCCTCCGACAGTGTGGCACTCCCTCAGTACGGTCGGTAGTGCAAAACTGTTTCCACTGGTTGGGCATTCTAGGACTAGGGGGCAGAGTCTAAAAATTAGAGGCTGACCTTCCAGGAGTGAAGTTCGGAAACCTAGATTTAAAGTAATCGGGGGGTGGTTTGGAGGGGATTTGAGGGGAAATGTCTTCACCCAGAGGGTGGTGGGGGTCTGGGGTGGAACTCACTGCCTGAAAGGGTGGTAGAGGCAGAAACCCTCACCACATTTAAAAAGTACCTGGATGTGCACTTGTAACCGACAGGGCTACGGACCGAGAGCGGGAAAGTGGGATTAGGCCGGGTGGCTCTTGGTCGGCCAGTGCGGACACGATGGGCTGAAATGGCCTCCTTCCGTGCTGTAAATTTCTATGATTCTATCATTCTATGATGTCTGCAAACAAAGGCTAGCAGAAGCTTGGAACTCTCTTCTGCAAACGGCAATTGATGTTGGGTCAATTTTAAATCAGGGATTGATAGCTTTCTGTTAACCCAAGGTATTAAGAGATATGCACCAAAGGCGGGGAGATGGAGTTAGGTCACAGATCAGCCACGATCTCATTGAATGGCGGAGCAGGCTCGAGGGGCTGAATGGCCTCCTCCTGTTCCTGTGTTCCTTGTGTTAGCCCCTGGGTAACACAAGTCAGCACCCTCAGTCAGGTGACCTCAGACCCCATTACAGCAACATAAGAACATAAGAAATAGGAGCAGGAGTAGGCCATATGGCCCCTCGAGCCTGCTCCGCCATTTAATACGATCATGGCTGATCTGATCATGGACTCAGGTCCACTTCCCAGCCCACTCCCCATAACCCCTTATCGCTCAAGAAACTGTCTATTTCTGTCTTAAATTTATTCAACGTCCCAGCCTCCACAGCTCTCTGAGGCAGCGAATTCCACAGATTTACAACACACTGAGAGAAGAAATTCCTCCTCGTCTCAGTTTTAAATGGGCGGCCCCTTATTCTAAGATCATGCCTCCTAGTTCTAGTCTCCCCCATCAGTGGAAACATCCTCTCTGCATCCACCTTGTCAAGCCCCCTCATAATCTTACATGTTTCGATAAAATCACCTCTCATTCTTCTGAATTCCAATGAGTAGAGGCCCAACCTCCTCAACCTTTCCTCATAAGTCAACCTCCTCCTCTCTGGAATCAATTGGGCGAACCTTCTCTGAACAGCCTCCAAAGCAAGTATATCCTTTCATAAATATGCATGCAGTACTCCAGGTGTGGCCTCACCAATACCCTGTCTAACTGTAGCAAGACTTCCCTGCTTTTATACTCCATCCCCTTTGTAATAAAGGCCAAGATACCATTGGCCTTCCTGATCACTACATACTATCCTTTTGTGTTTCATGCACAAGTAGGTGTGATTGCACTGGAGAGGGCACAGAGGAGATTTACCAGGATGTTGCCTGGACTGGAGAATTTTAGCGATGGGGAAAGATTGGATAGGCTGGGGTTGTTTTCTTTGGAACAGAGGAGGCTGAGGGGAGACCTGATTGAGGTGTATAAAATGATGAGGGGCCTGGATAGAGTGGATAGGACGGACCTGTTTCCCTTGGCAGAGGGGTCAACAACCAGGGGGCACAGATTTAAAGTAATTGGGGGGAGGTTTAGAGGGGATTTGAGGGGAAATGTCTTTACCCAGAGGGCGGTGGGGGTCTGGGGCGGAACTCACGGCCTGAAAGGGTGGTAGAGGCAGAAACCCTCACCGCATTTAAAAAGTACTTGGATGTGCACTTGTAACCTACAGGGCTACGGACCGCGAGCGGGGAAAGTGGGATTAAGCCGGGTAGCTCTTGGTCGGCCGGCACGGACACGAAGGGCCGAGATGGCCTCCTTCCGAGCGGTAAATTTCTACGCCACTATGATTTCCCATCTGTTTTAATTTCTTTTTAGGACAAAATCATTGGACAGAGGCTTTTGGTGTTCTGGGCACTTAACTGAGGCGAAACCGATCCTTCGCTTTCCTGGAACTGGCATCTCCCAGGCACGAGATCTATCAGTTGCACTGACAAGTGGAAGCACAATTCATGTTCTGTGCCTGCCTCCAAGTGTATTGGAAGTGGATGATTGCCTAATATATCTCACCACGGTCCAGGTCGGTGATTGGAGCGTGGGCAGGTACAGCAGGAGGGGGCGAGGGTCGGGGCGAAGGAGCGGCGAGAGATTGTAGAGCGACGTGATCGGGGCCCAGGAGAGGCGAGAGTTCGGGAGCCCAGGAGAGCCGGGAGCCAATGTGCGATATGTGAGCGCACTGGGTCCGTGCAGCAGAGCTGGTCTCCAGTCGTCCTGGTTAACCCTTGCCCCTGGACCAAGACCTCGCTCTGTCAAGCCCCGTGTGGTGGCTGGTGTGCAACGGTCACCCCACGTTAAAAAAACCCACCCACAGGCATCTTCCACCCTTCAGGATGTAGTTCGGGATCCGGAATATTAGGTCCTTCATTGAAACACCTGCGAACTCATCCCTTTTTTTGGCGTGGAAGCAAGTCATCCTCGCTTCGAGGGACCGCCTATGATGATGATTAAAGCACCCGGGTGGGGGTGGGGAGAGAGTTGGCGTTTCAATGACAAACGCTACCCGCTGACAGAATCTCCATCCCACCATGCGCACCTGCACTCCGCAATTGTCAGCCTTGGCGCACTCTTGCTGTCCGGGTTAGAAGGTCGGGCGTTCAACAACAAGAAGAACAACTTGCATTTGTATAGCACCTTTGATGTCCCAAGGCGCTCCGCAGGCAACGAAAGAAAAACTGACGCCCAGCCACACAAGGAGGTATTCGGGCAGGTGACCAAGAGCTCAGCCCAAGAGGTGGGTTTTAAGCAGAAAAAGAAAGGCTTGAATTTATATAGCGCCTTTCACAACCACCGGACGTCCCAAAGTGCTCAACAGCCATTGCGGTACTTTTTCTGAGTGTAGTCACTGTTGTAAAGTGGGAGCGTCTTGAAGGAGGAGAGAGAGGTAGAGAGGCGGAGAGGTTTAGGGAGGGAGTTCCAGAGCTTGGGGCCCAGGCAACAGAAGGCACGGCCACCGATGGTGGAGCGATTACAATCAGGGATGCTCAGGAGGGCAGAATTAGAGGAGTGCAGTCATCTCGGGGGGTTGTGGGGCTGGAGGAGATTACAGAGATAGGGAGGGGGCGAGGGCCATGGAGGGATTTGTAAACAAGGAGGAGAATTTTGAAATCGAGGCATTGCTTAACCGGGAGCCAATGTAGGTCAGCGAGCAAAAGGGTGATGGGTAAGCGGGACTCGGTGCAAGTTAGGACACGGGACACCGAACACAGTGGGTAATGGATGAGCGGGACTCAGTGCGAGTTAGGACACGGGGCAGCGAGCACAGGGGGTGATGGGTGAGCGGGACTCAGTGCGAGTTAGGACACGGGGTCAGCGAGCACAGGGGGCGATGGGTGAGCGGGACTCGGTGCGAGTTAGGACACAGGACAGTGAGCACAGGGGGAGATGGGTGAGCGGGACTCGGTGCGAGTTAGGACACGGGGCAGTGAGCACAGGGGGTGACGGGTGAGCAGGACTCGGTGCGAGTTAGGACATGGGTCAGTGAGCACAGGGGGTGATGGGTGAGCGGGACTCGGTGCGAGTTAGGACACGGGCCAGCCCAGTTTACGTAGAGTAGAATGTGGGAGGCTGGCCAGGAGTGCGTTGGAATAGTCAAGTCTGGAGGTAACAAAGGCACGGATGAGGGTTTCAGCAGCGGATGAACTGAGGCAGTGGCGGAGATGGGCGATGTTACGGAGGTGGAAATAGGCGGGTCTTAGTTATGCCGCGGGTATGTGGCCGGAAGCTCATTTCAGGGTTAAATACGACACCAAGGTTGCGAACAGTCTGGTTTAGCCTCACATAAATGATCGGGCGAGGGATGGAGTCGGGGAATAGGGAACGGAGTTTATGGCGCGGACCAAAAGCAATGGCTTCGGTCTTCCCAATCCAAGTCCCAATCCCAAAACCTGAGCATCACACAACATAGATACCACTCACAGTGCTGCACTGTCGGAGATGCCATCTTTTGTTGTGACATTAAACCCGTTTGCCCTCTCAAGTGGATGTAAAAGATCCCAAAGGCACTGTTGGAAGAACAGCAGGGGGAGTTCTCCCCGGTGTCCTGGGGCCAATATTTATCCCTCAACCAATGTCACTATAAAGTAAACAGATTATCCGGGCATTATCACATTGCTGTTTTTGGGAGCTTGCTGTGCACAAATTGCCTGCCGCGTTTCCTACATTACAACTTCAAAAAGTACTTCATGGGTGTAATGTACGCATCTTGTGCGTATGGCTCACAGGTTTGTGGAGCTGTTGAGTTGTGAGTGGCTTAGCCAATCACGTGATGTTCACAAGACTCAATAAAACCCCGGCCAGTTGGGTTCGGGGGATCCACGATGAGGTATGCAGTTGTGAGCCTGGTGGATGAACCAGTAATGTGTGGTGTGATTGTTAAACCTTTGCTAATAAACCGGCTAGTTCTTAATAGCAACGTGCTGCAGTGAATTCTTAAGCAAATAACCCACAAAGCAAATATATTACAGACTGCAAGTCCACAGATCCCTGAAGGTAGCAGGACAGGTAGTTAAGGTGATTAAGGCATACGGAATGCTTGCCTTTATTAGCCGAGGCATAGAATACAAGAGCAGGGAGGTTACGATTGAACTGTATCAAGCACTGGTTAGGCCACCGCTGGAGTACTGCGTGCAGTTCTGGTCACCACTTTACAGGAAAGAGGTGATTGCACTGGAGAGGGTGCAGAGGAGATTGACCAGGATGTTGCCTGGACTGGAGAATTTTAGCGATGAGGAAAGATTGGATAGGCTGGGGTTGTTTTCTTTGGAACAGAGGAGGCTGAGGGGAGACCTGATTGAGGTGTATAAAATGATGAGGGGCCTGGATAGAGTGGATAGGACGGACCTGTTTCCCTTGGGAGAGGGGTCAACAACCAGGGGGCACAGATTTAAATCAGCTAGTTAATAAACCAATTCTTAATAGCAAAGTGTTGCTCTGAATTCCGTGAATCAAATACATTACAATGCTTTGGGACCTGCTAAGGTAGTGACGGGCGCTATCGAAATGCACGTCTTTCTTTCTTGCAGTGAGCGGCAGTGTTCGAGTCACTGACTTGCGACAGGAATACACAGCAGCGGCCGATCGCTCTGACAAGCAGACGGAAAGCAGGCAGCTGGCAAACACGTCGTGCGACGGTAACATTTCATTTGTTGCCTCGGCGAAATTATTCCCCACTCGTCAAGCAGAAAGCTGCCTCACCCGCTTCTCTCTCTCTCTCTCTCTCTCTCTCTCTCTCGAGGCGCGAGTGCATCCACGTGTCGGAGCCTCAGCAAATGTGTGCCCTGACAATCACAGCTCAAACCTGTCCCACTCTGGAACACCTGTCAATCACACTGCCACGCCAGCAATGGGGAATTCAACCACCCAGCCGCCCACCCCACTCTGATACAGCTCACGTATCTGCATCGTTTGTCCAGAGTCGCACACACACACACAGAGGAATGCAATGCCGCGCTTGACAGCCGTGGCTCAGTGGGCAGCACCCTTGCCTCCGAGTCAGAAGGTTGTGGATTCAAGTCCCACTCCAGGGACTTGAGCACAATAATCTAGGATGACGCTCCCAGTGCAGTGCTGAGGGAGCGCCGTACTGCGCTGTCGGAGGGGCAGGACTGAGAGAGCGCCGTACTGCGCTGTCGGAGGGGCAGGACTGAGGGAGCGCCGTACTGCGCTGTCGGAGGGGCAGGACTGAGGGAGCGCCGTACTGCGCTGTCGGAGGGGCAGTACTGAGGGAGCGCCGTACTGCGCTGTCAGAGGGGCAGTACTTCTGCGCTGTCGGAGGGGCAGTACTGAGGGAGCGCCATACTGCGCTGTCGGAGGGGCAGGACTGAGGGAGCGCCGTACTGCGCTGTCGGAGGGGCAGTACTGAGGGAGCGCCGTACTGCACTGTCAGAGGGGCGGTACTGAGGGAGCGCCGCACCGTCGGAGGGGCAGTACTGAGGGAGTGCCGCAATGTCAGAGGGGCAGTACTGAGGGAGTACAGAGGGGCATTCCTAGGTGCCGTCTTTCAGATGAGATGTTAAGATATGGTAGCATAATGGTAATGTCACTGGACCAGTAATCCAGGGGCCTGGGCTAATGATCCAGAAATATGAGTTCAAATCCCACCATGGCAGCTGGGGAATTTCAATTCAAATAAATCTGGAATAGAAAGCTAGTATCAGTAATGGTAACGATAAAACTAACAGATTGTCATTACAAACCCATCTGCTTCACTAATGTCCTTCAGGGAAGGAAATCTACTGCCCTTACCCGGTCTGGCCGGTATGTGACTCCAAACCCACAGCAATGTGGTTGGCTCTTAACTGACCGTCTGAAATGGCGGCTCACCACCACCTTCTCAAGGGGCGATTAGGGATGGGCAATAAATGCTGGGCCTTGCCAGCGATGCCCACATCCCGTGAATTAATTTTTTAACAAAACGAGGCCCCGTCTGCCCTCTCGGGTGGATGTAAAAGATCCCACGGCCACTATTGGAAGAAGAGCAGGGGGAGTTCTCCCCGGTGTCCTGGGGCCAATATTTATCCCTCAATCAACATCACTGAAACAGATGATCTGGGTCATTATCACATTGCTGTGTGTGGGAGCTTGCTGTGCGCAAATTGGCTGCCGTGTTTCCCACATTACAACAGCGACCGCACTTCACAAATATTTCATTGGTTGTAAAGCGCTTTGGGACGCCCGGTGGTCGTGAAAGGCGCTATATAAATGTAAGTCTTTCTATTCTCCTGCCCTGCTGTGTTGTATCCTGTTGGCCGGGACATTTCATGGATGTGTGCCTCCCATTCCCTTGTCTCGTTGTCCTTCATTAGTCCACTCAGCAGGCAACTTTCCCAATCTCCCCCGATCCTTCGCAATTGGTCTTTCTGTGACACCCCGCTGGAAATTGCTCCAGACGCAACCACACTTCGTCTTCTCAGTCCTGGCCTGTCCTGGGGGCCTATATTTATCCCTCACCAAACGTCACTAAAACAGACGATCTGGGTCATTATCACATTGCTGTGTGTGGGAGCTTGCTGTGCGCAAATTGGCTGCCGCGTTTCCCACATTACAACAGTGACTACACTCCAGAAAGTACTTCATTGGCTGTAAAGTGCTTTGGGACATCCGGTGGTTGTGAAACACACTATATAAATGCAAGTCTTTTGTTCGTCGCCAGTTGATAGGTAGCCTGCTATTCCATCCCTCCTCCCTGGTGAGTTAATCGCAGTACCTCTTTATTCTGCGGGGTAAGAATTACTCACTGCGTGTCTGCACTGAGAGTTTGCTGTCCCTGTGTGACTGACCCCGGACACAAAGCCCCCTCTCCCTGTCTGACTGACTGACTCCCGACACAGTGCTCCCTCTCCCTGTATGACTGACGAAACTCACCGCACTGCAGCTCCCACACTCTGCAAGTGACTGATCCCATGACAGTGCAGCTTAGTCACTGCATGACTAACCAGCTACCAGACTGCCTCTTCAGCAGGTGAGCCTTACTCAATGCACACGGCAGAAGATTGTTCGTGACAGTCTGTGATTACACAGGATATTCGGTCCAGAAACAGGCCATTCGATCCCGCCAGTCCGTGCCGGCGTTTATGTTCCACTCGAGCCTCCTCCCGTCTTTCCTCATCTAACTCTATCAGCATCACCCTCTATTCCCTTCTCCCTCATATGTTTATCCAGCCTCCCCTTAAATGCATCGATACTGTCATATATTTAACTGTCATTGTAACCCATGTATAAGCTGACCTAAGTTGTACACCGTGAGAACATTGACCACAGGGGGCGAACTTGTGGGAGACACTCCTAACCTGGACTTTCAGGTATAAAAGGGGAAGCTCCACCCACCTTCATCACTTCAGTGCTGGCTAATAAAGGTTACTGGTCACAGAGTGACCTTCTCTCAAGTATGGGCCTTGTGTGCATTTATACTATATAGTAACGACATATTATTGGCGACGAGAAACTGGGATTTAAACTATGCGAGCATGGCCACTAGCAGCACAGATGAGAGGTACTGTGTTGGTGATGATTGGGACGACTTTATTGAGAGACTACAGCAAAGTTTCGTCACGAAGGAATGGTTGGGGCAGGATTCGGCCGACAAACGCAGGGCTCATCTCCTGAAGGTTTGTGGATCCAGGACGTACTCCCTGATGATGGACCTACTAGCACCAGAGAAGCCGGCGGACAAGATGTTCGAAGAGCTCAGTAAGTTGATCGGGGAACACCTTTAACCGGCGAGCAGCATGCACATGGCGAGACACCGGTTTTACACGCACCGGCGGCGAGAAGGGCAAAGCGTTCCAGACTTCGTGGCAGACCTCCGGCGACTGGCGAGCCTATGTAAGTTCCCAGATGCATGCAGAGCGGAGATGCTGTGAGACTTTTTTATTGAGGGCATCGGGCACGCTGGGGTTTTCAGGAAACTGATTGAGACCAAAGACTTGACCCTGGAAACGGTGGCTTTGATGGCCCAGGCATTTAGCTCAGGGGAGGAAGAGACCAGAATGATGTTTGACAAAAATCTTGGTTTAAATGCAGCAAATGGACAGGGAGTCAACATTGTTAACGCGGCACACAGTTCTTCAGGCAGACAGGGGCAGTCGGACATGTCCGAGCATGTAGTCGAACCCAAAGGGGGAATTCAACAGAGACAATGGCTAGCTGAACGGCGATTCATGCCATCGCAAGGGACAATGCGGCCAGTAATGGGGTCATCAACACCAGTTAATGGTGCACTTAAGGACAGTTACAGAGACAGTCAGAGACGATTGACTGGTAATGGACCTTTTGTTTCCAACAACGGCTCATGCTGGAGGTGTGGAGGCAAACACAGCCAGAACTTGCAGGTATCAGCAATATACCTGCAGAAACTGCAACGTCAGCGGTCACTTGGCGCGTATGTGCAGGAAGCCTGCAGCCAGGTTGATGTACGAGGAGGACGGGCCCGATGTAAGCCCTACGAGGCCAAATGAATACTGGGGGAAATCGCTGGAAGCTGAAGTTCAGCGAGTTCATGTGGAGCACATATACAGTTCATATACCAGGATGCCACCGATAATGATGAAAGTGCTCCTCAATGGCATCCCAGTATTAATGGAGCTAGACACGGGGGCCAGCCAGTCCCTGATGAGTATCAAACAGTTCGACAAGTTGTGGGCGTCCAAGGCCAGGAGGCCAAAATTATCGCCAATTGACGCACAGCTACGGACATATACAAAGGAAATCATTCCGGTGCTAGGCAGCGCCATGGTAGTTGTGACACACAAAGATTCGGAGAACAGGTTGCCACTCTGGATTGTCCCGGGGGACGGTCCCGCACTACTGGGGAGGAGTTGGCTTGCTGTCATGAACTGGAAATGGGGCAATGTCAATGCAATTTCTTCTGTGGAGCAAGTATCATGCTCACAGATCCTGGACAAATTTGACTCACTATTTCAACCCGACATTGGCACTTTCATGGGGACCAAGGTAGTGATTCACATAAACCCGGAGGCCAGACCAGTACACCACAAGGCCAGAGCGGTGCCGTACGTGATGCGGGAAAAGATAGAAGGCGAATTGGACCGCCTGTTGAGGGAAGGCATCATCTCGCCAGTCGAATTCAGTGACTGGGCGAGCCCGATTGTGCCGGTGCTCAAGGCGGATGGGTCGGTCAAGATATGTGGCGATTACGAGGCCACCATCAATCGGGTGTCACTCCAAGACCAGTACCCGCTACCGAGAGTGGAGGACCTCTTTGCGACGCTATCCGATGGCAAACTTTTTTCAAAATTGGACCTGACCTCAGCTTACATGACCCAGGAGCTGGCGAGTGAGTCGAAGAAGCTGACCACAATCACGACACACAAGGGGTTGTTTGAGTACAACAGATGTCCGTTCGGGATTCGCTCGGCCGCCGTGATCGTTCAACAAAATATGGAAAGCCTCCTCAAGTCGATTCCAGGGACGGTGGTTTTTCAAGATGACTTCCTCATCACAGGTTGTGATACTGAAGAACACCTCCACAACCTGGAGGAGGTGCTACGCAGACTGGACCGGGTAGGTCTGCGACTGAAAAAGGCGAAGTGCGTCTTCCTAGCTCCAGAGGTAGAATTCCTGGGGATGAGGGTCGCAGCAGACGGGATCAGCCCTGTTGCATCCAAGACGGAAGCGATCCAGAGAGCACCCAGACCCTGTAACACGACGGAGCTGCGTTCGTTCCTGGGGCTCCTGAACTATTTTGGCAACTTTCTTCCCAAATTGAGCATGCTGCTAGAGCCGCGACACGTGCTCCTACGCAAAGGTCGCGAATGGGTCTGGGGGGACAGCCAGGAAAAGGCTTTTAATAGAGCACGCAATTTGTTATGTTCCAACAATCTGTTAACGCTATATGACCCATGTAAGAAACTTGTGTTAACGTGCGATGCGTCGTCCTATGGTGTCGGGTGTGTGTTGCAGCATGTCAATGCCAAGGGTCAGTTACAGCCGGTAGCTTATGCCTCCAGGAGTCTGTCCCAGGCAGAAAGGGGCTACGGGATGGTAGAAAAGGAAGCGCTTCCATGTGTATATGCGGTAAAAAAAATGCACCAGTACCTGTTTGGCAGGAAATTTGAGCTGGAGACAGATCACAAACCCCTAACGTCCCTTTTGGCCGACAACAAGGCCATAAATGCAAACGCATCGGCCCGCATACAGAGGTGGGCACTCACGTTAGCCGCCTGTGACTACACAATTTTGCACAGACTGGGCACCGAAAACTGCGCTGATGCACTCAGCAGGCTCCCACTAGCCATCACCGAGGGGGCAACCGAGCATGCTGCTGAATGGTCATGGCTGTTGAAGCTTTCGGAAGCGAAGGCTCACCCATGACAGCCCGTCAGATTAAAGTCTGGACAAACAGAAACCCGCTACTGTTTTTAGTCAAGAAATGTGTCCTGAATGGGGACTGGGCAGCCACGTACAGGGCATGCCCTGAGAAATTTAAACCATTTCACAGGCGCAGGGATGAACTCTCGATTCAGGCCAATTGGCTACTGTGGGGAAACCGTGTAGTCATGCCCCAGATGGGCAGAGAGATATTCATCAGAGAACTCCACAATGAGCACCCGAGCATTGTCACGATGAAGGCAATTGCCAGGTCACACGTTTGGTGGCCAGGGATAGATGCAGACCTGGAACTTTGTGTTCGCAGGTGCAACACGTGTGCCCAGCTGGGCAATGCGCCCAGGGAAGCCCCACTTAGCCCTTGGTCCTGGCCCGCCAAGCCATGGTCATGCATCCATGTGGACTACGTAGGTCCTTTCATGGGAAAAATGTTTTTGGTTGTAGTAGACGCCTACTCCAAATGGATCGAGTGTGACATTCTCAATTCAAGCACATCCTCAGCCACGGTAGAAAGTCTACGGGCAATGTTCGCCGTCCAGGGTCAACCGGACGTCTTGGTCAGCGACAATGGCCCTTGCTTCACAAGCACTGAATTCCAGGACTTCATGGCAGAAAATGGTATCAACCATGTCAGAACGGCACCGTTCAAGCCGGCCTCAAACGACCAGGTGGAACGAGCAGTGCAGATAATCAAACAGGGGATGCTGAGCATCCAAGGGGGTTCCCTACAAAGCCGCTTATCACGCCTTCTGTTGGCCAATAGATCCCGACCACACTCGCTCACAGGGGTTCCACCCGCAGAGCTACTAATGAAAAGGACGCTCAAAACCCGGTTATCCCTTATACACCCCACTATGAAAGAAATTGTTGAGAGCAGGCATCAGCCACAATGTGACTACCATGACAGGAATGCGAGGGCGCAATGTATCGATGTCAATGACCCTGTTTTTGTCCTCAACTACGGTGCAGGACCCAAATGGCTCGCAGGCACTGTGATTGCCAAAGAGGGGAATAGGTAGTTAAACTTACCAATGGACAAATCTGTCACAAACATGTGGATCAAACAAAAAGGAGGTTCAGCAACCCCATAGAAGATGCAGAGGAAGAACACGATGTAGAGTTCACTCCACCACAGGTGACCGAACACAGGAACCAAGTGGAGGAGAGCCCAATCAGTGTGGACAGTCCGGACAGGCCTGAGGCACCGCAAACAGCAGACACTCAGGCCAGCGCCCAACAACAGGAGCCCCAACTCAGGTGCTCTACAAGGGAGCGTAAACCACCAGAGAGACTCAACCTGTGATCCCAATAAGACTTTAGGGGGGGGAGGTGATGTCATGTATTCAACCAGCATTGTAACCCATGTATAAACTGACCGAAGTTGTACACCGTGAGAACACTGACCACCAGGTGGTGAACTTGTGGGAGACACTCCTAACCTGGACTTTCAGGTAAAAAAGGGGAAGCTCCACCCACCTTCATCACTTCAGTGCTGGCTAATGAAGGACAGGTCACAGACTGACCTTCTCTCAAGTATGGGCCTCGTGTGCATTTATACTGTATAGTAAGGACGTATCAGATACTATTCAGTTCAACCCCTCCCTGTGGCAGCGAGTTCCACATTCTCACCGCTCTCTGGGTAAAGAAGTTTCTCCTGAATTCCCCATTGGATTTCTGGGTGACTATCTTATGTTGATGGCCTCTAGTTATGCTCTTCCCCACAAGTGGGAACATTCTCTCTGTATCCACTCTCTCAAAACCTTTCATCATTTTAAAGACTTCTATTAGGTCACCCCTCAGCCTTCTCGTCTCAAGACAAAAGAGACCCAGCCTGTTCACCCTTTCCTGATAGGTATCCCCTCGCATTTCTGGTATCGCCCTTGTAAATCTTCTCTGCACCGTCTCCAGTGTCTCGATATCCTTTTTATAATACGGCGACCAGAACTGTACGCAGTGCTCCAAGTGCGGTCTAACCAAGGTTCGATACAGGTTTAGCATAACTTCGATACTGGTTTAGCTTAACTTCGATACTGGTTTAGCTTAACAGATCATCAGCCTTCTCCACACCAGTCCACACTCCCACACAGGTAGACCAATATTTTCGCTGTCACATGGGAATAGGCTGATTGACTTGAGGAATTTCTTATTTTCCTCCTTTTTTCCTCCTTTTTTCCCAAACAATAATTCTCGTTCCCTCTGTCGGAGGGGCAGTACTGAGGGAGCGTCGCACTGTCGGAGGGGCAGTACTGAGGGAGCGCCGCAATGTCGGAGGGGCAGTACTGAGGGAGCGCCGCCCTGTCGGAGGGGCAGTACTGAGGGAGCGCCGCACTGTCGGAGGGGCAGTACTGAGGGAGCGCCGCACTGTTGGAGGTGCCGTCTTTCAGATGAGACGATAAACCGAGGTTCCATCTGCTCTCAGGTAAATGTGAAATATCCCACGGCCACTATTTCAAAGAACAGCAGTGGAGTTCTCCCAGTTGTCCTCGACAATATTTATCCCTCAATCAACATCACAAAAACAGATTAACTCGTTATTATCACATTGCTGTCTGTGGGAGCTTGCTGACCATGTACAGTAGACACCTCAAGTTACTGAAGAAATACCACCAACGATGTCTCCGCAAGATCCTGCAAATCCCCCGGGAGAACAGACGCACCAACGTTAGCGTCCTCGACCAGGCCAACATCCCCAGCATTGAAGCACTGACCACACTCGACCAGCTCCGCTGGGCAGGCCACATTGTCCGCATGCCCCAGACACGAGACTCCCAAAGCAAGCGCTCTACTCGGAACTCCTTCACGGCAAACGAGCCAAAGGTGGGCAGAGGAAACGTTACAAGGGACCACCCTCAAAGCCTCCCTGATAAAGTGCAACATCCCCACCGACACCTGGGAGTCCCTGGCCCAAAGACCAGACCGCCCTAAGTGGAGGAAGTGCATCCGGGAGGGCGCTGAGCACCTCGAGTCTCGTCGCCGAGAGCGTGCAGAGACCAAGCGCAGGCAGCGGAAGGAGCGTGCGGCAAACCAGTCCCACCCACCCCTTCCCTCAACCACTGTCTGTCCCACCTGTGACAGGGACTGTGGTTCTCGTATTGGACTGTTCAGCCACCTGAGAACTCATTTAAGAGTGGAAGCAAGTCTTCCTCGATTCCGAGGGACTGCCTATGATAATGATGTGCGCACATTGGCTGCCGCGTTTCCCACACAACAGCGACTTCACTTCAAAAGTACTTCCTTGGCTGTAAAAGCGCTTTGAGACATCCGGTGGTCATGAAAGGCGCTATATAAATGCAAGTCTGTCTTTCTTTTCGTATCTTATATTGATGGCCCCGTGTTTCTTGTCTCCGCCACTAGTGGTAACATCTTCACTACGCCTACCAAGTCGAACCGCTTATATGTAAACTTAAAGCCCTCTATCAGATCACCCCTCGGCCTTCTCGTTTCTGGAGAAATCAGCCCCAGCGTGACTGAGCTCAGCGTAGTGCATCCTTTCACTGTGTGACACACGGCAGGACCTTGCCAGCGTCAGCTCTACACGTCTGTCCGACGAACCCCCACCGAGGCCCAACCCTTTTCCCTAATGTGACAACAACAAACTCGACTTGCGTTGATACCGCGCCGTTAACATCGTAAAACGCCCCAAGGCGCGTCAGCAAAAAAACACATTTTGACACCGAGCCACATGTTGGGGCAGATGACCAACATCTGGCTCAAAGAGGTCGGTTTAACCAACAACAACGTGTATTTATATAGCGCCTTTAACGGAGGCGCTTCACAAGGGTATGATGAGATTTTTTTTTAAATTCACACTGAAGTAGAAATTAGCGCAGGTGACCAAAAGCTGGGTCGAAGGGTGGTGAACCTGTGGAATTCTCTACCACAGAAGGCTGTGGAGGCCAAGTTACTGAATATATTTAAGAGGGAGATTGATAGATTTCTAGACACAAAAGGACTCAAGGGGTGTGGGGAAAAAGCGGGAATATGGTGTTGAGATAGAGGATCAGCCATGATCATATTGAATGGCGGTGCAGACTCGAAGGGCCGAATAGAAACATAGAAACATCGAAAAAGGTGCAGGAGTAGGCCATTCGGCCCTTCGAGCCTGCACCACCATTCAATATGATCATGGCCTATTACTGCTCCTATTTTCTATGTTTCAATATAAAGAGTTAGATTTTAAGGAGCATCTTAAAAGAGAAGGGAGAGGCGGAGAGGTTTAGGGAGGGAGTTCCAGAGCTTGGGGCCCAGGCAGCTGAAGGCACGGCCACCGATGGTGGAGCGATTATAATCAGGGATGCTCAGGAGGGCAGAATTAGAGGAGCGCAGAGATCTCGGAGGTGTTGTGGAGCTGGAGGAGATTACAGAGATAGGGAGGGGCGAGGGCCATGGAGGGATTTGTAAACAAGGATGGGAATTTTGAAATTGAGGCGTTGCTTAACCGGGAGCCAATGTAGGTCAGTGAGCACAGGGGGTGATGGGTGAGCGGGACTTGGTGCGAGTTAGGACACGGGGCAGCGAGCACAGGGGGTGATGGGTGAGCGGGACTTGGTGCGAGTTAGGACACGGAGCAGTGAGCACAGACGGTGATGGGTGAGCGGGACTCCGGGCAAGTTAGGACACGGGGGCAGCGAGCACAGGGGGTGATGGGTGAGCGGGACTTGGTGCGAGTTCGGACACGGGGGCAGCGAGCACAGGGGGTGATGTGTGAGAGGGACTCGGTGCGAGTTAGGACATGGGGCAGTGAGCACAGGGGGTGATGGGTGAGCGGGACTCGGGGCAAGTTAGGACACTGGGCAGCGAGCACAGGGGGTGATGGGTGAGTGGGACTTGGTGCGAGTTAGGACACGGGTACAGAGAACACAGGGGGTGATGGGTGAGCAGGACTTGGTGCGAGTTAGGACATGGGGCAGCGAGCACAGCGGGTGATGGGTGAGTAGGACTCAGTGCGAGTTAGGACACGGGGGCAGCGAGCACAGGGGGTGATGGGTGAGTGGGACTCGGGGCAAGTTAGGACACTGGGCAGCGAGCACAGGGGGTGATGGGTGAGTGGGACTTGGTGCGAGTTAGGACACGGGTACAGAGAACACAGGGGGTGATGGGTGAGCAGGACTTGGTGCGAGTTAGGACATGGGGCAGCGAGCACAGCGGGTGATGGGTGAGTAGGACTCAGTGCGAGTTAGGACACGGGGGCAGCGAGCACAGGGGGTGATGGGTGAGTGGGACTGGTGCGAGTTAGGACACGGGGGCAGCGAGCACAGGGGGCGATGGGTGAGCGGGACTTGGTGCGAGTTCGGACACGGGGGCAGCGAGCACAGGGGGTGATGGGTGAGCGGGACTTGGTGCGAGTTCGGACACGGGGGCAGTGAGCACAGGGGGCGATGGGTGAGCGGGACTTGGTGCGAGTTAGGACATGGGGTTGGCAGAGTTTTGGATGAGCTGAAGTTTAGGGAGAGTAACAGACAGATTCCCACCCACTACTGCCCTGCAACAGACTAATCAGGGGTGCCAGGAATCTGACAGACACGAGAGTAGGTTTTCGTAGAATCAGAGAATCACAGAATGGTTACAGCACAGAAGGAGTCCATTGGGCCCATCGAGCCCGTGCCGGCTCTCTGCAAGAGCACCTCAGCCAGTCCCACTCCCCCCGCCCTTTCCCCGTAGCCCTGCTCAATTTTATTCCTTCAGCTACTTATCCAACTCCCTTTTGAAAGCCACAATTGAGTCTGCCTCCACCAGCCTCTCAGGCAGCGCATTCCAGATCCTCACCACTCGCTGCGTAAAAACGTTTCTCCTTCTGCCAATCGCCTTAAATCTGTGTGTCCCTCTGGTTCTCCACCCTTCCACCAATGGGAACAGTTTTTCTCTCTCTCTCTACTCTGCCCAGACCCCCTCATGATTTTGGAACCCCTCGATCAAATCTCCTCTCACCCTTCTCTGCTCCAAGGAGAACAACCCCAGCTTCTCCAGTCTCTCCACGTAACTACAGTCCCTCATCCCTGGGACCATTCTGGTCAATCTCCCTCTGCCCCCTCTCTAAGGCCTTCACATCCTTCCTAAAGTGTGGTGACCAGAATTGGACAGAGTACTCCAGTTGAGACCGAGCCAGTGTGCTATCAGTGTGCCTCATTCAATAATCCCAGTTGGGTTCGTTCCCAAGTCAGGAGCAAAGTGTCATTAGCGCTGTTCAGGCCCAAGGAAAGTGTTTGTTAGGAAGTGCATCTGCTGTTCGAAGTACAAGTGATAATTATACACTCTGCAGCACACAGCTTCTGTCAAATGATTTTGCTGCTGTACACGGAGGGGTGTGTGGTCTGCTCAGGGTGATTGGCAGTTCGGTCCCAGCTCGCCCAGGAATGGGCTGCCCCGTGGAGATCAGCTCGATCTTTTCGCCAATTGGCCTGCAGTGGCGAAAATGTGGAACTCGCTGCCACAGGGAGTGGTTGAGACGAACACTATCGATGCATTTAAGGCGAGGCTGGAGACGCATATTCGGGAGAAGGGAAATCGAAGGATATGTCGATGGGGTGCCATAAAGAGGGGTGCGGAGCGAGACACCCGTGGCTCAGTGGGTATCTCTCTCTCGCCTCTGGGTCAGAAGGTCGTGGGGTCGAGTCCCACTCCCGAGATTTGAGCACAAAAATCTAGGTTGACGCTGCACAGTGCAGTGCTGAAGGAGGGCCGCACTGTCGGAGGGGCAGTACTGAGGGAACGCCGCACTGTCGAAGGGACAATGCTGAGGGAGCGCCGCACTGTCGGAGGGGCAGTACTGAGGGAACGCCGCACTGTCGGAGGGGCAGTACTGAGGGAACGCCGCACTGTCGGAGGGGCAGTGCTGAGGGAACGCCGCACTGTCGGAGGGGCAGTGCTGAGGGAGGGCCGCACTGTCGGAGGGGCAGTACTGAGGGAACGCCGCACTGTCGGAGGGGCAGTGCTGAGGGAGGGCCGCACTGTCGGAGGGGCAGTACTGAGGGAACGCCGCACTGTCGGAGGGGCAGTGCTGAGGGAACGCCGCACTATCGGAGGGGCAGTACTGAGGGAACGCCGCACTGTCGGAGGGTCAGTGCTGAGGGAGCCCCGCACTGTCGGAGGGGCAGTGCTGAGGGAGCCCCGCACTGTCGGAGGGGCAGTGCTGAGGGAACGCCGCACTGTCGGAGGGGCAGTGCTGAGGGAACGCTGCACTTTCAGAGGGGCAGTACTGAGGGAACGCCGCCCTGTCGGAGGGGCAGTGCTGAGGGAGCCCCGCACTGTCGGAGGGGCAGTACTGAGGGAGTGCCGCACTGTCGGAGGGGCAGTGCTGAGGGAACGCCGCACTGTCGGAGGGGCAGTACTGAGGGAGCACCGCACTGTCAGAGGGGCAGTACTGAAGGAGCGCCGCACTGTTGGAGGGGCAGTACTGAGGGAGCGCCGCACTGTCGGAGGGACAGTGCTGAGGGAGCGTCGCACTGTCGGAGGGGCAGTGCTGAGGGAGCGCCGCACTGTCGGAGGGGCAGTACTGAGGGAGCGCCGCACTGTCGGAGGGGCAGTACTGAGGGAGCGCCGCACTGTCAGAGGGGCAGTACTGAAGGAGCGCCGCACTGTTGGAGGGGCAGTACTGAGGGAGCGCCGCACTGTCGGAGGGGCAGTGCTGAGGGAGCGTCGCACTGTCGGAGGGGCAGTGCTGAGGGAACGCTGCACTGTCGGAGGGGCAGTGCTGAGGGAACGCCGCACTGTCGGAGGGGCAGTACTGAGGGAGCACCGCACTGTCAGAGGGGCAGTACTGAAGGAGCGCCGCACTGTTGGAGGGGCAGTACTGAGGGAGCGCCGCACTGTCGGAGGGACAGTGCTGAGGGAGCGTCGCACTGTCGGAGGGGCAGTGCTGAGGGAGCGCCGCACTGTCGGAGGGGCAGTACTGAGGGAGCGCCGCACTGTCGGAGGGGCAGTACTGAGGGAGCGCCGCACTGTCAGAGGGGCAGTACTGAAGGAGCGCCGCACTGTTGGAGGGGCAGTACTGAGGGAGCGCCGCACTGTCGGAGGGGCAGTGCTGAGGGAGCGTCGCACTGTCGGAGGGGCAGTGCTGAGGGAACGCTGCACTGTCGGAGGGGCAGTGCTGAGGGAACGCCGCACTGTCGGAGGGGCAGTACTGAGGGAGCGCCGCACTGTCGGAGGGGCAGTACTGAGGGAGCACCGCACTGTCAGAGGGGCAGTACTGAAGGAGCGCCGCACTGTTGGAGGGGCAGTCCTGAGGGAGCGCCGCACTGTCGGAGGGGCAGTGCTGAGGGAGCGTCGCACTGTCGGAGGGGCAGTGCTGAGGGAACGCCGCACTGTCGGAGGGGCAGTACTGAGGGAGCGCCGCACTGTCGGAGGGGCAGTACTGAGTGAGCGCCGCACTGTCGGAGGGGCAGTGCTGAGGGAACGCCGCACTGTAGGAGGGGCAGTCCTGAGGGAGCGCCGCACTGTCGGAGGGGCAGTGTTTCGGACGGGACGTTAAACCGAGGCCCCGTCTGCCCTCTCAGGTTTATAGTATTTACGGCCCAGAAACAGGCCATTGGGCCCCACCAGTCCGTGCCGGCGTTTATGCTCCACTCGAGACCCCTCCCGTCTTTCCTCATCTAACTCTATCAGCATAACCCTCTATTCCCTTCTACCTCATGTGTTTGTTCAGCCTCCCCTTAAATACATCGATACTATTCACCTCAACCCCTCCCTGTGGCAGCGAGTTCCATATTCTCACCCCTCTCTGGGTAAAGAAGTTTCTCCTGAATTCCCCATTGGATTTCTGGGTGACTATCTCATATTGATGGCCTCTAGTTATGCTCTTCCCCACAAGTGGGAACATTCTCCCTGTATCCACTCTATCGAAACCTTTCATCATTTTTAAGACCTCTATTAGGTCACCCCTCAGCCTTCTCGTCTCAAGAGAAAAGAGACCCAGCCTGTTCACCCTTTCCTGATAGGTATCCCCTCACATTTCTGGTATCGTCCTTGTAAATCTTGAAGTTTCTCTTGAATCTCCTGTTGGATTTATTAGTGACTATCCAATATCGATAGCCAGAGAGTGGATGTAATAGATCCCACGGCCACTATTGGAAGAAGAGAAGCAGGGGAGTTCCCCAACACCATGAATAAACCGATGGTCTGGGTCATTATCGCATTGCTGTTTGTGGGAGCTTGCTGTGCGCAAATCGGCTGCCGCGTTTCCCACATTGCAACAGTGGTGACACTTCAAAAAACGCTTCACTGGCTGTGAAGCGCTTTGTGATGTCGTGGAAGGTGCTATATGAATGCAAGTCTGGCTTTCCTGTTTTTTTGGCTGGCTGGATCGTTACTGCACTGGTCTGACTTTGGAGCACGCCCCCTTGTGAATATCACAAGGCCGTTCCCGAACAGATACAGCCTGTAATGTACACGCCGGTAAGTATGGCTCACAGGTTTGTTGAGCTGTTGAGTTGGGAGTGGCTTAGCCAGTCACGTGATGTTCACAGGACTCAATAAAACTCCGGCCAGTTGGGTTCGGGGGATGAGGTATGCAGTTGTGAGCCCGGTCGATGAATCGGTAATGTGTCGTGTGATTGGTAAACCTTTTGCTAATAAACCGACTAGTTCTTAATAGCAACATGTTGCTATGAATTCTTAAGCAAAGAACCCATGAAGCAAATACATTACAGCATGCAACGTCACAGCCTTGGCAGGTATTTTAGAAAGGCGTTGCCCTTGGATCTGAAATCAGTAAATATAGAATACAGCACCTTATCATGTCCCAAAGCCAACACCAACAACTTGCATTTATATAGCGCCTTTAGCATAGTAAAACATCCCAAGGTGCGACACAGGAGCGTTATCAAGCAAAATATGACACTGAGCCGCATAAGGAGGTATTAGGGCAGGTGACCAAAAGCTTGGTCAGAGAGAGAGGTTTTAAGGAGCGTCTTAAAGAGAGAGTGGTAGAGAGGCGGAGACGTTTAGCGAGGGAGTTCCAGAGCTTGGGGCCCAGGCAACAGAAGGCATGGCCACCGATGGTGGAGCGATTATAATCAGGGATGGTCAGGAGGGCAGAATTAGAGGAGCGCAGACATCTCAGGGGGTTGTGGGGCTGCAGGAGATTACAGAGATAGGGAGGGGCGAGGGCCATGGAGGGATTTCAAAACAAGGAGGAAAATTTTGAAATCGAGGCGTTGCTTAACCAGGAGCCAATGTAGGTCAGCGAGCACAGGGGGTGATGGGTGAGCGGGACTCGGTGCGAGTTAGGACACGGAGCAGCGAGCACAGGAGGTGATGGGTGAGCGGGACTCGGTGCGAGTTGGGACACGGGGCAGCGAGCACAGGGGGTGATGGGTGAGCGGGACTCGGTGCGAGTTGGGACACGGGGTCAGCGAGCACAGGGGGTGATGGGTGAGCGGGACTTGGTGCGAGTTAGGACATGGGGCAGCGAGCACAGGGGGTGATGGGTGAACGGGACTGGGTGCGAGTTAGGACACGGGGTCAGCGAGCACAGGGGGTGATGGGTGAGCGGGACTCGGTGCGAGTTAGGACATGGGGCAGCGAGCACAGGGGGTGATGGGTGAACGGGACTCGGTGCGAGTTAGGACACGGGGCAGTGAGCACAGGGGGTGATGGGTGAGCGGGACTTGGTGCGGGTTAGGACACGGGGCAGCGAGCACAGGGGGTGATGGGTGAGCGGGACTTGGTGCGGGTTAGGACACGGGGGCAGCCGAGTTTTGGATCACCTCTAGTTTACGTCGGGTAGAATGTGGGAGGCCGGCCAGGAGTGCGTTGGAATAGTCAAGTCTGGAGGTAACAAAGGCACGGATGAGGGTTTCAGCAGCGGATGAGCTGAGGCAGGGGCAGAGACGGGCAATGTTACGGAGATGGAAATAGGCGGGTCTTAGTTATGCTGTGGATATGTGGCCGGAAGCTCATTTCAGCATCCAATACATAAGAAATAGGAGCAGGAGTCGACCATTCGGCCCCTTGAGCCTGCTCTGCCATTCAATAAGATATCTGATCTTGTCCTCAACTCCACTTCCCCGCCCAGTCCCCATCACCCTTGACTCCCTTATACGACACCGAGGTTGCGAACAGTCTGGTTCAGCCAGGAGACAGATGCGAGGGAGCGGGATGGAATCGGTGGCTCGGGAATGCAGTTTGTGGCAGAGACCGAAGACTCTGGCTTCAGTCTTCCCCAATATTTAATTGGAGGGAATTTCTGCTCACCCAGAACTGGACGTCAATCACAGACAACAAAGTACTTTTCAACCGTTGCTGTGCAGGAAAGGCACTACGGTAAGTTAGCAGAGTCCAAGAAACATCGAAACATAGAAAATAGGAGCAGGAGTAGGCCATTCGGCCCTTCGAGCCTGCACCGCCTTTCAATATGATCATGGCTGATCCTCTATCTCAACACCATATTCCCGCTTTTGTCCCATACCCCCTGATGTCTTTTGTGTCCAGAAATCTATCTGTCTCCCTCTTAAACATAATCAGTGACTTGGCCTCCACAGCTTTCTGTGGTCGAGAATTCCACAGGTTCACCACCCTCTGAGTGAAAACATTTCTCCTCATCTCGGTCCTAAATTTCCGACCCCGTATCCTGAGACTGTGACCCCTTGTTCTAGACTTCCCAGCCCCGGGGAAACATCCTCCCCGCATCCAGTCTATCCAACCCCGTCAGAATTTTATACGTTTCAATGAGATCCCCTCTCATTCTTCTAAACTCCAGTGAATACAGGCCTCGTCGACCCAATCTCTCCTCATACAACAGTCCTGCTGTCCCAGGAATCAGTCTGGTGAACCTTCGCTGCACTCCCTCTGTGGCAAGTATATCCTTCCTTAGGTAAGGAGACCAAAACTGCAGGTGCAGTCTCACCAAGGCCCTGTATAACTGCAGTAAGACATCCTTGCTCCTGTACTCAAATCCTCTTGCAATGAAGGCCAACATACCATTTGCCTTTCTAACTGCTTGCTGCACCTACATGTTTGCTTTCACTGACTGCTGTACAAGGACACCCAGGTCTCTCTGTACATGTTCTGTGGCAGTCGGGGTCGTTGAGGGCTTTCCTTGCAAGGCAGTGGCCCCGTATTTGCGTAATTTATTCTGCTCGAGCCAAGTGGGGCCTATGACTCACTCCCATTTATTGCAAGGCGGATAGAGTATAAAAGCAGAGAAGTCCTGCTACAACTGCACAGGGTATTGGTGAGGCCACACCTGGAGTACTGCGTACAGTTTTGGTCTCTGTATTTAAGGAAGGATATACTTGCATTGGAGGCTGTTCAGAGAACGTTTACTCGGTTGATTCTGGAGATGAGGGTGTTGTCTTATGAAGGTAGGTTGAGTAGGTTGGGCCTCTACACATTGGAGTTCAGAACAATGAGAGGTGATCTTATCCAAACATATAAGATAATGAGGGGGCTCGACTAGGTGGATGCAGAGAGGATATTTCCACTGATAGGGGAAACTAAAACAAGGGGACATCATCTTAGGATAAAGGGTCGCTCATTTAAAACTGAGATGAGGAGGAATTTCTTCTCTCGGAGGGTTGTAAATCTGTGGAATTCTCTACCCCAGAGAGCTGTGGAGGCTGGGTCATTGAATATATTTAAGGCGGAGATAGACAGATTTTGAGCGACAAGGGAGTAAAGGGTGCGGGCGGGGAAGTGGAGCTGAGTCCATGATCAGATCAGCCATGATCGTATTAAATGGCGGAGCAGACTCGAGGGGCCGAATGGCCGACTCCAGCTCTTATTTCTTATGTTCTTATGTTCCCTCCCCCTCAATCACTGCCACTGTTCATTCACCAATCTCAAAAACAGGAACAATTCTTCGAACTACCGTCAAGACACACACACAGGCAATATTGTTCTAACAAGATTCTAACTATATATTAATATCGGTACTTAGCATAATAAACTGAAGTCGGGAATATTTCAACTATGCTCCAGGGCATAAAAGGCACAATTACAGTCGGGTTTTCACGCAACTCATTCTGAATAGCCCTCTCCTCTCCTCACCGAAGGTGCTGATTCCTGGCTCGGAGGGTGGTGGCACGAGGCTGCAAGACCACCAATCATTTAGTCCCGTGAGACAGTGACAGCTCAGAGGCAATTCAACCATGGGGGGAAACACAGCCTCACCCGGACTCACACGACAGGCGATTCCCAGCTGGGACACGTGTTCGAGAAAGACAGATTTGCATTAACATCTATAGTATATTGAGGGAGTGTCACACTGCGCTGTCGGAGGGGCAGTACTGAGGGAGCGCCGCACTGTCGGAGGGGCAGTACTGAGGGAGTGCCGCACTGTCGGAGGGGCGGTACTGAGGGAGCGCCGCACTGTCGGAGGGGCAGTACTGAGGGAGCGCCACACTGTCGGAGGGGCAGTGCTGAGGGAGCGCCGCACTGTTGGAGGGGCAATACTGAGGGAGCGCTGCACTGTCGGAGGGGCGGTACTGAGGGAGCACCGCACTGTCGGAGGGGCAGTACTGAGGGAGCGCCGCACTGTCGGAGGGTCAGTACTGAGGGAGCTCCGCACTGTCGGAGGGGCAGTACTGAGGGAGCGCCGCACTGTCGGAGGGGCAGTGCTGAGGGAGCGCCGCACTGTCGGAGGGGCAGTGCTGAGGGAGCGCCGCACTGTCGGAGGGGCAGTGCTGAGGGAGCGCCGCACTGTCGGAGGGGCAGTGCTGAGGGAGCGCCGCACTGTCGGAGGGGCGGTACTGAGGGAGCGCCGCACTGTCGGAGGGGCGGTACTGAGGGAGCGCCGTACTGTCGAAGGGGCGGTACTGAGGGAGCGCCGCACTGTCGGAGGGGCAGTACTGAGGGAGCGCCGCACTGTCGGAGGGGCAGTACTGAGGGAGCGCCGCACTGTCGGAGGGGCAGTGCTGAGGGAGCGCCGCACTGTTGGAGGGGCAATACAGAGGGAGCGCCGCACTGTCGGAGGGGCAGTGCTGAGGGAGCTCCGCACTGTTGGAGGGGCAATACTGAGGGAGCGCCGCACTGTCGGAGGGGCCGTACTGAGGGAGCGCCGCACTGTCGGAGGGGCAGTACTGAGGGAGCGCCGCACTGTTGGAGGGGCCGTACTGAGGGAGTGCCACACTGTCGGAGGGGCAGTGCTGAGGGAGCGCCGCACTGTTGGAGGGGCAGTACTGATGGAGCGCCGCACTGTCGGAGGGGCAGTACTGAGAGAGCGCCACACTGTCGGAGGGGCAGTGCTGAGGGAGCGCCGCACTGTCGGAGGGACAGTACTGATGGAGCGCCGCACTGTCGGAGGGGCAGTACTGAGGGAGCGCCACACTGTCGGAGGGGCAGTGCTGATGGAGCGCCGCACTGTCGCAGGGGTAGTACTGAGGGAGCGCCGCACTGTCGGAGGGGCAGTACTGATGGAGCGCCGCACTGTCGGAGGGGCAGTACTGAGGGAGCGCCGCACTGTCGGAGGGGCAGTGCTGATGAAGCGCCGCACTGTCGGAGGGGCAGTACTGAGGGAGCGCCGCACTGTCGGAGGGGCAGTACTGAGGGAGCGCCGCACTGTCGGAGGGGCAGTACTGAGGGAGCGCCGCACTGTCGGAGGGGCAGTACTGAGGGAGCGCCGCACCGTCGGAGGGGCAGTACTGAGGGAGCGCCGCACCGTCGGAGGGGTGGTACTGAGGGAGCGCCGTACTGTCGGAGGGGCCATCTTCCTGGATGGGGCACTATTGCAAGAAGAGCAGGGGAGTTCTGTCCGGTGTCGTGAGGCTAATATTTATCCGTTAACCACCATCAGTAAAATGTAGACGATCTGGGTCATTATCGCATTGCTGTTTGTGGGAGCTTGCTGTGCGCAAATTGGCTGTTACATTTCCTGCATGACAACCGTGACGACACTCCAGAAAGTACTTCATTGGGACATCCTGAAAGGCGTGATACAAATTCAAGTCTTTCTGATCTGCAAATACCCAGTCTAGCAGACTCCATTTCCATCCGGCAACATTGGAAGCTGGAGACTTTGAAGCACAGTGGTAGACCATTTGGCCTCTTGTGCCCGTGCTAGCTATTCTCCACTCTCCCATTTCTTCAATCTGTCTATCTGTCATTCCAAGTATTCATCCAGTTCCCTTGTAAATGAGGTTCTCTTCTCAGCCACAAAGGCCCCCTGTGCAATAAAGCACCACGTTCTAACAACGCTCTGGGTGCAAACACTCCTTCGAACCTCCCCCTTCAGCCTTCCAGCAACAATCCTCATTCTAAACCTCCTTGCCTCAATCCAGTTACCCAGGAGCTGGGAAGCATTGTGTAAAACGCAAGCTAATTCACC
This sequence comes from Pristiophorus japonicus, assembly GCF_044704955.1. NCBI lineage: Eukaryota > Metazoa > Chordata > Chondrichthyes > Pristiophoridae > Pristiophorus > Pristiophorus japonicus. The sequence continues at coordinate 11,785,911 of NC_092003.1, read as the reverse complement.
CACAATTGGCAATATCACTCAGAGAAGGCATGCTGTCAGAAATGGAAAACATTGATTGGACAGTGTCGAGGGAGCTTTACTCTGTATCTAACCCCCTGTACCTGCCCTGGGAGTGTTTGATGGGACAGTGTAGAGGGAGCTTTACTCTGTATCTAACCCCCTGTACCTGCCCTGGGAGTGTTTGATGGGACAGTGTAGAGGGAGCTTTATTCTGTATTAACCCCGTGCTGTACCTGCCCTGGGAGTATTTGATGGGACAGTGTAGAGGGAGCTTTACTCTGTATCCAACCCCGTGCTGTACCTGCCCTGGGAGTATTTGATGGGACAGTGTAGAAGGAGCTTTACTCTGTATCTAACCCCGTGCTGTACCTGCTGCAAACAAAGGGCCTGTTCTTAACTTTACATCCTCACATCATTGACTCTCATCCTTCCGGTTAAGTGTGTAGTGTTGGAGTCAGCCTGAGCCTGATATAGTAGCTCTACAGGCCAAATTTAGCAGTATCATGTGAGGAAGAGAGTGTTCGAAGACCAGGCTCGCAAATCTGCCATCAGGCTCATGGTCTACAGGGCTGCAGTGATACCCGCCCTCCTGTATGGCTCAGAGACATGGACCATGTACAGTAGACACCTCAAGTCGCTGGAGAAATACCACCAGCAATGTCTCCGCAAGATCCTGTAAATCCCCCGGGAGGACAGACGCACCAACGTTAGCGTCCTCGACCAGGCCAACAACCCCAGCATCGAAGCACTGACCACACTCGACCAGCTCCACTGGGCAGGGCCACATTGTCCGCATGCCCCGACACGAGACTCCCAAAGCAAGCGCTCTACTCGGAACTCCTTCACAGCAAACGAGCCCCAGGTGGGCAGAGGAAACGTTTCAAGGACATCCTCAAAGCCTCCCTGATAAAGTGCGACATCCCCACTGACACCTGGGTCCCTGGCCAAAGACCCAAGCTCTGATGGCCCCGGCCTGCTGATGGTTGTGTAGGCTGGCAACGGGCCGATTTCCAGGCCGGGGCCTCCGCATGCTGAACAATCCTTCCTGCGTCTACCCTGTCGGGCCCCGCAAGGGTTTAGGATGTGGCCGGAGGAGGGGCAGTGCGGCCAGTTTTCCACAGCCGAGGGAGAG